>NW_008246060.1:4257413-4336504 GCF_000691975.1 Corvus brachyrhynchos
AAGCCACTGAGTACTTTGGGCTAGTTTCCATACTTCAGGGAAAGATCCTGCCCATAAAGGGCAGCACTTCAGCTGAGTAGGCTGCAAAACTTCCTAGATTCCCAGAGCTGCCTGAGGAGACAATCACAAAAGCCAAGTCCACCCTCCTACCCTCCTGGGAGGGTTTTCCCCAACACCCTCACCAGTGAGGAGGAGGAAGGCAAAGCAACAGACTCCCTGTCTCCCTCCACACCAGGGCCATGGCAGTCGCCAGTGCTGTGGCCATCAACTCCCTCCACAGAGAGAATTGTACCTTGGCAAGCTTGGCCTTGATTACAAGAATAATTTCACTCACTTGTCTCTCTAAAAGTTTAAATACTGTAGGTAAACCTTTAGAGTGATCCAGACTTTTATTAACAATATACTTCTAATGGATTTTCATAAGAACTGAGAAACAATTGTTATTAACACATCTGTAAATAGCTTATTCCTTTTCCTTGGGATATAATTCATTCTAGTGCATGCAGGAATGTGGCACCAGGTCCATGAAATTTCCCCAACATATGGGGGAAACTGGATAAAAACCAAATAGACCAGAAATTATTTTTTGTGCGTGAAAACGTTTGTACAATATTCACATGCAGGGTTTTTGTGTAGTTATTTTTCTTCTTCATTTTTGCCAGACTTATACCATTTCAAGGGAAGCAAAATGCACTAAAGAAACTAATACCGAAGTCCTGATGAAACACAGCATTTCGCACTCTCAGCTCTATTATGAATGACAATAAAACTGTCCTGGCTGATAACATGGGAATTTGTTCCATCCTTGACATACTTTCTGGAAGTGCAGCAAGTATCCCTCAAAGACCAACATGTTTTCATTGTTAACAGTAAATGTTTTCAGAAGCTGTGAGATCAACATATTACTGCAGTGCATAATTCACAAAAATCTCAAGTTAAAAAAGATCACAGGCTTTATATTTGCTCTGAGGCTTCACAAACACCACCACACTTGTTCTCAGCAATGGGTCTGCACTCGGTCCTGCACCACGGCTTAGGCTGACTCATGCCCAGTGACACAGTTACAGTGCTGCCACCTTTGGATGCAGGGACTCCAAAGCCTGTTTGCTTTATAAGCAAGTAAATTTAGTTGCTAGTAAATTCCTGTCTGCTCAGGAGATGCTGCTGCTGTTCAGGGCTAAGGTGGAAAGCTCAGCAAGTGCACCTGCAGCAAGTGTAACTCCAAAAAAATCTCCAATGAGGTCTGTGTAACTGGATTTAAGCTCCTCACATCCTTATTCCATAGGGGAAAAAAACCCTTCAGAACTTTCTATGCCTTTACAGGCCCTCAAATCTTTAAAATGGTGCAAGGAACAAGCAGTCACAAGTAATCAAGCTGCTATTTATCTAAGGGGCTCCGATTGAAAGGTAAATGCAAATATCTTGATGATATTGTTCCTCAGGAAAAATTTGCCTAGTAAGAGTCCTCACCCAGCTCATGAAGTCACACTTGATAGAGATTTTAAGCAGAGAAAAGGTTCCATGTGCCCAAATTCCCAAGTTTTGTTTCACTTAAGTTTCAAAACAGTTCATGTTTGCATGCACACCAGTTTGAAAAGTCTCCATTAAAAAAGCCAAAAAACGCAAACCACCACTCACAGTTCTGCAATGTCTGTTAATTCAAAATCATTTTGTAAACAGCAGTAACATACGAGGTTGCTGAAATTTCATATCAATGGTTTAGTCAAGCTGTCATTCTCCAAACATATACTGACCAAATAGTTTTGGGAATGAACATCAGGAAGCTCAAACCAAGATGAAGGGAGGAAAAAAATTCAAGACTAAATTCTTGGATTTACTGAGGGTGGTTTATTTTCATTTTTGGGATTTGTTTGGATGGAGTTTTTTAAATATAAAACATTTGTTAGCTTATTAAATGCATTGATTTATTGCATTAAATTTTATTCTGTTGCCTCTTTATGATAAGGATGATAAAACAATGGAAATGCAGGCTTGGATAGGAAAACCCTCTTATTTTTTATCACCAAAATCTTCTAAGAAAAGTGAGTTCATTACTATGGAGACAAATCCCATTTCCTCCTGGGAATTAAGTGTCTACATGGCTTGAAAGCTGTCTGGCAAATTTCACCTGAGCAGAAGAACTGAGAACAGTTTTTTTTAATTTCCTGCTTTACAAAGAAAAAAACCCCAAACTATCCTTATATCCATTTGTTGCACACTTTATCTCATTTATTTTCAGGTAATTTCAACTTGTCAGAAGGCCACCAGGAAGGCAGGAAAACAGTGGTATAAGAGGCATATAAGATATATTAAAAGTATATGAGATGGAGGTCTTTTCATACACACGGGTGTTCCCTGGAACTTGGTAAAGAAATTTGCCTTTTATTATATGGGCACCCTGAATTGTTGAAATAGGGACGTAAGAACATATTTAACTTTTGCTGAAAGGACTTGAATAAATGCTTGAATTGGTCCCAGATTTTAATCTTTCTTAAACCTGTAAATGTTGGTAGGGGATCTGTTGTACCACAGGATTTAAAGAGCACTGGAGGATTTGCCCCTCTCACAGGTGAACAGCAGCCATGTGGTCCCTGGCAGCTTCTGTGCTTTAAAAAAACACCCACATCCTGTAACCAAAACTCTGCCCTGCACTTCTGCAAAATATCAGCTCGGATGGCACATGGGAAGGGCATAAGGAAAGGAGGAGAGAAAAACAACAGGGAAAGTACTTTCCTTTTGACTTTAGCTTTCCACCACATGTCACCCTAAGACCAAAACTTTGGGTGTGCTGGGAACACAAAAGCCACTGGCAAGCTCTTGCCTGCACCTTTGTCACTTGCTCTAAGCTAAAAAGCCTGCAGGTTATGGCCCTTGCTGCTGCACTGTCAGTGAAGCTTGAGTTACATTTACAGCCTTGGGATGGAACTGGAGTCGAGAACATTTCAGAGAGCTCAGAGGATTGAGCTCACAGATTTTCTCAACTCTGAGTCAGTTAAAATCCCTCATCAATGCTGAGAGCTGATGCTCTATGTACATCAATAGGATGCAAAACCAGCACTGAAATACTGAGTCTTGTGTCCAGATGTAGATCAAATGTTTTGCCAAGCTGTTGTGGTCTCCAGCACAAATGTGGACAGCAGAAGCACACAGCACTGTAGCCTGAGCATCAGTCCTGGCTGCAGGGGTCTTGGCTCCATTAGAAGTTATTCAGACAAATATTGGAAATGTGACTGCAGTTGTAGGTAGATGGGATAAAATGGTCAAAGGACAACAGACCTTTGCAAGACCCAAAATAGTGGGGGTCAGGTTCTTTGAAAACAATCTGCTTTATGATGTCATGCAGTCACTTCTGCTTTGCCTTTATTTAGGAGCTGAACAAATGCAGCCCCTGTTGAGTACTGAGGCAGGAGCTTATTTTTTTGGAGCAGACTGAGAAATGGCAAAAGGTTTCTCAGATTCTGGAAACTCCAGGTTTCTGCAGTTAGAGGTCAAGAGAGCCCAGCTGATAAATTCAAGTGCATGTTTTTATCAGCCCCTCAGTGGGTGTAGCCCTTCCCCTCTCACATCAGCCCTCTCCCCCTGTGCTTTCCCCTCTGGCACGGGGAGTGGGGGGGACACAGATGTGCAGCTCTTCAGGGCAGGGGCTCAGCTGTCCCCTGGGGATGGGCTGGCCCTGCAAATGCACCACCTCCACACCCTTTGTGATGCTGTCAGAAATCAATACCAAGCAATGCTGTGCCTGCAGCCTTGAGATGGAAAAATAATAATAATAAAAAAAATCAATAGTCTAACAGACCCTGGCCAGTCCTGGTCTGCTGAAGAACAGGGGCAGAGAGAAGAGCTCAAGAACAAGGGAGCCACAGTGCAAACTTTACATTTTTGCACTAAGCAAAGCAGCAGGTAGACTCAGCAAGAAGGCCTGCTTTCCCTGCTTGAGAAAGGCCAAACATCAACAAATCTCAGCACCCATTACCAGGAAAGCTGCCACAGACCAACCCTGGTAAGGAGGAGCACAACAGAGCATTTTTCCCAAGGCAGCAGCAGCCCTGCTGAGCTTATAGGAACATTCTCAAGATCCTGCATCTCTCATCTGGCTGCAAAACCATCCACTTTACTGACAGCACTTTAAAGAGACACCTAAGACAAATATTAAGACAAAAAAAGATCTAATAAAACAAAGCATTTGAGTTTAAATTTAATTGGCTCCTAACAAGAGCAGATGCATACTGGGATCAGTTTCATTGGTGAGAAAAGGTTAAAATTTTTCCCACTCATATTTTCCATGTGTTCATTAAAGGTGGCAATAACCATACAGACTTCATAGTGGTTTTTCTTCTAGAGTGTAGGAGCGAGAGGTCATGTGCTGTCCTTCCTCAAAAGCATCATGATGCTTTTGTCTGGAAAGGCAAGTGGCCCCCAGGGGCTGAACAGACCCAGATGGGCAGTAGCTCAAACTCCAAAGGTTCCTGTCTTGCCTGGCCAGCAAACCAATGCCAGAAACCAGACTTACTCTTCACAGTTCTCATTGAAAGATGGGGTAAAGTCTTGCTCTTCCTGTGCTGAGAGAGTGCAGCTCTGCTGACGGCAGCGCTCAGTGTGTTCATGAGGAGCTGCTGGTTTTTCTCCTGTGTCCAAAGTCCTCTGTTTATTTTGAAACAGTGACAAAGTCTCTGCCGCTCTCCAGACAACGCCGTTGCCGTGTTAGTACAAAACATCCCCCCTTCCTCTGCCTCTGTCTGGCCACCCCCCCCCCCCCTCTGCCTGTGTGTGACGGGTGGGAGGAGAGCGATTTCCTTTTGCAAAATTACCCCTCTAAATCCTTACCTCAGTTGTTTCTGGACAAGCCTAATGCTGCATACCCCTTCCAGCCACATAACTCTGCTGTTTTCCAAACTATGGCTTCCTTTTCTGGTCTGTGAGCATAACCCCAGAGCACAAGGCACTGCCCGCACTGTCCCAAATGCTCATCATCAACCAGCTCTTTGGGCTGGCAGGAACTTCTCCAGTTGTTCCCCCAGAATGCACAGGCGGAACTGCTCTAAAGGTGAAGGTCAAGGATTTTATACGCTCTGTGAATGTTTTCTCCTTATGTTCCTAAAATCATTCCACACTAAAAAAAACCGAAACAAACCAACCAACCAAACAACAAAACCAAAACCCATTCACAATTCGCAATTTCAATCCATTACATATTTCCAATGCTGAGCTTGTGGGTGTTTTACCAAGACAGAGATCAGAGCCTGAGAGGAGGAAGGCTGGCAGAGCTGCCAAGCCCTGTAAGAAGCTGTAAATGAGCAAACAAGATTATTCAAATGTCATGGGGCTGAAAGACAAGAGTATTTAAATGACTTAGAAAAACATAAAAGTAATTGAGATTTCTATCTGAGTGAAGCCAACATGAAAAATCCTCCATAAGAGACAGGGTGTATCACCTGCAGTCTCTTTTGGATATTATATCACAGGACACACATTCTACTCTTTATCACTTTCCATACAGTTACTTAAATTATAAAAGTGAGCCAAAGCTAAAGCTCAAGGGAAAAAATTACAACAGCTGTACACATGTATTGGCCAGTGGGATAGAGAAAACTGAGCCTTTCCAGAGTAAAACACATGAGCTGGGCCAGAGCACAGGGCCCCTGTATTGGGCCATGTTGGGCAACAACACATCCCAAAGGCACATAACCGCTGATGTGGAATTTACACACATCACTTACACACCACTTCCTAAACCACCCTCGCTGGAAGGAGACACCACTAACTGTTACCCAAACTCTAGGCAGCAAAGGGCAAAACACTGCACATGAATCTTAATGAAGTTATTTTTCAGAGAAAATATTTTTTATATGCTTCATCATAGCAAAAGAATGACTTCAAGGTTTTTAAGGGGTGGGTTGGCTCTCGCCCAGGTTGCCAGGGTCCCAACTGCTGTTGGGTGCAGACAGCCTAAGGTGCTAGATTGGCATACAGAGCTCCCTTCCTCTCTTCTCCACAGCTGGCCTGTGTTTGTCCACAGCTCTGCCCCCATGGGAACAACCCTGCCACCGAGGTCAGGTCCTTTTTGGGAACCCTCCCCATGCAGGATCCTTGTCCACCTGCCACAGGAGGGCATGTTGGCTCCACACCTGCAGGCTTGTAGCCACTGTTAGCAAAACCCTTCAGGACCTCCCATTCTCACAGACAGCAACATAAAAAACACCTGTGCACCCTTAGCAGATGGCCCTTCACCTCTCCAGCATCCTCTGCTCACAACAGCCTCACAAGGCCTCCACATTGCCAGCCTTTCTCCCAGCTGCCTGCAGGTACCAAGGGACAATGGGACGCTGCTATGTTGAGGGTTTGAAGCCCTGGAGAAAACCCAGAGCAGGCAGGGCCAGACTTCTGCCTTCACTGGCACGGCATAGCCCATCCTCCCCTCAGCAATGGCAACAGGAGAAATTCAACACCGAGAAATGCTAAACCCCAGCCAAAAGCAAAAGCCAACAGAGCAGGCAGCCAGCAGGGTCCTGCAAGTATGCAATACGTGGCAGCGTGCTGTGTTTTATTAAACAGCAAGCACCTCACAACAGAAGAGCCGTCTCCAAAACGTTAATTTTCCTGCAGTTGATTAACTGTCCAGCATCCAGACTCACATTACCTCCGAGACTGAGCACGCGTGGGAGGGAAACTGGCAGCAACCGCCGGGAGCGAGTGCCAGTGTGCGATTGTGAAGTGCTCTCACACCACATTTGGGATTATTGCATTCCTTGGGGAGATGCCAAATACTCCCCCTGCCCCCCTTCCTAAGTTTTTCCCTTCTTTTTTGGTGGATGCAGATTAGGATGAGAGGAAGCGGGCGCCTGTTTGACTTTCAATCGGACGCTCCTGCCCTGATTCTTTCCGGCAGGCTGATGGATACAGACGTGCCGCCCACCCCCAAACACGCGCGTGCGAGGCTCTCAGGAGCCTCCCGGCTGCAAACATCTCTTTTTAATAGAAGTGCTGCCTCGTCAGAGCTGCTTTGCCATGTGTTTGAACACGGAAAGACCCCTCGCAGACAACAGCATTGCTATTTTGTTGTTGCTCGTTTCACTCTGCAAACAGGAATGGGACCAAGCTGTCCCCCTCTCCCAGAGCATGTGGCTGCCACACACAATTGTCAGCCCCAGCAACAGGAACGATCTTGTTCCCGTAAGTCAACAAACAATGTTTAGAAAGGTCTGTGCTGTGGGAGGATTTCCTAACATAATAGAAGTCATCAGACTTAAAACACATGTCTGCTCTGGTGAATTTAATAAAGCAACAAGGCCGCATAGGAAAAAAGATACAAGAAAACAAGAACTTTCTCCTGATGACTTCATCCCTCAGGGGTCAACAGCAAATCAAGGGCAGCATTTGTTGGGAAGATGAAGCTCTGGAGATTTCTTGAAGAACTTTAAAGGAAACTTGTAGTGTTCAATACCAAAACCAATACTTTTCTTATTAAAAAGAAAAAAAGAGAAAGCCATCATTTTCCCAGCATTGTAACACAAGAGCATCACTCAAGCACAGAATGTTGCAACCTGTATCAAGGAAGGAGCAGTTTGTTCCACCTCTTTTTCACTGCGTGGGCAACACAGGAACATGTGGTAACATTGCCTCCACCATGTATTTTACTCAGGCAATACTAGGGGAGAACAACAAATGTGGTTAACTTTTGTAAAGGTAAAAAGAAAAAAGCTCTCCACAAAAGCCCCCAGACCACAGACCCCAAGCCCCACCAAGCCAAGAGTTTGAAGAAGTTACATTAGGGTTGCAGCAGCAATGGAAATTTTCCCCTGCCTGCAAAACAGGCAGAGAGGGATGGACACCCAAGAAAGGGTCACTGCACCACGTCTGTGTTCACCTCACACGCACTCAGAATAAAAAAGACACTTAGAAAATCAAATGGTGGATCTTTTTTCCATGTTCTCAACACAACTATCAAAATGAAAGCTGATCCTGTTGTGTGGAAACCTCTGAGTAATCTGCTGGAGCCAAGAGGAAATCCTAGGGGATATTCATGGCTCTTGGCAGCACAGTCCTGCACCAGCTAGACCTTGACCTACCCCACTACAGCCATTCCCAGGTATGCCACTGCCTGCTTTCACCAAGCAGGGCTTTACAAAGTTAATTTTTTTTAGTACATACAGCTGTATGTACTAAAATTAAAATGAATTTAAATAAAATAGTGCATATTTGTGCAGTACACTGCAGTTATAAACGTTTTCTCTCTCCTCTTTGTATTGCTTTGGAGCACAAATACATTTCTCATGTATTGTCAGGAAGATCTTCCTCTTTGCAAATTCAGGTCTTCTAAAGATGAACGATCTGCTAATCTTTTAAATTTAAAACAAGTCAAAAAGTAGCACATTGTAGAAATCTGCATTAAAATCCGACATTCACACATGCATGCAAACAGTATCTTTCTGTGGTTTAAGACATAACAAAGCCCACACACGCTAGCACTAACTCTCACAATCAGCTTTTATCACAATACTTAATCTACTTTAAGCTTTTGTGCAAACAACAGGAGATCCACGGAATCTCCCATCTCCAGTGCTACATTTGATTCAATATTCACCACTGAGAAGAACAGGGATAAATACACTCAGAACACCATCAACAACTCCCTGTGATTTCTCCATGTGACCAAAGCTAAAGTTATTTAGAACACAATACAACATTTACAGAAATAAAACATTGGTCATTGGCTCTCTAACCTCAAGTCTTTTACCTGCCTTCCCGAAGTTCCAGAAATCATGTGCTCAAGTACAAAAAACGAAGCAGCTGTTACCAAAATTCCACAAGCCATATAAAATGCAGTTATTTAGTACAGAAATTTCTAAACTGTGAAAATGTTTAACTTCTCTTTGGTTAAAAAGTAAGAGAGTAATAGTCAACAACACTGACCTACTTCAGCTGCTTAATTTAGAGGATGAAAGAAATTTTAATAAGCACTAGATGATTTTCCTCAGTCTTTACTGGTTGTAAAGCCTGTAAGCATGTAATATTTTTATGTAGTCTTGTAAAAGTACATTTAAAATTCTTTAGTATGTGTAGTTATATTGACCTAATGAAGTTTATCATTTCAGCCAAAGGATGTTGTTTGTGAGGCTGTTACCGGCAGGCTTCCAGACTCCTATAAAATACAGCTGCTTCATGACTCCTGATGAGCCCAGACAGTGCCCCTGGCTACCTGAAAGCTCAGTGACAGATTTAAAAATACAATCCACAGGTCACTGTCCTCAGACAAAGCTTCAGCTAGATCTGCGTGTGGTGTACTAACCCACCAAGTGCAATTTTAACATACTGTAGCTTTACACGCAAAGTAGAAAAATCTTTCACTTTAATGATTAATCAGTGACACTCTCAGGGAGGTTTCTTTTATTGCTTCTGACCTAAATATGAGCTGCAACTCTCCTGGTGCTCCTCTTTGACTCGAGGAGCTGTTTAGCCTCCCATATAGCAGTCTAACAGCACAGTGGATGTGCACTTCTCATTGCACCATACCAGAGCAAACGTGAAGTCCCTCAATTTCAAGGTCCCTAAAATAAACAAACTCATCAACACAAACCTAAAAAGCAAAGATTTGTACATAATAATCTGACTGTTGGAATGATAATTTCAAGTATCAGTTCTACAGATATCACTTAAAAAGAGTGGTAAAATCTTATCATTTTGGATGTGTTTAATGAAAATAGGCTGCAAGAAAACACAATGCATGGTGTAAAATAACAACTAACCTATAAGCTTTCACAAAATTCATTTTCTACCAGCTCTGAAAAATCAAGGCTGTAACAGAAAAAAGTGGGTTCCTTTTCTAGCCCAATTAGACATCATTTTAAACACTTGATGGCAAACACAGGTGACAGTAATTAACCGAATGATGTGCTCTCGTATATTTAAGTTTGTTTTGTCTCAGAAAAAACAGAAAGGTTGTGAAGATTCTGAATGTTTTGCAGAGGTTTACAAAATGCAGAAATGCCACCCCTGTGTGTGTGTGCACGAAGGCACAGGTTGGGGGAAAGCCACAGTTCTGATCTCTGGCCTTGGAAAAAGCCATAAAAGGTCTAGAGAGAGGAAAACCTCAAAGTATCATTAGGAGTTTTGCTACATATTTGCGGTGCCTTTGGCACCCCCTCTTTTGGCATTTGTCTCCCTTCCCTCAGCCCTGGCTGCCTCAGCGCTGTCAGCTCTGCCAGCCCCGGCTCACCCAGCAGAGCCCAGCTCTCAAAGCACCCAGCAAAAGCAGCTCCTCCCGCCTTGCCAATCCCTCCATCTGCTGCCGCAGCAGGGGTGCTGGGAAAGCTCTGCTTACATCTCACACTGCATGTTGCTGGAAATTTCTGCCATCTGCTATTGCCTTTCCTCCCATGCTTCACAAAAATATCGGTGACTAAAGAGAAAGCAATTCCTTTATCAGATGTTTTAAAGTGGTGTCAATTTGAATCATGACTTTTTTTGGATTGCTGTTGTATTCATGCGAACATAACAAATCAGCACAGATTAAGGGATAAAGATGCAAGGTCAGATTTATACAGCTAGCAAATAACGAAATATATTCAACAGCCTACCCCGAACCTATTTCTTACAAAAACAATTTTTTAAACTGTGATTTGGATGACTTTTGACCCGTGTGAACAACACATGATTCTCTCCCAAAGCCAAGCCCTAAATTCATCACACAAGTTATTGCACTGGAATGTAACTTCAAACCACAGAGTATCCTACACAAACACACCCTGCCTGTGCCCAGGCAGCACCCAGAGCTGGAGACCGAGCACGCAGCAGTGCAGGGGACCCTCCTCAGGGTGCTCTTGGATTTCATGAATTTGCACTCACGCTGACAAGCCAAGACTTGGATGAGGCCAGATATGTAATTCAAAATACACCTGGCTGCAAAGAAGCATTTTAAAGCAAGGAAAATCAAGCATTTGGAGACTTCAATATCCTCTACAGTCCCTCTGTGGTCCAAATACAGGCAAATACTCAGCCACAAAGTCAAACACTAAAGGCTGTCAGGATGACCCAGCACAGAGACAACCTATTGCTGAGGAACAGCAGACCCAAACCCCTGATATGAAACACCTCATCATGGATACAGCAGACAGAACAGAGGGACCACACTGCCTGATGACACACAGCTTTACAATCACCCTGTTCCTTCTACACAATTTTAAGACAGGACTTACCTTTGTGGGTGCTCCGAGTGCACTGCTCCTCCTGCTTTCCCTCATCTCTCTCCTCACCAGGGCCAGCACTCTCCTTTTCCAGGTGACTCAGGCAGGTGCTTGTGGCAATGGAGGCAGCTGCTTCCCACACTGTCCACAGCCCCAAACCACTGCGCTGAGGAGCTCCATCCTGCCCAGGGATGGAAGGGGTTGGGAGCAGCTCGTCACCAGAATGGCTCCATCTTGGCAGCTCACCAGGAGCCCCTCCAGGTGCATCTCGACTCCCAAATGGCAGCTGGGCCATCCTCACCACTGTGTGCTCAGCTCTCTGGCCCGCAGGTGTGAGGGGAGAGGCAGCCCCCGGTGCCGTGTCTCTTTGGCTGAAGGCGACACCTCTGGCAGTGTCTCCTGTGTCCCAGCTGTCCAGGGCCGATTCCGAACCCCCCCTGGACAGGCCAAGGTGGGATTTGGGGCAGGGGCAGGTCCCTGGGGCAGCAGCGGGGCTGAGGGTCTGTGTGAGGGGAGCGCGGGGCTGCCTCAGGTGGGTCACGGCCGGTTCCAGCCGGTTCTGCCTGGTTCTCACCGCCCCTCTGAGCTCCTCAGGGGCTGAGGCGGGAAAACGCTGCTGGGGGCAAAGGGAGGCTGTGGGGGCAGAAACAGCTGGCAACAGGGTTAATGTCCCTTTGTTTCTCACCACCCAAATGTATTTTAATTGTCAAGAAATGAAGTTAATTTTCCCCAGGTGGAGTCCATTTCTCCTGTGACAGTAGCCAGTAAGGGATGTCCCCATTCTTATTGCCACCCACCAGCTGTCAGCCCGGTGTGGCCCTGCCCCGCTGAGGTGGGCACCTGACATTTGGCCAGAGCTGGCCCACCACAGCTTGGCCACACCGTAACAACCACAGCAATAAAGCCTCTGTGAGCAGTCTCCCATAAGACACCCAAATCACAGCAATAAATCCTGTCCTGTGAGACACCCAGCTTGGGGCTGGGACAGGGATGGATTACCTGGAAGCCCTGCAAAGGGGGATAGTGAGAGAGAAGGTAAACCAGCCAACCAGGCAGCCCATGAAAAGAGTAGAGAATGGTTACAGTGATTCAAAAACTTCCAGGAAGAGGAGTGAAACCCCATCTAGCCAACCCACAGGGACAGAAATCAAAGCATGACTTGATTGCAACCTAAGTATCTCCTTGGGGAAATCTGAGGTATGATGTCATGTAATTTATATGACAAATATTCAGAAGGGGATTGAAACAGATTCTAACTTTATCTGCATTTAAAGTAAAGTTAGACTTTTTGCCTAGAAGTGAAGCTCTCCATTCCAACCCGCACTGAAGATTGGCCAACCACTGAAAATGAAGAGTGGGGATTTTTGTTGTCATCATTAATTGAAAACTTTCCAACACTTTCTCAACAGATGAATGAACCCACACTTCTATAATATAGGCTTAATACTTAATGAATAGAAATTAAAAACAATAATGAAACAGTGCTCTTCAGAGCAGTGATTTGGTGATGTTTCTTAAAAGGTGCACCACACAGCTAATATGCAGTGCACCACTCCAGCTAATAAGCAGTGGCAAAGCAAAGGTTTGCAATATTTTGTGTTCCTTAAAGACCTGTTGCAGTAACACTTCCCAAAGTCAAATATGGAGACTGTCATCCACAGTTTTTCTAATGGTTGTTCATGTTAACCTTTGACCATCCAACTCCTCACTTTGTTTATAACATAGCAATATTACACCTCCAAATAATAAGAAATTGTGCTGGCTCAATTCTTCATTAGGATTATTACATAAAGATAGTTGTGAATACTGCAAAAGGAAAATAAACCATTAAGAAAGCATTTGCCACTACTGGGTTCAGTTATGGGTCCCCATGGAGTAAAACTCACCCTTATGGAGATTTGGGTAGCTGCCAGGATATAAACCGTAACATTTGGGTTGACAAATCTGGGGCAGTCCACTTTATTTACCAGAACTGAAAGAACTCTACTTGCACCAAAGCAGCATGAGCAAGAGACAGCTTTTATGGGAAAAGGAAGACCTGAAAATTCATACTATTTTTTGTGCTGCCCTTCCATTCTTGAGCATGAAACACACAAAATAATTGGTTCCCTTGGGTACACAGATTAAAAGCCCATTCACCACGCAGCACAAAGCTTCCCATTTCTGAGCACGTGAACATGTAGCAACTAGACATTTCACACAGCATCTTATCAGGTCTAGAAGCCTGGAGAACTAGTTTCCAAAAACTTCAGACAAGGTCACAGCATGCACTGAGGAAGTATTGCTCTACCATGGATTTCTTTTCTGTGCTTAAACACAGAACAATTTCACCAGACTTACGCCAAAGGAAAAGTTGACCTGGTGAAGAGTTAAGAGGTCAAGCAAGAAAGCTTTCAACATCTTTTTGATATCTCTGCACACCTCCCATGTTGAATAGCACACGAAGACACACTGGAGTGTTTATCAGAAAGTGATTTGCCTTCAGGAACCATAAAAAACTGGATTTGTCTTCTGCCAAATTTTTTTGAGCTTGGAAAATCTCAATTATGTAAAAAATATGCTTTAAAATGGAACACTGACTTATCTGCTTTCGGGAAGGGAGGTGGAAGGGACACAGCCTCTGTGATTCTTTGTCATAACATTCTGGGGTTTTCTGTATAAACTCAAATTCTGAAATGTCTATAAAATTTCACTTAAACCCAAAATAGACCAAGGATACAAAATACAAACGATTCCATTTCTAGTATAGCTTTGAACAGACAATGCATCTTCATGTAGTACTTGATTTAATGCCCATTTTATCACAGATGGTATAATCACCAAAATGGAACACTTGAAAGGAATTTGACAAACAGAACCAGATGTAAAACATCTTGAAGCTTACAAATTCATCACAAAGATTAAGGAGGACTTGAAAATATGGGGTTTCAAAGCTTCCAGCAGACCAACACATCTGTTCAGCCCAGAAACGCTTTCCTACTTCCTTGTGTGTTAACACAGTGAGAAGATGCAGTAGGAACTAGATCAGAAGCAATTCTGTTTGGGGGGTTTCATTACCTTGTCTCTGCAGCAGAGCCAGGGCACAGAATAACCACACATAAAATGCAGCTGAAGAACATGGATGCATTGGCCTCAGGAGAAGTATTACAGGCAGGTGGGAAGCAAGGAAGAAATGTGCTGTTGTACTCCAATAATTAACGTTAAAGTGGAAGTGGATGGACATTAAAGAATCCTTCTGCCTATGAATAACTGTGCTTTTATTACTGGTTAAGGGATGGGCCCTGTGGAGTCACTTTGCAAAATCATTTTTAAACTGCAATAATAACACCATGCAAAAGGATGCTCCTATGAATGTTTTAAAAAAAGAACCAACCAAGCAAACTAACTAGTTTCTTTACTTAATCTTCACAAACAACTGCCCTCCTGAAGAAATTACGCCCTTGTCTACACCAGCCTTGTAACCACAATGTCCTGTTTATGTTGTGCTTACACATTTAATTCCTCACACCGGCCAAGGATGATCATTAGCACCTGTATCCTCACTGCCACAGTTTTAAAGTCCACCACAAAAAGCAAACACTAGTCTGCCTGAAAAGTTAAAATGCCTCAAACTTCCCAAAAACACTTGTTTGAAACTTGAGTGCTGATCAGAAGAGAGCAGACACTTGAGCCAAGCATGGGAGAGCCAAGATCTAGGAGAGGTGAGCAGACACCACCAGCAGCCAGGAAAGGCAGCAGTGCCAGAAGTGTTATTTCCAGTCTCCAGTCATGACTCTTAAATCCTTCAAAAAAATCTTTCAAAGCTCTCATCCACTCTAGTGGTTCTGGATACTGTCCACATTAATCACTCCTAGGAAAAGAAGAAAACGTTATGCTTGTGCAAGCAAAAAGCTCATCAAGCTGCATGCAAAATTTAAAAGTTTGCCCTTTCTAGCATTTGGAGTCCAAAAGTATAATGGAAAGAAAGCACTGAGTCAACAGCAGAGCATCTGCAACCACTTTCACTGAAGATGGAAGACAACCAGTGCTGGAAGCATGCTCAGGAGGAGCCTTCCTTCGTGACAGATGCCTTCAGCATTCCAGTTTGCTGGCTATTGTCACCACTTGGTTCAAAGAGAAACAGTGCTGGCATAAAGCTAGTTTTAATATAGCTGCACCAAAATATCTCTTGCCCCGCAGGGAATAGTTACCTAGCTGTCTCCCATACAGTTTCCAAGCAAGATTCAAGTCTGTCAGCAATTTAGCCTCACCACATCAGATTTGTACTGATTTCTAGATGCTGGGCTACATAAAGAGATCGTGTAGTGTGGGAAGAATCAGCACTCCTAGTACTCAACTGTCAGTGCTGAGCACCCAGTGCTTATTCAAGCTACTTCAGAGTAAGGGTTTTTTTGGTACCATACATTAGCAGCTTCTCTCTGAGGTGAGCTGTGGCATGAAAACAGAAGTATATTCTTGAGGAACCAAAACATTTTTCATCTGCAGGGTGGAAAACTCCTGCTAAAGGAAAGGGTTGTGAATATTTTGTTCTATCTGTCTACAGAAGGTTTCTTATGCTCTCAATCTCAAAAAAACTCACATCCTCTTCACTTCTATATTGTATATACACAGCATAAGATTCCAGTTCCTGTGGATGGCTTTAGTTTTGTGACCATAAACTATTACCATGTGCTTTTCAGGCCTCTTCAACTCTTCTGTCCTTCATGGGTGACAAACCATGTTTTTAATCACAGCAAAGAAGTGTAGCAACATCCATGTCAGTTTATGGTCAAAGGGTTATTAAATTAGTAGCAACATTATTAGAACATTCATCAACCATTGTTAGAAGTGACAAATTTTTACTTCATTATATAATTATTTGGGGATTTTTCCCCTCATATTATGTTTTGCTTCTTCCATCTGTAAGTTTCCATGAAGTTGCAACACAGTTTTGGCACAAACTGGGTAATTTCCATCACAATGTATTCATCTTTCTTCATATTTTCATCAACATCTGGAATCATTCTGCATTTCTCAGAGAAAATATTCCCCAAATCTTATTCATTAGAAGAGTGGGGAAATTTGACACTAGATGATGCTCTAACGCAAAAACGTTCTACAATGTTTGAATCTGTTTCTTTAACAGTACACTTTCTTCAAAGTGAGAGGAAAAAAATTCATCTTTCTTAACCTTTAGCTCCTCCTAATAGCTTCTGTCAATATTCAAAATTGGCAAGTGTGACTGTTCTGCTACTTTAACTTTTAAAGTCTGCTTTATTAACTCATGAAATAATGTAAAACATTAAAACTATAAACACTATATAAAAGTACATCTGTAGCACAGGAAACAAAGGTAAAACTCAAATTTTCTTTAATACAAACCTATCATCTACAAAAAGCCTTTTGTAATTTCTGGGTTCTTGTTACTTCTGCTCCAGATACTATCTTAACCCAAATAAAAATAAAGGAATTTTATACAAGAGCACAAGTTTATTGTGTAGTTTTCAGATTATAAAATACTCCTCACTCACAACTACACCCAATTCAAAGAGTTGTTTTATCTTTAACCATTCTAGAATACCTCCCCCTACCTGCTCCAATGTCCTTACAGCTCACCACTTTCAAAGCAGCTGTCAACAATATTGCAGACACCAATCATGCATATTGCAAAATTTTCTACAAGTTTCCCAGTTTTGCAACTTCTGGCATCCTCAAAAATTTTGCATCAACTCCAAATAAAACCAAACCTTCCTTCTGCTCAAATATGTGTGATGCAAACGAAGCTGGTTATTCAAGGATAAGACATAGCTCCAAGTGTCCACACTTGCCTGGAATCAAATACTCCTTGGCTTACTTCACAGCACAAGCACAAGTTTCTGAATACCTCTGCCCATCACACCTGTACTGACCAGCTTACAACAGAACTCATAAAACTTGTGCAACTGCGTTTTCTAGGACTTTGGAAAAATAAGTGTCTTCCGGCAACTCTTTGATTGGAGTGGGGCCCAACAGCAATGAGAGATGCCTCACTTTTCATCTTGACAGAGCTTGGAGGCTCCATCTATTTTCTCTTGTGTATCGACACCATTTCCTAGAACGCAACTTTCTGTTCAGACTGAAAATCACCAGTTTTGTTCCACTGACTGGTAGCAGAGACAGACATACCCAGTTTGTTCAGGGAGCAATCCTGCTGATGCTGTGCCATGCCAGCTGCTGGGAACACTGCTTGCACCACATGGAGAGCAGCCAACAAGCTCTGATGCTCCATCACCTCCTTCTCTCTCCCACACCAGCTTTACACTCTGCTGACTGAAGCCACTGGAAGCAATATGACCAAATAAATTGTCCACAAAGGAAACTACCTTGCTTCACACACTAGCTCACTATTTGTCAGACATCAGAAACACTGTGCAGTTTGCAAGCCCACGTGCCTGTAAATTTCCATGTAATTTATGTCAATGCCTGGTAAACTGGTGCTCAGCACCACACCCTTCAGTCGTCCTCAGCAGAACAGTTTGCTGACCTATTTCCTTCACAGACTTGCTCCCACACCTGCACTTCTCAGCAGGTACTCAGAAAACTCACAGATTGTTGCAAGGTCAGTGAGCCAGGAACAGCCACTGAAGTGGAGAGCTGCGTCTATAAAACAGAGACCACATTAGGCTGGGATAACGAGATGCCTGAAAGCACTGAGTGAGGTAGAGCAATACCGAACCTGTATGAGCACCTGTGGAGCAAAGAGACAGGACTGACTGTGTTTGTTGTGTGCACATTACCTCAGTGTGACTGCTGTGCCTCTCGCCAGGCTGACTGGTCATGTCCCAGCAGCCCAAAGAAAGAATTCCTTTTCTTCCCCCCTACTTCTACACTGGAAGTGACAGTACAATGAGCATTGTGAAAGAATATACACAACTCTCTGCTAACCTGACCAAAACAGTCATTAAAATGGGAAGACCAAAGAAAGAATACAAGTCATGAGCAAACTCCTAAAACCTGCTATTAATTCCTCTTAGATTAAGGAGAGGCACCCCAAAAAAGCATTTTCATTTAAAAGCTAGACAAAGACACTGTATGTGATATAAAAAGAACAGTAAAACACATGAAACATTAACATGTGAAAGAAACATGTTGCAATTATGTCAAATACTGCTTTTTATATTTTATTAACAAGCAAGCATCCCTGGAACTGGGTCTATATAAAAATACTTCATGAACCAATCAGAATACAAGGGAGTTATATAAATTTATTTTATGCAACACTGATTAGTTTTGAAAATTTCCATTTTTAATGTTTTAATTTCAACTTTTATTTTTTTAAAAAATCACTAAAAGGACACAACCCACAAAAATACAATCTGTATCTGCTCTATATTTACAGATAACTGGTCACTATTAAGGCACAGATTTTAAACTAACATTTTATGTAGCAAGTCAAATATTTGTGCATAATGTAACACTAACAATACGATACACTGTACTGTTATTTTCCCTTTGTGGAATCAAAGTAAGTGAGAATTTTCTTTACTTCCAGTGTGTTCTTTTTTTTTTTTTTATGTGAAACCCTACTGAAAAATAATGTTGTTCATGGGAAATTTTCCACTTTGGTGTAAATGAAATAAGCACTGCTCAGCAAAAGACCACATCAACTTAATACTGTAAGAAAATCAGTTTCTGAGTATAGTACCGTCTGGATACATAGCACGTACTTAAAAAGACTAAAAATCTGAGTGTAAAGCTTTAGGATGCTTTTAGGTTTAGGCAAAATAAGCAAGAAAGGGGTTGCAGAAAATTCTGTACAAAGTGTTGCTGAATATTTATTTCATTAAAAATATTTCACAAAATAATGAGTCTGAATACAATTTGATTTGTAAGCACTGGGCTTGCAAATGCAAACATTTAAATGACAGCTTATCTGTAAGCACATAAATAGTCCCTGTGAATGGAACTATCTGCATGCTTAGGAGTAAGCACAAGTGAAAACAGCTTTAGAATGAGAAGTTGTGGCTTCCAAGAGGGTTTCCATGAAGTCACTCTTGCCTGTGTGACACACGTCCACACAAATCTCTGACACATGGATATGGACTCTTGGTGTTGGGCACAGGAGCTTGGTGTGAACAACTGTGTGAGTACCAGATACAGTTTTAGCCAGTCACATCTGCAGTACCATTTTTAAACCAGACGAAGCTGCTACTGGATCTACAGGGGAAGTCACCCAGTTATACACCATTAAGTAGATATGGCTGAAATGAGCACTGAGCAGCAATTTTTAGCTAACCACAAGACTTTATATTATTGCTTGGTCTATGCCCTCAAGTAATAGTCTCTTTAAATTCCCTTTGTGTGTGCAAATTTATCCATACATCATTTTGCATTCTCACCTTAAGAGAAAGAATTATCCATGGAAAGTGTCAAAACTCTCTCACCCATTTTTGCATAAACCCCAACTACTGTAAATATTATTCTAATGCCTTCTGTTAAGAGCACTTGACAGTGGTTTATGTCCATCTCAAAAGGCTTGTACACTGAACATAAATAATACATTACAGTAGAGGTAAGGTAATTCACAATATTTCTCATGGGAATGCTTTTCAATTAATGCTTGGAAACTACACATTGCATTGCAAAAAGAGGCACTTTATGGATTCCTTCATTACACTGAAACCCTTCATAAACCCATAACACAACATCTGTAAGGACAGAAGAATAACATTGCCAAATTTTTTGGACTTTCACAGTATAAGAATGCAAAAGTTAGCTCTAGCCACTTACAACATGGACTCTTTCTGTTGAACATAACTTGTTTCAGAAATAGTTCATCTCCAAAGTTTCAAACACTTCTGCAGCTGACAATTACAAATCTAGATCAAACAAAACAGATGCTATTACACCTATTTTATGTAGGTCACTTCACTGCTGCATGCATAGTCATGTAAGAAATACGAGTCATTTATTAAATGGCAACAGTGCTGTCTTGTCAAATTAGATTAGTTGTCTGTTTAATCAAACTGACAGCCCAGAGCTCTAGTTTGATGAATGCCTTTCAGTCTCTACCATAAATCTGCAGTAGATCAGTTTAATCTGTTACGTATTGTAGGTGTATAGAATCTAAAAATAAAAGTCTGATATAAATAAGTGTCCTTTAGTGGCAGGGTACTAAAAATAGCCCTTTGCTTTGAAACAACCATTGAAAACAGTTTTAGCATAACAGGCAGCAGTTAAATATGTTGACTGCAAAGGGTTAATATTGCAAGGTCCATTTTGGTCTTTCATTGCATCTGTTACAGTGAGTATTATTGCAGGCAGCATTAGACTGCTTCATAAGAGCATAACAGGACTGGTCCACTACCAAGTGACTTGATTTTGGAACAATCTCTTCAGATAACTACTGGGGAGACAGAGAGAGGAAAACCAAAAATCTGCGTAAGAACCAGTTTCTAGTACCATTATAGTGAGATGTGACTTAATGTAGGAACACCTGAAAAAATTTGATTAGTGCCAATATAAAAATTGATATGGAAATGAAAGAGAGAAATAAATTTCCACAGGACAAGAAATCAGAACACGTAAAGTGCAGAAAGACCTCAATAATTATTTTAAGCAGTACCAGAAAAAACCATCTTGATAAAGCCAAATCTATGCTCTCTGGCATCCCAGCTCTTCATTCTTCCTTCATTCAACAAAGTACAAAATTCAGTGCATACATTATAGTTATAGGTAATAAAATACTAAACAAAGAACCCTATATTATTATTATTATTGCAAATTCTGTCCAATCTACATGAGTAAAACATAACCCACATTTGGTGTTTCAAAAGACAACTGACAAAATGTGTTCTCTCTGATTTTTTTGGCACAGTACTGTGCAGACAAAACGCTTTGGTCCTTGACACCCAAACTCCCAAAGTGCAGAGGGTGGTGTGCAGTGAAGGCTGTCCACAGGATTGCCATGTCCATCTTTCCAGCTGATTTCTGAGCCCAAGCTCCTGCTACCAGCGCCCGCTGACACTGGCAATGTCCGAGTGATACTGGCGCGGCAGTCTCCCACTGGCTCCCCCTTCCAGGAACGAGGCACGGATGTTGGATGGGTCAAAGAGCTTTCTTCGGTTTTTGTTCAGTTCTGGAGAGGTCAAGCACACCCACAGAAATCTCCCATCAGAAATTCATTTTAATGTTTTGATCTAAACCAAATGCAAAACTTCTGTTTAAAGGAACAAAGTATTTTAGACAGACACAGTATGCACTGAAAATATCTGTGAGGTACTCCTTCAATTAACAGTTCAACAGGATAATATGAGTGTCAGGTTAAGACTCAGAGGGTCCTTGGGATGCAGGCATCTACTTGGGGCAGTTCTTATTTCTCAATGGTATAGAGTGAAGCAGATCCTTTTTTGCAATATTGATTTAGATCAAATTGACATAGCTGGAACTTAAAAAAGTTTGTTATAATATTCAAAGGCTGCAATCTTCCTGGAGGCACAACCATGCAGTGTGGACTGAGATTGACAGAAAAGCTTACTACCAACTTGATAATTTCTCAATGCACAATTCTTCATTTCAACATAAAACTTAATCAGTATTTTAACAAGGACTTTGAGAAAAAACAGATGCTCACCTGTCATTTAAACATGCACCCTAATCTTGTGTTAGTAATAACTCATCCAAAATATTTTTCTTTCCCCCACTTTCCTGTTCTTGTAAACTCTGTGCTAGATACAAATCCCCGAGAGATTACATAGATTTTCATGACTGCTACTGAACTAAGTACATTTGCAAACCAAAAACCAGAAAAAAACCCCCACAAAGTCCCCCAAAAGCAGGCACTTTTTCCCAGTAGGATGACTGCTCTGCTAATCAATAAAATGGGGGTAGGGAACCAAAAGGTTGAAAATGCCAGTTCTGACTGGTATGTAGTGCTGTTCAGACCCTGCAGGGCCTGTAATCCCAGAGATTCCTGGACCCTCAAGTTCGGGGCATCAAACTCCTGCTGTGAGCTGAACTTTCTACCAAGTTCCAGCTTTACAGGACTATTCCAAGTGAGCTGTTATGAGGTCATGGGAAAGCTCTGTAAAGCCTGGGTTTAAGCACCTGTCGTGAGGGGCAAGCTAATATCACCTCTGTGGACTAGACCCTTACTTTTCAGTCTTTCCAAGTCATTTTTCCTTTGTCAGCTATAAACACACAATTTGAGTGAGAAGAATACAAACAAAGCTTAAAATCAATAAATGGTACTCAGTGTTTTTTACCTGAGATTGCAAGCAGCATTTTTCTTCTGGCACCAAAAGTGGTAATTCCCAACTCTTTCAAATCTTGATCAGTAAGAGTAAGGAATGTCTGCAGATCAATCTAGAGTAAAAAGAAATAAGAAAATTATGCAAAACAAGTCTTTCCACAAAAGTATTAAGTAATACATGTGGCTCAGAATAGCTTCATTTTTTTTTTCCTGCTGCATTTTACAGTTACTCTGCCAAACTATTCTTTGCATGTAAACAGCAATCATGGCTTTTCAATGGCTTCTTCACACAGTTGCTCAATTTGCTACATTTCTGACAGAGAAGGAGAAATTAAAAAGTAATCAGTTCTGGAAAAGAAGAGAAAATTAGTTACTCATATTTATTTATGAGTCTTGAGACTTTTAAGTATTTACCACAATTTTAAGATTTATGATCCAGCTTTGAAAGAACAGCTCATGAAAATCCTGTCACAAAGTGAGTTCTAAGTGGCTTTTGGTGAAGAGACAGAACAACTACTGCTGGAAAACATCCTACCAACACCAAGGTGCCTCTTGAGGGAACACCAACCTCTTGCTGCTGGAACACATCTGTGTATTTGCCCAAACCAAGCTTGCTGAAGAGCTCAGGCAGATCAGATCCCTTAAACAAACTGTTGAGGTTACAGCCATTGCTTCCTGTCAGTGAGGAGATGCAGTCCATGTAGTTACTGCTACTGAGATAGTGTTCAGCTGAAAGGGAACAAGTGCACTTTTCAGACACATCACAAAAGGGCATCATTTTCCACCAACATTATATTCAGCTAGCTCATTAAATTTACGAAGTATTCAAATCTTTATTTCACAGGGAAAAAAAAGCTTCTCAGTGCTCTAAGAGAATGAACAGTATAAAGCAATTTTTTTGTTAATTAAGTTCCAGTGTTTGTTTTCTATAGACCTACTTTTGTCCAGCCAACTCATTGCTGTTTCTTTTATCCTTTATCCACACATTTTACTCTCTGGGAAAGCTACAGCTGCCATAGAACATTTTCTTTCACTGCCAGTGTATTCGTGTTTCTAATTTTCTTCTAACACACATGTAAATATAATTTTAATCTTCATTTATTTTAATTAACCTAGAACTTCCATTGTTGTCCAATTAGGTTGAAAACATCAATAGATTGATTTCAAATAAACGTGTCATCTTTTTAGTTCTTCAAGTACTTAGAATGCGACGTGCAGCCATTCACAGCTCAACTAATGTGCTTTTTAAAACCATGAATATTTTCTCTAATTGGAGTTATCCTTTCTTACCATGTACAAATTTTATTATCTGTGTACTTTGGGATTTAGGTTTATTCACCTTTAAAAGAAAATGCAACAACAAAAAGTATAAACAGCCACAGTACTTATTTCCCCATAAAGCAGATAGGTAGTATGGACTTACTATTCTCTACCTCCACTTTTCACTCTTCCAGAAAAGCATCTATTAAGTTATTAAAAAAATGTAAGTTCAACTAAAGTAAAATTTTAATTTGTAAACTTCAAGCATCGTTAAAAAAAGTAATTACAAAACATACAGCCTGTGTCCACAGAAAGCAGTATTTAAAATCATGCTAGGCCATGCCAAACACATGGACAGGCTTCTGTCCACAGAATTGCCTGGGTTGGAAGGGACCTTAAAGCCCATCTCATTCCAACCCCTGCCATGGGACACCTTCCAGTATCCCAGGGTTGCCCCAGGCTCCATCCAACCTGGCCTTGGGCACTTCCAGGGATGGGGCAGCCACAGCTTCTCTGGGCACCCTGTGCCAGGGCCTTACCATGCTCACAGGGAAAATTTTCTCGTAACATCTGACCTAAACCGATTCTGTTTCAGTTTGTAGCCACTCCCCCTTGTCCTGTCACTACATGTTCTTGCAAATTTTATCCCCATGAAGAGAATCATGCTTTAAAAATCAGTTTCAGCATGGAATATCACTTCACCAGTGAGCAAATAGCCCCATAAAGCCCTGGCTGTTGCTGCACTGATAACAGAGCAGTATGAGAGCAGTCTAGAAATAAGCCTTTGTAGAGGTCTGGTTTCAGTATACCTTGAAAAACCCACTCCATGACAGCAAAGAGTTTTTAAGCAAGAATATCTGGCATTTGACAAATACCCTTAAAAGTTTTCCTTTAGGACCATTATTTGTATATCATGTTACACAAGCTTGCACTTCTTTGTAAAAATTTGTAAAAAAAAAGGTAATTATTTATTACAAGGTGTCAGTAATTTAAATCCCTAGTGAAGTCAGGATACATTCATATCAAAATAAATATTGATATCAATATGATTACTTTTTTAAAATCAGATGATAAGAGCTTATTAACCTGATTTGTTTTGTTTCCGTTTGGGGCTGCCAATTGAGGAGACAAAATCATGAGCAGTGGGTCCAAGGCCATTCCGGTCTCTCCAGTTATCAGATTCACTGCCACTTCCCAGGTGCTCCCGACTGCTGGATCGGGAGAGAGACATGGATGAACCCTGCAAACAACAGGAAGAAAATCTGGGCTGAAAACAGAGGTTTCATTGTGACTCAGATGTTTTCTTTGAAGCAGCTCAGTTAAAAAGCAGCTTTTAATGCTCGCAAACATTCTTTTTGGCAGTTGATCAATAGTCAAATAATTGCAAGCCGGACACAAAAACAGCAGGTGTGCTTAAAACATATGCAGTTTACAGTTTTTAAGCAGGAGTTATTTAAAGACCATGATTCAAAATAAATTTCTCGGTATTTCCAAGTTTGTTTCCAAAACATTCCATGGCATCAAATTCCCACACAAATTCTAGACAAAGCAATCTATTGACTACATCCCTTCACAGGGAAGAGAACATAACAGAACATTTATCTGAAGATAAGTGGATCAAGTACACACTACTTGACAACAGTCTTGCACATAATAATACAACAACAATTCTGCAATGGCTTGTAAATTTGTAGTTGTTTTGTCTGTGATCTTTTAAAATAGGTTTTCATATTCCTGTGAAATACTTATTATCAACTCTCATCACTGTGGGTGAGAACGTAGCAATACAAGGCAGCAGCATTCAGTGGCAACATACCCAAAAGAAATTGACGTTATAGATATCACATACTTACATGAGCTAAAAATTGTGGAAATGAACAATTTAATTCTATAAACTTGCACCAAATTGTGACTGAAAAACATCACTTAGGAGGCAGCAATCTTTTACACTATTCAGTAAAACTGACACCCCTGAAGAAACACTGTGTTCTTGGTTAGAATCACAGACCCACTTAGAGATTTTAGACATCAAGGCCTGGGAGAAAGGCCCACTCCAGCTCAACCAACATAGAAAAGTAATCGCAGATTTTGGTTGCATCTTTTTCTTTCCCCGGTTACTACTGCATTACATGTAGCCAAGCCTACTGCATGTACCTGAATGGCTCAAAAAGTTGACATGTCAAGTGGAGAACACCAAGGCACATTTTTGTCCTGGCTGAATATTTCTTTTGCATTAACAGACAGTATATCCTAGAGAACTATGAAGTCCCCTTCTTTAAGAAACATACCATTTACATTTTATATAAGCAGGACAGAAAAAGGTGTCTCTGTGGAAGCCGGGAAGGATTACAGCAAGGAAGCACACTAAAAAGCAACTTCAGAATGCCTTTGAGAAGAAGGGAACAAATTCCCTGTAAGATTCCCATGCTGGGACTCTTCTGAAGAGACTTGCTGGACTCTCTGCTTTCTGCCTGGGAAAATTCTGAGCCCAGTGCATAGTGCAAGGAGAGACAGCCCTCCCAGTTCTCTGCACAGAAGGAAAGATGAGCTGCTCGTTCTACTGTTCTCCTCCTCTGTGCAGTGATACACATCATATAGATTATCTGTCATACATACATAGTTTTCATTAGGTTACTAAAGCCCTGCTGCTTGCTTGCAACTACTGGGATGTTTGCTCCTTAAGTTGTTTGAAGCTGCTTTAAACAAAGATATTTTAAGTAGCAGACCTCTATGCTCTATGACTTGCCTATAAAACAGATCTAACTTTGTGTTGGGCTGAATGTATTCCATATGCCTTAATACTTATGTAAGAAATACTTTTCACCATAAAAAATATTTAGAACAGGTATCCGCAAGATTTTTTTTCCGGAAGTTATAGACATATCTCAAGAGAAACAACTTACTGAAAGTAAACTTCCATTACAATATACTTTTATATACCTCATATGTGGTGGTCATGGAAGGCTTGTACGATACATGATTCGCTCTTCTTAGCTCCTTGATAGTTTCTGCAGGCATTGATTTAGAGAACCCCAAACCACTCCATGTATTTGTTGGAGTTCTCACTTCTGTTACCACTGGCTTCTTTAACATAGCTGAAAATACAGAGACAAATCAGTAAATCTCAGCCTTAGTAGAAGTACTGAGAGGATAGGACTGAAATCATGTTTGCTAACAGCTTGAGCCCAGCACACTCTAAACACCTCCACTTGCTACACAGCTTGAATCCTACCCTTCCTTAAGGCAATTTACTCTGCCAGAAGATAGTTAAGTCCCACAGGGCTGCATGGAAGCCAAAGAATCGTATCTGTTTCAAAGAGAGAAGCTTCTGTTTTTCTTTTAGTGAATGGGTAATTTGGTTTATTATTTAACAGGGTCAAAGATATGGTTAAGCCTCTTACCAATTCTACAACTCAATTTATCCCTGAAGCAAGAGGTCATTTAGCTGATGTGACAAACACCTTAAAGTTAAATTTGCATCCAAATAAAGGGAAGTATTACAGTAATGAGCTCTCTGAAAACAATATTGGTCATTTGCTCATGGATTTACTTACACATCCCACCTGCAAGCTGCTTACACTGTATTTTATACTGTGTTGGTATTAAGAAATTTTTGGAACATAAAGCAAATGTTTCACTACCACTTCCAGATTTTATTAAAAACTGGATTACAAAACAAAGTTCAGGAAACCATTTCATCTCAGTATCAACAAACTTTTCAGAAGTCACTGTTCATCCACATACCTTTGGTTGCTAGTAGTTTCTTCTGTTCATAGTCAAATGCCTAAAAATGAAACACGCAGAAGATCATTTAATTGCCATTCTAACTAAATGTCACTCCAGTAGTCATCTCTTTGTGAAAACAAAGGTTTGCAAAGTGGCCACTGAATACATCTAGGAGAAACCTGAAATACTGCACAGTAATTTCACAGTAGCCCAGTTAGAGCCCTAGTTACTTAAAGTGTTCATTGAAACATAGATAAAGATTTTAAATAACTATCTGATTTCCATTTGAGCGAGGCTAAAGCAGTATATTTACAAAATGCTTAGGAGGAATGAATTTTTCTTCAATTTTTTTTTAATGAGACATCTTTCAAGCATAGTTTCTCTCCTTAACCATCTATTCTTGGCATTTAAAACATTCCTCAACAGTACGAAAAAGGTAATATATCTCAGCAAGTCTAGCCACCACAGTTATTTTTAATAATCTTTCAGGTTTACTTCTCCTTCATGCATTCATTTTGTGAAAGGAAAAGAACTTAAGTTTTGAGATAATTCAAAGAACTTTTGTATGTGTTCTACCTGTGTCAGTGGAAAATGTGAAGTTTAAATACCCCTGATTAAACAAGCTACACTTTGTTGAACTACAAATCAGGAAATCTAAACACACAAAACTACAAAAATGCTGTATTAGCCTGAAGTGTTACATTCTCTACTAAAAATAACTAGAGGAATAACTAAGGAAAAGGGCTGCAAAACACTAATCTTTC
This sequence comes from Corvus brachyrhynchos, assembly GCF_000691975.1. Taxonomy (NCBI): domain Eukaryota; kingdom Metazoa; phylum Chordata; class Aves; order Passeriformes; family Corvidae; genus Corvus; species Corvus brachyrhynchos. The sequence continues at coordinate 4,285,553 of NW_008246060.1, forward strand.
TCTTGTTCGACTACTCCACACAGTCTGGTTATGCCCACACTCCAATAGATCTATACTGAAAATAATCCTGTTACTGCTTCCTGACAAAGGGGTCTCCTCTCTCTTTGGGGAGAGTTGCAGTAACATGGCAGTAGTTTGTATTTGTAGGCTGTAATTAACCAAGTTAATTAAGTATGAGAAGGTGTGAAATTTATTTTGTAGCTATAATTCTCTTGAAGCAACAATGTAAGACTTCTTACAGGCAAATGATGGAGACAAATACAGCCACCCAACTTTGTGTACTTAAACTTTTCTTACTCAAGAGAAACGAAGAGCTTTTCTGTTCTCAAGACTTTTCATTGACAAACCACTCCTCAGTTGAAGCAGTTGATGGCTTGGCTGTGAATACTTTTACTGAACTGGTAATGACAATTCAGCCTCCAGTCCCCAATCACCTCTGCATTCTATGGTAACTTCACTCTGCAGTATCAATATTTATGCCTAATTGGCTTCATTCAGGGAGACCTACCTGCATATTTACAAAGGAGGGCTGCGGAGCCAGACGCGCTCTCTCGGAGTTCTGCTGGGCGGCTGCCGCCCGCTCGGCCGCCCGCTCGCTGCCCGGGGCCTTCTTATCAGCCACGGGGCTTTCCGGGGCACCCAGCTCTGCCTCGGAGAGCAGCCTGTCCGCAGTGCTGCGGGGACAAAGGCACTGTTAGCTCAGGCTGCTCAGGCTGCCTCTGCGCCAGCAGCGAGCGCTCAGTGCGGTTCTGGTAACTGGGCTTCACCCGGACAAGTCTGGCAGCCAAACTCAAGACATGTCCGTACACAAAGATCTCTGCATTTTCAGCAATATTTCCAAAAGTTTCAGCTCTCCTGTACCTTTTTCTCTGTCAGTGAAGGAAAGCAGTGTTTCTCCTTCCTGTATCACTAAGAAGCATAGTTTACAGATTCAGTTTTGAACTGTCTGGGGTCTGGAAATATTGCATGTAATCCCTACACAGTGTGATTTCTCATTTAGCCTTGCTCAGGCCAGCAGTTCAAACAGGTTCACACTTATAGGATAAAGAGAGATTGCATAATAGGGACTAAGAAACTTGACATAGGTCCTACTTGCTTTCACAGCTTCAAAAACTGCAGTCCTACATGCCTACATTACCTCTCAATGCAATTTTATTTTTCTAAACCTTGGCCGCATTTCAGGCCTACGCTAGAACAGTATAAACTCTTACTTCAAAGCAAAGTGATCCTGTTTTTGAAGCTGTAAACTACTACCCCCAAGGAAACTGTGGAGCACTATGTCCTCAACAAAAAGAGCAAGACACACAAACAACCGAATTTGGTTAGCAGGATTCCTTGGATTTTTAAACTGTGAAAGCAGAATTAATGAAATACATATCATAGCCTTAAGAGTGTAAATAAATGAAGCAAAAGAAAATATGTGTCTCAGAAGAGTGGTGATAAACAGTTCCCAAACAAACAGTGAGAACATGAGTATGTCAGACAAAAACATTGCATTTAGAACAAAACCTGTGTTGCCAAGATGTATTATGACTCAAATGAGCCTTTCCCACTGCTGGGTCATTAAAGAGCCAACCCAACCAAAATCATTACTGAGACAAGTGTTTGAGAACATGCTGCTATGCCCTGAACGCAGCTTTCCTAAGAAAACAGCCTCAGGTACACACAAAAGGAAAAAGCTGTCAAATTATCCTCTAAGCAATCAATAAAGAAGGAAAGTACAAAAATGTATACTTTAGAAACAGGTAATGAAAGTTCCTCTGACAAGGATCTCCATTCTTTTGTGGGAGAGAAAAGACATTTTTTTAAACTCAAAGACAAATAGGATGAACAAAAAGCATTCGAAGTCTGCAGTTATCAGACAAACTGGGGGCTAAATTAATGCCTAACGTGATGGAAAATCAAGGCCAAATTAAATCAGTTCTTTGAGTATCTTATGACTGAACCCTCCCTTCTATGTACAAAAACACGTGAAGTAATTTTGCATTGTGAAAGTTCCACTAATCTGTGTTTATACACTCAGCTTACTGTAAGTGGGAGTTTTTGGTGCCTTGCAGTAATTCCACCGTTTGCCTCTTGGCACAGGCCTGCTTGGAAGAGCTCATCATCTGCTTCAGGTCACTGGTGTTTGCTGAATGGGACGGACTGCGGGGCATGCCCACTTCTACAAAAGCATCGTTGCAACCTACAAGGCCAATAAAAGGAGAGTTAAACAACCACCCTGCTGTGTCCTAGTGAGCTTGCTGCAGGAATGATAACTATGGGAGAAAACCTCCTCCTCCTCCCTACAGGACCATCTTCAGGGATAACTCTTTGGTCAAGGTTAAGAAGTCAAGATGTGTATGTTCAAATGCACAAAAAAGGTGTCAGTATTCACATATATAGTAGTCACACTAAGTATTTCCTTTTTTCAAATATTTATTTTAAGTAATATTAATTAATATTAAACGTGAAGACTGACAATTCAAAGTGACTAAGTATTCTGAAGAAATTTGATTTTATACCCGGTTTTAATAGACTTTGCCAGGTGCTCAGGTAGCTTCTGCTGGAATAAGAGCTCCCCCCACTTCAAGTATCTTTAGAACATGTTTTCACAAGCTTCAAGTGGAACTGGCTTTCCCTCCCTCCAAGAATGATGGGGACAGTTAAGCACTTTAGCTTTTAAAAGGCAGTATAACTGAAATGCTGTTGCAAAACATGCAAATAAAATTGTTTCCCAGTGTCTAGGTTAGATCTACACAATTTCCTGCAAAAACCTTCCCAGAGACATTAATTATTTGCTTTTGTTAAAAAGCAAAAATAAAACATCATTTAAACCAGAAGAGTTTAGTTACCCTCTGAGGATTTTAGTATTTTTGTACAGCAGCTTATCTCCCTCTGCTCCTAGGGAATAAGTAAAATGTTGCAAGTACATTTATGTTGATTTAAGGTGTTTCTATCAACAGCACAGCTCAGTTACTACAGGTTCTATTTACTTTCTTTGACAATGAATCTGAGATCCAGCAATCTTTTCCTTAAACATGGTTGCAAAAACAACTCTCAGAGAATATCTTCACATTTTTGTATCATGAACTGTACACAGACTGTACAAACACTACCAAACAAAGGAATGCAATATCAAAATCTTACCTTCTTCACTATTTGCCTTGGCAGCTACTTGTTCTGAGGCCCCATGAGCACTTGTTTGCCTTACTGCATCACTGTGGTTTGTGGTCAACACATTTTCTCCCAGCGATGTGGCAGACAGTGCAGCATACTTGATATTTGAGGCCTGAAAAGATTGTCACAAATCACTGAGGTGATTTTTATGCTTAAGGAAATATTGAAACAATTTCCCTTTTCTATCTGTGTAGGATAACAAGGAATCTATTCCTGGAGAACAGTAAGAGAACAGTATGTTTGAATGTTCTATTTTTCAATCTTTAAGTCATGTTCAAATACACTGCTGTTTGTTTTTAAACTTAGAAGCTTTATGAATCTACTAATATAGCTAGTTTTCTCTTTCAGCTTTTCTTAGTAGAGGTCTAGTACAAAGAAATCTGGTTCTCCAGTATAGTATCACTTACCTTTACATGACCATTTAAAGAAGGGGAGCCTTTTTTGCTTTCTGATTGCATGCCATTAACGTGGACTTCAACAGGAGTCAAGCCTGGTGGTGGAGATGGAGTGTTTTGACCATAATTAGGCACTCCAGACAGCAGAATACTAGTTAAGGTTGCTTGGGCAGTAGATGGTATCATTAGGTGTGGAATAGCAGAAAAACCTGTAACAAAATTTGGTTATGTTCTGATTAAGTTTCTCATTTAACTTCCTCAGGCATTACACTACTTTATATAAATCTTTATGTAGCTATAATAAATTACTAAAAAGTTTCCATTAGAATTGCATGCCAAAACCATAATGCTTTATCTGGGTAGGTTAACTTCATTTTCTACATAAAACAGATGGAAACACTGCATTTGACAGCATGTCATATATTAAGTTATAACTTTAAATTTGCATATTTATTCATCTGTGCTAAGTAAGTGTAGGAATTAAGGTTCCAAAGAATTAATGATTCTGGATTTGTCAACTGCCACTCTAATGACTTGGTGTTGCACAGTTCATTTAATTCACATTAAACTTCTACCGACCTGTGGTGTTTGTGTTAGCAAGAGATGTTGCCCATAATGTGGGACTGGGCGTGCCTGAACTTGGACTCTGCAAAGGGCTCACAGAGCTATTGAGGGCATTCAACAGAGAGTTTGGAGCAGTTGAGGTGTTGACTGACAGGGCTGTTGGACCTAGAAGGCCTGCAAAAAATCATGCAAGTAAATATTTAGTTAAGACTTACAGGAAAACATTCTTCACAAAAGTACCAATCGAAAAGAAACAGAACAAACCCCCATGAAGTGGCACCAGCCTGTATTTCACAAACAAATTGTAACATTAAACCTGCTGTTCATTTGGTGCACCATGCTTGTTCTTAAACTGGGCATCATATATCCAAGGAGAATTGGAGCATCTTTTATGTCCTTCTACTTCTCTTGTCATAACAAAGAGTCTGCACTGACTGCTTCTCAGCCCTGGCATCCCTTTGCATCCCCTCTGTTGCTTCTGATGGTTTGTTCCAAAGCAGCATCACAGAGACAAGAAAGCACCTGTACTGCACCACCTCACTTTCATTTCACACAATAACGTTTCTCTCAGAAGCTCCTGTCAATTAACCACTACTTGCACACTAACAGCTATTCAATTCCTTTTTGCACCTTCGACACAGGCTGCAAATCATCCCCCAAATGCACTGATCAGTCCCAAAGCATTCCCCCAAACCAGCTCTTTGTGTAAGAGCATTCACAAAGCAGTTCAGCACTACACACTGAAAAGGTAAAAAAACCCAACCCCCCAAAGTGCAGCATGACAAGAACAGTCACAGAAGCAGCATTAAAAATCACAGTCAAATGGCACAAACACTTTCTCCTGTGTGACCCTAGGGAAGCATGTGACATGGAACTACACAGCACTCCCGCATGGCAGTCACAAGGGACAACGTTGGTTACATGAGAACTCAGAGTTTCAAGAATTTGTGTCAAGATTTGTCACTGGTTTCCTTTGGGACTGCTTGTTTTTTCTATCTATACACTTCCGGTACAAAGGTATTTGCAGAGCTTGAAAAAAAAATAGTAATTCCAGTCTGGACTATGAGCTGCTTCTACAAAATTATGTTAAGATAGGAAGCTTACTCATTTCTGTCCTAAATTTCAACTGATAAGTAAGGTCTAAGCTAGAAGCACGTGGATCCCTCAATTACAGTGAGATACTGAACTGAAATGTGGTGTTTGCTATGCTAACTTTCATGGTATTGTTGACAGGCTTCAGTACCCACCCAAATTCAGGACAGCCTGAGACATCATACACCCAAAGAAGCTGTAAAAGCCATGTCCTGCCTCACCTGTATTTCCCTGCCTTACACTTTCAGCTGAGTGGTTTGCATGTTTCCATAGATTTTTCTACAGGGATGAGTCCCAAACCTGATTACAAAAGCCTTGGAGAGGTTTTATAACAACCAGAAGCTGTTGCAATTCTCCAATGCTTTAACACGGCTCCTTACGCAAAACACACATCTGCTCTTTTTTCCTAGTACAAGTGAATTAAGTTTCAAACAAGCCTATATCAAAAAAATATAAATATAACGAATACATACCAAGTCCAGTGAGTCCTAGCCCTGCTGAGGACAAAATATCCAAACCAGGACAAGACAGACCAACAGGGCATGAGACAGTAGAGGGATTTGATACTATGGTGACTCCGCTACTTTCAAGTCCCAAGAGGCATTTCCGTGCCTCGTACATATTTAAGGCATTTCGTTCAACGCTTTTTACAATCACAGACTGCAGGGAAAGAAAACAACACCAACAAAGGAAAACCAGTGAGTAACACTTCTCCTTAACACAGATAGTTCTTCATACTCCTTCATGGCTACCACAACCACAGCAGTGTGAGACAGCATGAGCTAACATCCAGTAGCAACTATCCAAATTCAGGAAGTTCAGGACAGTAAGACTAGTGATTTCATAAGGACTTGAAGTGAGAATGATGGAAGACCTCTCTAAGAAAATTAATTACTATCATATCTTGGTCCTTTTTGGTAGACCAAATGTTAAGCACCTCAAGAGCTAGAGAGCCGAATCAATAATTAATATCTTATCTTCTCTTTTCAAGCTTTGTAGCTTGAAGTGGACAAAAAACCTAGTTGTTTGTATTAAATTCCCCTACTAAATTCATAGCTGTCTGAGAATAAAGTAGTAAGTGCCTGGAAAATGAAATTACAAAACCCCATTGCTTCTTGTACATTCTCTACAGGATGTGTCTTTGTATTGATTTTATATATCCCTACACAGGGAAGCTCACATACTGACACAATGGAACGATCATTTAAAATTTTAAAACTTCTCCCTGCTTGGGCATTGTATACAACATGGATGACTACAAGAGTCCCCTATCCATACTGGCCTGAGTATTTTACAATAAACACCTCCCACTGCCTTTATCAGTATATTCTATACAAAAGCTAATTTCTTCATTATTAAGCATTTAATAAAAGTCAAAACACCCTAGAGCAGAGCTGCTGGATCATTTAAACTGATATTTCAAGCATTAAATACATATGGCTTTCACAAGTTTATGATCCATTAAACTGGGGAGGAAGAGCACAAATATCAACTCATCAGCTCTGAAACTTTGCCACGAAAGCCTAAAAGGAAAATATTAGCTTTGTACAAACCTTGCTTGGTTGCTTTGGCTTAGGCTTAATGCTTATGAAGACATCTAACTGCTCCATTAGCTGTGTTATAAACTGTGGTTCTACTTCAATTTCTTCCTTCATATCAAACATGAGCACGAGGGGAAGGCAACCCTGAAAAGAAAGGCACAAAAAATCCTAGCACTTGTAACTGACCATTTTCCCATGAAAATGTTAGCAATAAACTGAACTGTAGATATTGTAACATTTACACATCATGATGCAAGGAAATTTCTGTAAGTTCAGAAAAAAGAGCAAGGATGAAATTTTAGGGAAAGCTATTTCCTTGTATGCAGGCATACAGGTGTATCTTCCTGCCCTGGGATGCTAAACAAACAGTTTGGGAGCACAAGGGTGAAATGTTTTACTGAATATTTGACATTCCAGTCTGCACATACGCACCCTGAGTAGTTATTTATACAGACTTAGAGGGTGCCTGGAAGATTCAAATTCAGAAACCACGATTACTTATTAAACCAGAACCAAGTCTTGTCAGGAACTGATGGCAGGACACTCATACTAAAAGTCTCCCGTCAAACTATTTGAAATAAGGATACATACTTCTACAAAATCTCTAAGTTACCATTGCCAAAGTCTTAACTTTTACCTTTCTCTTCCCCATTCCAGATCAGCTACATAAATATTTTCTAGGGATATGGATAACACCTGTAACACACTTAAAATACTAAAGCTTTAGCATAAAACCCCCCCAAAACTGAATGGTCCTGTCCTCCCACATTTTGTCCATTAATATTCACATGTACAAAAAATGTGCACATACATTAGTACTAAAATAATGGCTAAAGGCTCCTGTGAAGCTTAAAGATCAATATATCAAAAATCTCTACAAATAATGACATTCAACACCAGAGCTATTTTTATAAAAGGCCTCATGGAATTGTCGCTATGGTATTATAAAGAAGGTAAGACTGCAGAATGAGTAATTATTTCCTATGGTTTCCCAATTTCATTGGAAACTTGCCTACACAGGAACTAAGCAATTCCTGACATTTCCCCTCAAAAGAAACCTATTTACCTGACAAACATAGAAAAGGCAGGTTGGCAAAATAAAACATAACCTGTCACCCAACACCCACAGAACATTTCAGAAATCTGCCTCTACTCAGAGGCATATTGTTATTGTAAATTTAAATCACTTATGCGGCATTTATATTACCAAGGTTATTTTCCAAGTCATGTTACCAGAGATTACAAATACTTTCAATAACTACAAACACTGACAAAACCCTGACAAAAACTGAGCTGTTTGCAGTGTGAATAGCAATCCTTCCTCTCTGTGGCTAATTTACATTTGACTTGTAAATAGATGCAGAGTGAGCATATTTTCCGTGATCTGGCAATTTTTTCCCACAAGTTTCACTGAAAGTATTTACCATGAGATATTGCCTGGCAAGACAGACAGACTCAATTGTGCCCTGGAGGTAGACAGTGGATTTCTTCTGTGGGTTACTGGGGTCAGGGAAGTGGATCTGAGCACCAGTCCTCTGCATGATATGTTTGATGTTGCTGCCGTTTCGACCCATCATAAAGAGATGATGCTGCGCTGCGATGTCGAGCTGTGTGCTCACAGGGATTGCAGAGGCCAGGCTCCCAGCCAGGTGTTCCAGGAGCATGGCTGTTCCTTCCTGGGGGGAATGGGAGAAACCAGTGAAACAGTGCTTACAAGCACACAGAACAACATCTCTGGTTGCTTCCTTGCTTGTCATGCGCTCCACAGGCAAGATAAAGAAAATATTGTTGGGTTTAAAACCAGGATTGATTTGTTAAAGGTAACAAATGCACCAAACTCTACCCACTACTCCCATTTTATGGCCAAATGCAGCATTTAATTGCCACTCTGTAAAAGGCAGTAAGACAATGCTGCATGGTTTGGTCCCAACAGGGACCATACAGGCAGTTGAAGTCAACAGAGATTTATCTGGGTAGGTACACTTGCAAAACTTGGCCTTTCAGTGTTGGGCTCAGATGTTCTTACTGGCTTCAAATACACCCATCTGGGACTGGATCAATCTCTCATACTGCCAGTTCCTAACAAGAACACTTTCATACTTTATTAAGATGAACAGGCTCCTGGCAGTTCCTTGCCTTGGCTGTCAAATTCACATCTCCCAGTGCTGGATTTGCAAGAGCAGTTTTATTGACTAATTGGGCAACTTCTAAGGTTATTTATTTGTGTGCATGAGAAGAACTCAGCATGAAGAATTTGAGGTGGGAAGTGTTTTTGTTTGCGTTGTTTTTGAATTAAAAGATGGGTAAGATCAGCACATATTCCAGGATTGCTGGAAACCTGAAAAGAGTGTGCAGGAGATGAGCACCAGATGAAATCCTTACCACAAACAATGCTAAATCCCAAACTTGAAACTATTTTCTGTGCATTTTTACACTTCATTTATATCAATTAATATAGGAAAACATTCAAACCCTCAGGGTTTGCAAGTGATTATAAAATAACATGTACTGATGAGGCAGGATATACCATCTTAGACATCTAAATTATAAATATGTGACATTCAGAAACCTACTCAAGAGCAGAGATTACCTTCACAGCACTAGTGTTGTTTTGTGACCCTCTGACAATGACTGTAGCACCATACATTCGAGAGCGTTGTTTGAAGGAAACTGAAATGTTGTATGTCTGACATATGTGCTGAATGGTTGGAGAATTAGGATCTGGGATGGGTTGGAGAATTCCAGCAATAGGCAATTCAAACATGAGTACCAATGGAAGCAGCTCCTACAACAGTAATGAAGAGTAGATATTGAAAACCAGAGCCATGCACACTAAAAATGCAACAGTTTTATTCCTCAGTCATAAGGTACAGGTCAGTGATGATTAAACTGACATAACACATCCTCTGCCCAGAGTTCATCGATAAAAATATCGTACTGTCACTTGGAAAAAAGCACCTCTTTTTCCAGGGATACTAGAGTGGGGGTTTTTTGCATAGGCTTTTTTGAATTTTGTTTGGTTGATTTTTTTCCTCCAAAATAGCAGGAGCATTTGGAACAAGGTTGTGTGACATGTCTGGCTAAAAAAATTGCAGTGAGCTTTTGCTAATTTATTTGACTTTTCATTATCCATGCCAAAATACACTTAAGAGTTGAAACTAGAAGGAAAAGATAGAAAATAGCTACATGTGGAGAATGACACTGAATTATTTACACAAATTATACATGAAAATGGTTAAAACGTAAGAAGCTGAAACTGCCTTTCCCAAGTCACAGATTCACATAGGATGCCTGAGATTCCACAGGCCATCTGTGGTGGGTAAGTTAAGATGTAATTTTCTACACAGTATGGAATTAATTTACATCTTGCTTAGAGTGTAGACTTCGTGTTCAAGACCCACCTTGGGCTAGTTAAAAATTCGGCCAGAATGTGAATCACTGTTATAATACCCTGGGCATGTTTCTCATATGGATACTCACATTTGTTCCTACATTTCTGCTGTCTCTACACAGAGGCAGACAACCCTAGGGTTCCCCAAACTATGCATTTTTTCCCTGTCAGATGTTTTCAAGTGGACACTACAAAGAGCTAGAGCATTACCCGAATTCTGACTCTTGCAGACTCCACTCCAGCTGGCTGTCCTGCAATAGACACCTGGAAGAGCAAGAATATAGAAAATATTGCATCATATTTTCAAATGAGGCATGGAAAAGTTATTCAGATAGCTGTGCTCTCCTTAAAAAAAAAAAATCTAAAAAAAAAAAATCAATACTTATTTCACACCTGGCAGCACCTGAGAACTATAACCAGTATTAAAAAAATAATCTCTGCATGTTACAGCATCTAGGTTACATATGTTTAAGCAACTAGAAAAAAAGCATACATCAAACAATACAGTGGTTTAGGTCAAATAATGGAATTACTACTGTATATATATGTTCAAATGCTAATATTCAACAACTGTAGGTTTTCTTGAATGTTTTGAAATTACTCTATTTTGCTCAGCAGCCATTAGGATGCACAAGAGGGAATTCTAAGTACAAGGACGAGAGACTTGAAAGTAAACATTCCACCAACATTAGCAGCAGGAAAGATGTACAATTCAGGCTCAATGACTTACTCCAATGAAGCTGAACTCTTACAATAGGACATTCATTTCTGCTGGCTGTCTGCTAAGTTTAGTCTTCAACTAAGTTACACCATAAGCAAAAAGCACCAAAAAAATCAATCAATATGCTGAATAAGTCATGTGTTGAACAGGAAAAAAAAAAATTACAAAAGCAGATTTTTTCCTACCACTTCCCTACCATTCACACTAAGTTGTTGACTTCCGTATGTGCAGAGTAATTCTAGCTTAAAAAAATTAAAATGATTCATGAGCCATCACAAATTGTTTCCATCTGTTTTTAAAGATTTGCTCACTTAGGAAGCTCTGTGCTTTCCACACTGAGTAAATACCAAAAATCTATTTCCCTGAACATGAACACACCATCCTCAAAAAACCCAAATTGATGAGAGAAGTTTAGAAATGTTTTATACTCTCAGGAATTGCGATATAAATGAGCTCAGTACTAAACAACACTTACTTGGTTGCTTTTCTCTGCTTGATTGTTCCTATTTGAGTCTGGAAAATGGATATGGCATCCCGTTTCCTCCATCACTTTTTTAATGTTATTGCCACCTTTACCTATCACATGAGAATGTTCTGTATGTGAAACATCCATCTTCAAGGTTACCCGATTGCTCTGGAAATCAAGCACCCACGGTTAGACTTGGTCACAGCAGAACCCGAGTATTTAAGTTTTTAAGAGTAATGTAACTTCAAGACTGACACTCAAAACTGTATTTCCGAAGTATTTTTGCCATTGCTTAACTTCTGCTCAAGGATGTTTTTAATATTAATCAGTTGGATGTTAATTTGGTCTTGTTTCCTTTCTAGTGAGGAAACAACAAATACCCCAAAAGATGCATCTTCAAAAAATGTCTGAGCCATTTAAAATACCCCCAAACTTTCATCAACAGTGACTTAAGTGCCTTTTTGCAATTTATTCTAATTTCTTTTAATTCTGTGTTCTTTCAACTGAAGCCACGCACCCCTGTTTGATCTGAAAAGATCACATTATGAAGACTTTGCAAATCAAAGCCATGGGACCAAGTAACGGTGTTTTTTCTTCCTTAAATTTTTTTGGTACATGAATTTTTAAAATACACAAACACTGCCTACAGCTATTCTTAAAAGCTCTATTTTTAACAGCCCATAATAATGTTGTTAAAAGTTGTTCAACAAGTGGTGCTTATCACTTGAGCGTTCCCTTCGGCAATCTGCTCAGAGAACCAGGAGGGTGTCATACAACTACACAGGAGCCATACACACTGCCCCAAAAGGGCTGCTGATGAATTAAAATAATTTCTGATGAACAGAAGGGACCCCATGCCAAAAATCTAGATGTTTTAGAAATTCTGGTCCTGATGTTTCAGAGTGTAAGAATTAGGCAACAGTTAAACTTTAAACTGCATAAATGCTCCTAAAATTGAATTTCAAAGAGGAACAAAATTTTAGGTTCTCTGACGTGGTTGCATAATCTACTGCTTGCAGTGAAGCTGTATTTCAGATTTTAAAGAAAAACCTCAATTCAATGAACAAGCCACTTATGCTTTTAGCCATATGGCTGGAAATATTATTTCTATATAATTCAGATCTGGAAAAGCTGCTTTAAGCAAGCCTTTTCTTGCAAAATGTTTAAATATGTGGGTATACACCAATATCAACATCTGCAAGGCATATATTGGAGACTTTGCTTCAGAGCGTCCATAAATACCTTCTCTTGAAATGTGCCTATTAAAGAGATCAATGTCACCACAAAATTAGGGGCTAAGGTGTCATTCTAAGAAAATTCTCTTACTTTTGTGTCCAAGACAGACATGATTTTCTCTTTTGCTTCTTTAACATTTTCTTTTTTCCCAGAAACTTTAATATGGGGATCTATAAAAGAAATAAACTTGTAAGAAAAATACAGTAAAATAGCTATAAAAAAATTTCCTCACCGCTCAAATCAATTTGAGCCCCTTATTTATAACCCACCGATAAACTGTACCACCACAGCCTTTGGGATTCAGCTGAAGACCAAATGTCTTATTCCATCCCTTCAGCCCCACAATTAGGATTACCAGATGAATTTAGTAAACACGAGTACCAACTTAAAATAAATAGAAATCCAAACCCAAATGTATATCACAGTACCATAAACACTGTCTGCAATAAATTATGCAGCTAAGGTCTTCTCAAACAAAAAGTAACAGCGGACAGCTCAAAGCTTTTTGGCAGCCCACCAAACTCAAACTCTCCCTCATCATCACTTCATTATATTTAATTAGTCTCTAGAAATATCCTTTGCAGTTCTAACCTGGCATTAAAGGTGTCTCCACCTAAAGTCTTCTGATTGCTGTTATCAAATGAAATTTAAATGAGACTTTAATAAAACAAATCGCTGAAGTGTAAAGTACAGAAATTAGCAGGAACACCAGCTGATGGTGGGTTTTGACCAGTGAGATCTAAAATTTTGATTCTATAGCCCACATGATAATTTTCAGACCATTTCCCTTAAACAACATAAGGTGTTGGGCTGAGCTACCAGGTGCAGTTCTGATCCCATAATATACACCTGGCCAGAAAGTACAGACCCAACTCTGGAACTAAATCAAGTATCAATTATTCCAAGTGTGAAAATCACACATCAGCCAGTTTAGCAGCACCATCTGGTGTCCAGGAGCACGAAGTGCCACAGTGCAAAATCACTGTCAAAACATTAAATATAAGTTCAATTAAAACAAACAAAGAAATGCCCAACTACCACCCATATTTATTATTAGTAGAAACAAGGGTACGATATTGCAGGTGATGCCTCTTTCCCCTGCTCTTGAGTCATCTGCCCTATTGCAGTGATCTTTTCTCCTGTGATGCAATGGACTGCTCTCAAAAAGAAACTCTCAACCCTCTTCTGACTCTTGAATTAATGTAATTCATTATGCTAGACAAATACATACATCTTAGGGAATATAAAAGTAAATATATTCTCAGTGGTAGGAGAAAACAGCTGTAATGCAATGTATCTGCCTTTCCCATCATCTCAAGTGATTGAAATCACTTCCTAGTAAAGAAATATTGAATAATACAACTTTAGGTTGTAAACCTGTACTATTCAGCTGAAAATTGAAACTCGAAGTCATGCCTGGATACTCTTTTCATTCCAACAGTAAAAATAAGCCTCTGGTCTTTACCACTGAGAAGTTCTGAGCACATTCAGCTGGGGATAAAGAAACACTCAAGGAACAGAGGATTCACTGCCAAGTTTCATGAAAGTCAAGAAAAATGCAGCATTTTGAGTTCCGAGAAACAGAAATATTTTATTTTTCAAAATGGAAAAACTGTAGTCACAAAAACATCGTACGCACATAGAATCTACAGAAGCTTCAAAAATCTGCTGCTTCAGCCTTTCACAATGGAGCAAAGTAAAACAAAAACCCAACAAAATAGTCTTAAGGGCAAATTTTCTTTTCTTTTTTAAGTTGTCAGGAAGCCATGTGGTTCTAATGCATTTAAGCTGTGAACGATATTTGAAGTGGATGTCGCCGTCAGAAATTCCCAGCAGCAGATTCTAGCACACTGTGTGTGCTCCAAGTGCTCTTTAGATGCAACCAGGAAAAACACAAGGCCAGACCACCACCACCACTGTGGAGCTGCTTTTCATGTATCCACAAACATTCTATTTAAATACACATTTGATTATACGTAGGAAAATTACCTGAAATCAAGCCTGGCATCCTCTTAGTACCAAAGGAGATTACTATCATTCCATAATACTATTTGCTCACCCATGGGTGAAAATACATTTCAGAACACCCGTTTTTTCCATTTCTCATCTCAGTTGGACATCTCTTTTCTGTTGATAGTGACAGCTTCAGCCAAACATCCTGTATTTCTACACTTATTGTTTATTCTTTTTAGATGAAAAAACTCAGTTGCTCACTTTAAAAACAAAGCCAAAGAAGAACACACAAAGCAAGAAAGAATCCACTGATGCCGGTGATAATTCTAAAATATGCTACCAAATCTTTCAAAATTGATCTTAAGTACCCTTTCCTTACTTGACTTCTTCCCAAGGACACAGTGGTTGGAAATGTAAATGAAGCAGGTCAGTTTAAATGAAAGAAATTTTGAAACACTATTTAAACACAACCTCATCAAACTTTGCCTGAAAACAGTTACTTGTAACTAAAAGATTTTGAAGTATTTGAACTGGACTTGCATGAGTTCAAAGCACTTGGAAACTACGTATGATCTGCTGGGAAACTCAGAAGTACACAAATAACAATCAACAAACAGATCATGTCAGGGATCAATTAAAAATTGAGAGACACAATTAGATCATAATAACCTGATTTTCTGTGTATTACAGAAACTAAATTTCTTAATATAGCTGTGGAAACAAATAGCTTGTTTGCTTTGCAGCTGATTCCACAGATTAACAGTTACATTTAATTTAGAAAAAAAAAATCCTACTTTGTCTTAGTACTAAGACAAGATTCCTTGTTGGATAAAGCTCTACATTTAATATTTGAAATACCTACAGGTGTGAGGGCAGCAATGCACTGTCAAAGCCCCCAGAAATATTGCTGGCACACTCAGAAGTGTGAAGAGGACTGTCAGGCACAGAACTGTAACAAGTTGTGATGCGTGTCCAGTACTGACGGTGCAGAGAAGCACGAACTGGCACTCCAGCCGTGATCTACACTGATCCACGTGGCCACAGCACCTGCACCAGCTGGGGCCACAACAATGCCACTTTTTTCCAGGTGATGCTATGTCATTCCTCATCCCTAAGGAACACCTAAGTTTGATACCTGTTCTTACTGGGGGGGGGGGGGGAAGGAATCACACTTTTTTTTAAGCTCCTGAATACAACTGGAAGTATATTTCATGTAAAACCAGAGAGAGAGCAAAGAACAGGTGCCTACCATAAATAAAGACACGAGACACCCCAGCTCTGCAAACTATTTGCAAACACAGAACAAAGGCTTCAGAAGAGGTCTGTGTGCTAGAAGCATACAAGGCTTTAACACTTTAAATAAAGTGTAGTGTCAGACCCTGGAAAAGGTTTTTAACTCTTAAGAAACAACATGATTAGTGTCTTGCAAACTATTAAAAATGCCATTGTATAGTGAACCACCTCTTCCATCCATTTTGAAGGGCAGTATATTTTTCTTAGGAATGGAAAAGAAAAATTTAATTTCAACAGGCTTTTCCCTGTCCTTCTCGAGAACGGAGGAATATTTACACAGAATAGAAAGCTGAAGTTACACAACAGACACTGCTGGAAATTTTTCTCAACAGTCTTCATTTTGCCAGACTCCTGCCTTCAAGTGGTCTTTTATTGCTCCTATCCTCAAATTCCTCACTCCACACTTTGGCAGAGTTTCACCTCCTCAGTCTTTGTCCACAGCTATACCAGCAAGCCTCCAGCTCTATTGCTGCTATTGTGTGTCACACTTCAGCAAACAAAATAAAATTCCTCCAAGCAAAAATATGTCTGTGCCAGTGCAAATGCATCTACACCAACTCTTGCCAGGCAAGAAATATTTCAAATAATTAAGCCATTTAACTGTGTAGGCCTCTCCTGCAGTCCAATGTACATTTAATATCTGGGGGAGCTCTTCAGACCATAGCTATGCATCCAGCTTGTTTACAGGATGAACAGCCTTGACTTAAGCAACACAAATACCACTACCCTAAAAATAGCCAGACAACTGGGCAACACCAGGGCAGATGACAGTCATTCCTAATGAGTGGCTGATTAAAATCTGAATAGCCCAAGAGTATTACTGAACTTGAGCCATTCAAACAAAAAGACAAGAGACCCAGCATTTTTAAGGGACAAGTTATGGAAGTGTCTGACCCAAAAGTACCAGCAAAACACACCAAGTCATGTGAGAAGTTAAAATAAAAAGAAAAAAACCCAAATTAACAGGCAGAAGTTGGTATGTTCTCATCTGAAAGGGCAAGTACATTGTTTGCCCTACAACAAGATGAAGAAACACAGACCTATAAAACAAGCAAATTTAAGCAAAAAAGGTCAAGTAAGGCTTCCTATTAATATGGAAAAAAGGATAATTGAATTGAAACAATTTATTTAATGTTCTTAAATTAGGAAATACTGTGTGCAGTTTTAGGAGTGGATATTCACTCACCAAAGTAGATGATTGGTAACAGTCAAGACAGACTTGAAATAGGCTCAGACTATTGCTGTGGAAAAGCAACATCAAGGCTAAAAGCAGGCAGTAAATGCTCAGGAGTAAGGGCACATGCAAAGGAGCTCGACTGAATAATCAAGTAAATTCCTCACTTGGGCACTTGGTGCTGTTGGCTTACCAGCTTAAAAGAATCCTCGCCCTCTCTCCAACACAACTCAGGGCACTCACTTCTCTTCCTGGTGTCTAAACCACAGAAGAAAAAACTACTCATGTGTTAAGGCAGAAAGCAATGAGCCATTTCCTACTGCAGACTCCTGAGTATCCTCAGATATCACTCAATAACAACATGTGGTTTTTTTGTTTGGGGCTTGTCTTTTTTCTTCTTTTTTAGTTGAAATTAGACTGCAGATTTATTGTCTCTGAACAAGATTTCACCCAGCTACTTGGGCACGATCAAAAGGCTACCCGGAGCACCATAAAACTCAATGTGGGCTGCAAGCAATTAACAGTGTCTTCAGAGGAGACATATCCTGAGGCTCTGGGCATTCTGGGGCATCTGTTTGTTGTGGACAAACAACTGATTATGAAATGTCCCTGGGAAGAGCTAAAGCCACTGCCTATATGTGTGCACACATTTGAAAGACTCTGTCTTCTCAGCATTTTCTCACTCTTAACTTTCCCCCCTTACTGGCATCTAACTCCATCTTTACAAGGATTTCTGCTCAGAACACAAGAAGGAAGCTGAGAAAAAGTAAATACTTGTTGCACCGCTCCTACACAGCTCCAGGAAAGGCAGTTCACACACAACTGTTCGCTCCTTTTACATTCTGGTTGCTGCCATGCAGTCACCTGAGGGGCATTAACTACCAGAGCACTGCTTTTCAACCCTGCCCTGTAAGAACTGTGTGATGTGAAGCCAGCAATCCCCTGCTCACTCCTCTCCACCATTTATAACAATACAATATATACATATATACACACAGGCAGACATACACAGATATTCACGAAGCACAGACTGAGCAACACACTGACCTCACTCACACAGAAACTGAGGAATGCAGTGCAACATCTGGGAGAGCAGAGAGAAGAATCTTGCTTCTCAAAGATTTCAGTGTAGCTCAAAAGAAGACTTCAGTATCTGCAACAGGCTACTTAAAAGGGCTCTTAGAGTAAAATATCTGTTTGATGTAGACTCACAAATTAGAAGAAATGAGATGCCCTTGTACATCAATTACAGCTGAATGCCACATTTGGGTCTCCTAGCAGCTTTAAAACATCCCAGCAGAACACTGAAAATTCATGTTCATAATGCCCAGAATTAAGTGAAAATTAGCCAGAGACATCAGATAAGCTTTAAAAATTAGATTACCTGTACAACATTATGTTTGGAGAAATAAACTATTGATGACTGGATTTCGGACCAGTGACAGAGGAAATGAAAAGACTTCTCTTAAAGCATAAGCAAAGAGGGAAGACAAGGAAGAGGTAACAGATCATATGGCAATTTAAACAGAAAAGTGATGGGGTTTCAAGGGAGAAGGGGAAGGCCAAGGTGGAGAAGAAAACCTGGAAAGAAGAAATGAGAATGAATTAATTGTAATCACCCAGACACTCCATTTCAGTTACATAATTTCAGTTTCTTACCACTGTGATTAACTTAAATTCCTTATTTTACTTCTTCTAAAAAGAGCCTTTAGGGACATTTTGCAAATGCAGTCAGCCACCAAAAGGCACATGCCATGCAGCCCTTCTGCTGCCTCTTGGGCAGTTGCTCTTCAGCCTTCAGCCCAAGTAGCCACCCAAAGCAAGGCAATCTCTCAGCAGGACACAAAGTCTGTTATGGCCTATTTTTTTCAGCATGGACCCAACAAATTCACAGTTCATTATTTAAGTGTCTGTTGCCATTGTATTTCAAAGCACAAACACAGAATCACAATGCCTGGGAAAGAAAATAAGAAATAAAGAGAAGAAAAAAGCTATAGTATTGTAAGATCAGCTTAATAGAGGCCCTAGAAAACAGACACAACATTCCAATCAGAAATAACACCACTGTATCTCCACACAGCCTCATACTCAGGGTTGCAATTCTGATGCATAAGCCATGAGGTAATTTTAGTTTCTCACACACACGTTTTCAAAAAAGTCCTTGTGACCGTGTTTTTCTAAATAAAAAACATCATCTGACTCGTGAGCCTCAATTCACACCTCAGGCTCAGCCTTCCTTGCAGTGCTCCCACATCCAACCCCTGGCTACTGCTGCACCTTTTACTGTCTGATTGCTCTGACTGACTGCACTCCATCGTGTGAGCTGGTCTGGACACAGCCACTGGAAGGGATGAACTCTGTGGCTGGACCAGGAGGATGCAGTTAGTCTTCAGCAAAGACTAATGCACTATATAGGCCTGAGTGAGCAGGGCAAACAGAACTGCCCTCTTGGGAATCAGGATGGAATGAAATGTTAGCAGAAAGATAAAACCAGCTGCCTCCCAACAGGACATCAGACATCTGGTGACTAAAGGCACAGAGTGCTCATAGAATATTTTTGATCACTGTTACTGCATTTGCAAAATACTTTACCTTCTCTGCTTTAGTATCACACTGTGAAATGAATTTTCCACAAGAAAGTTTTCCTTTCTCAAATTATTATATTTTTAGAGGTTAGTTCAACTGTATTCCTGATGAACACAGTGAACAAGGTAGTTTTTTTTGTTTGCTTTGAGTTTTCTAAACAAAGAAAAATGGCAGGTCCAATAAAGAAACATCTAAACTGTCTTCTTGAGCGTTACTCAAGTAGCAACAGGTACATCAATTAGATGAAAATGATGACAAACCAGTTGTCAAAAATGATGAAAACTCCAATCTAAGCAGATTACTTCTGCTGCCTAGTTTTTCTTCCCATGTACCAGACACTAATTACATTGCTTACAACAGATAGATACTGAATAAGAAAAACTTCCTGCAGTCTTTTTTGAAGCTGTAAGAAGTCATTTTATGAGACAGAGTTACATCATTGACACACCCATCTCTACCTCTTGGGCTTGAAATTTGATATATCAATACATATTTTAAAGTTACGATAATATTAAGCGTATGAAATTTGACTCAAAAATTGATATGCTATCAAGAAATTTCTGCTATTGACTGAACAGGACTATTTCTTTCATTACTTTTTAAAAGCACAAGGTACACATTTTTTTTCCAGCCAGCATGGCAATGTATTGGCTTTTTCCATGCACCACTACTGAGCAGGCTGTAGTCACCAGGAGGAAAAAGACAAATAGAGACAAGGGAAGTAGTGTTTCCATCTTCCTTCTAAAACCCCTTGGGATGCACCTAATCAACAGAAGCATTACCCATCTGGTGACAATTGGTTCTGAATATTAAAACCTTTTAGATGCTTTTATACTAACAGTTTATTGTGTGAATACTGATTCACACATTTTAATCATGTAGTAATTGATCATTTCTTAGCTTTTAGTGTGGCAATATGTATATGGCACTGTAACAGCTGTTACATTAAATCTTACATTAAAAGGTTTTTCTTATTCACAGATATTGAATTATTTTCACCAGTATAACAGGCAGTTTGTAGCTGATTTGGGAAGAGAACCTTCATCTCCTGAAGAACAGTGACCTACTTAAAAACTTCTGTTTTTCTTCTCAGGGAGGGGCTCAGAGCAAGCAAACACTGCCCACACTGCTCCTCTGGAAGGGTAACTTCTTTGTGATAAAGTGAGAAATGAAAACAGCAAACACCTGAAAGATGTCCAGTGTTGCCTTTCAAATCAAGAAATCGTTCCTGAGCTATTCTCAGATGAATTTTCTCTGCATCACTTCTGTCCATCTGTCTCTCCCCAGTATTAGACTAATAGCAAAACTCACCTCTGGGAAATTAATCACCTATTGAGCATCTCTGTGATGTGAATTTCAGCAGTCATTCTGATAAATTGCATTCCGTGTCCCAAAAATTGAGTTTAAAGAGCAAGATGGGCATCAGAGTGGAACACCCCGTCAGTCTCTACTTTACATGGAAATGCAGTGCAGAGCACATTGCAGGGTATCTGCTTGCTAGAAGCTCCAAAAAAATCCAAAACCAATACACCAACTAATTCCAATTTTCACTGAAAGATCATGACAAATTTGTACTCTCAAGTAATTTAATTACAGCAATAAGTTTATATTACTACATTCCAGGGCTTGGAATTCCAGTTTTACTACAGTTACTGCCAAGCACACTCACTGGATGTTAAGCCCCTTGACAATTCCCTTCATATTACAACTGTGTTTGTATTTTGCCCCTCCCTTGTCTGGCCAAGTGTAAGCAAATCGCTGTTCTTCACAGAAAACACAGCAAGCCCTGATCAAAAGCAGAAAAGCCCCAAATCTTCCTACTCCTACAGGAATGAACAAAGTTCAAATCACTCTTGTGTAAATGTACTTAAAGCACAATGCCCACCTGCTGGCTCCTTTGCTACCTAGCATTTCCTTCAACCATTCACCAGTGTGACCATAAACACATTTTATCCTCCTCTGAGCCAGTACAAATTCATGACTTTAAGCTCTCATGGCTGCAGGCACACACACCCCGAGCACAGAAACACTGGCAAGACGAGCACAAACGAGATAAAAGGCTGAAGCAAATGTGACTTTCTTTCAAAGCCTTCTCGCCTGTCACCTACCCCGCAGGCGAAGCGCGGAGAATTAATGGCCGGGGCTGTCTGCTGAAGTGGCAGCAGGCTGGAGGCTCGGAGAAGTGACTCCAGTAAATGAGGGATTTGCTGCCAGCTGCTGGCACGAGGGATGCTGCGGATTTGTGCGTGTCTAACTGCTCGGATCAGAGAGAACCAACACCAACTCCTGTGGCCGAGTTTCAAATGGCCTGGGATGGTCTTTCCGTCCATTTATTTATTGCAAAACAGGGAGGAGTCATCTGTGCTTGAGTCAGCTGCTCCAGAAACAAAAGAAATAAACAAACTTGTGATCTAAACACAACGGTTCTTTAATTTTTAAAGTACACAGTTGTGGGGTGTGGGGGAATTTTTCTTCAGAATGTAAGAAACAGTATGCACTGACAGTTTCTCATTTGCAGAGAAAGTTAATAAAAAGCAGATGGAGGTCATAATACAGCAACTACAATACATGCTGTAATTAATCTGGCACTCCAAACAATAAACACAATGTCAGCAAGAGACTCACTTTAAATCTCTAAGTCAATTACGGACTGATTGCCTCAGCAACACATTACAGAAATTATTGACCATTTACAAAGTTGCCTTGGGGGAAGCAATCCTTCATCTGTAACAGCTACTCTGTAGGTTAATTAGCTAACCTAGCACCGAGTACCCAAAGTGAATACTTGGAGAAGTATTTAAACTAAAGAGATGCTTTCCCCTCAAAATATTCACAAGCCAAACATCACAAGCACAGAAAACAGCAGAATTTTTCCACCTTTACATCTCACCCTGAGAAGAGCAGCCACTGGCCAAAGAAAAACAGGGTAATTCATGTGCATGCACGCATTTCAAACGGCAAAATATGCAAATACAGTCACTCTTGGCAAATTATAAAAAAAAAAACCAGACTAGAAGAGAGTGAGGCACAGGAAGTTTGTGCCTCCAGACAGAGAATATGTCCGCTCAGAAAAACGGTGGTAGTGTTGTTTCATTTGAAATGCTGAGAAAAATCACAGAAAATCATCATTCTTTCAAGTTCTACCTCCACATTTGGAAGGGAAAAAAAAAAAAAAATCCTAGTGTCAGTTTCCCAGTAACTGCTTCAATATAGAAAAAAAATAATTACATCCCCTTTCCAGCATCTCCTACAAATATTTCATGTCCCACCAATTTGAACCAGGAAAGTGTAGAGAAACTGTTGTGGACAAACAATGTAAGTCAGCTGAAAATTGTCCCCACAGTTTAGCTATCTAAATACTTGTGGGAGAAGACAAGTTTTCCAGTAACTGCAGCAAAATCAAATTCTAGCTCATGAGTATGACAAAAAAACCCCTAAAAAGTGATAATTCAATCAATAATACATTTATATCATATTCAAAAAGTTGCCTTCAACTGATTTCACTTGGGTAAATTTCAACCAGCATTAAAACAAAGGAGTTTTGTAAATATTTGTGTATTATCCCAGGCATGAGAGTCACTTCAAAAATTACCAGCAAACACTAGACTTAAAAACCAGAGAATTGCTTGAGAGAAACTAAAAAGTATGACCTAACACTCCCCATACTCCACCACACCAGTCTAACTCTTGAATGCCAGCACTGGGCATAGGTTTTTGTCAACATTTTAGTAAGCAGCTATGGTCTCACACACCTCACACTCTGGATGACCTTTAGCCTGCCCATGTAAAAAACAAACAAACAAAACCAAAAAGAAAAGCTGCATCATTAGGCTGATTAAGGCACTGGCAATTGAAAGAGGTCAGCAAGACAAAAATTCATCTTAATATCAGGAAGTGAAGAGCATCACTTCTCCCCACAGCTCTTGCTCATATCTTTTCCCTACCAGGGGATGAGAACAGAACAGCAAAGGGTGCCACTTGCAGACACAGCTTTAGGAGCTGCAATTTAGGCACTCAAATCTAAGTTAGCAGATGTTCATTTTCAGCTGCTGCTGGCAATGACTGGGGTTAAAGTTTTATTTGCAAAATTAACAGGAGATGAAGAAAAAGAAAAAATGCAAAAAATATCTGTGTCTGTCATTGTACATTAGGGAGACAAGAAAAAAAGAATTAATGGCCAAGAGTCTCTTACTTCTTGACAATTTCTCCGTTTGGGCTGATATGCTGCTTATACTGCTGAGAAGTAATTTTCAATATCATGAGTCAGCTGATTAAAAGCATAACCCATTTTGCCATAGCTTTCTTATCTTTGTCTGGCATTTTACCAATAATTCATGCTATAAATGGCCTTCTCTATAGTAGTTTCTTTTGGTTTATTTTTCTTCCAACCCCATCACTCTGGAACTAACTCCATCTTTACTTATGGAATCCAAAATCTGCTCCCCTCCCAAATGCACCCATGTGCACTCTCATAGTTTTTCTACAGGTATCCCTTCTTGCAACATCCTTCAGTAAGCAAATCCACAAGAAAATAAAAGGATACTGCACCCAAATAGCCACTTTCATTATTCTTTCCCCTCAGAGAAAGCACATGTTCAATCTGACAATTCAGATTTCTTTGATGTGACCAAATGTGCACCCATGAGCACCAATTCACCTTTGCAACCCTCCACATGACAGCACCCAGAGGCAGGAGAGCTGAATATGAGCTTTACTGCTCACTGCACTCAGAGCAGTAGGAGCAGGAGAGGGGAACTGTACACAGGAATGCATTTTGCACATGTATAGCTACAAATTTACTGCTGGAAATCTCAGTGGGAGCTGTTTGGCATTAGAGTACTTTAAGCCAATTTCACAAAACAGCTTGCACTTTCCTGAAGCCCAGTATTTTCTCAGCTTACTTTCTTGGCCACTACTCTCCTCCAGCACTGCAAAACAATGTTTACATTATTTGACATTGCACTGGACACAAATCCCATCAGCTAGATGAAAGCTGCACTCAAAATTAATCCTTTTTATTGCCATCTTGGTTTACTTGCACACATTCTAATTCTGTTGTGTGATTTTTTAGTAGAAATTGCCAATATCCTCAGCTCCCATGGACCAGAAATTCATGTTTTGCATTCCTGGTATTTTAAGTCATATGTATGTTTTGACACAAGACAAGACATCTGTTAAATGTTTAACAAATTTAAATTGCAGCCATCAAAACTACATCTTTATGGAAGCTGCACAAAGACCTCAGATGGGAGTAGTGACATATTAGACACTGAATCACTGGTCTAGGACAGCAATGAAAGTACACATCAATACTGTGGTATTTACCAGCTTTTCCCTAGGATATTAATGAAGTAAAAACCTCAGAATTGTGTTTGATTCAATTTCCAAGACTAGGATATGTATCGGGAGTTCATGCCAGACACCTCTGAACACAATCCTCCTCCACTTTTTGGAATATACATTTTCACCCAATCCTTCCACAACATCTTCCTCTTTTGCACATCCCATCTGTTTTCCCATTATCTCTACACCACCTTTGTCACTAACTCTTTATTATTCTATTCTTGCAAAACCCTCATTTCTTTCAAGACCCTCACTCTATTCTCACATTTGCTGCCATCCCACTTACTTCTTTCCAACTGGCTTCAGTCTCCTCATCAACCTCTCATTTCCTCTCCATGTCTCTCACTTTCCCCATTCCACTTCATTCCCAACTTTGTCCTTTCCCACAGCTTTGTTCCCATTAACAAGAGCTCATTTGCCTTCCCCTTTCACTGGAGTTAATACAAGGAGAAGATGTTGCCAGCAGCTCTCTGTGACTGGCCTTGGTTGGTAAGCTCTGCCAGACGGTTTTGGTCTTGCTAGTTAAACTAACCCAATTCCAAAGCCAAAACTACTGGAGTGCTCAACAAACATTTACCATAAAAACACAAATATTTTTTAAACATTAAAGATCTGGACCAAGAAGAAAAAAACTCACCAGAACACTAGCTATGCCCTGGATTTTGTTCTCTTTAGATCTGACTTGCTTTACAGAAAATGTTAGTCTTGCCAAATAATCAAAGAATGAAATGACCAGAAAGCTTTATACAAGGTTAAGTTTGTACAGATGAAAAGCTTAAAATTCAGAGAACTGTATTACAGCCATTTTTCAGATATTCCCTCCTACTGCTATTTCAGAAAAATCATATGATTCAAATTACAGTTTCCAGAGGAAGTCATTAAAGAGAATTTCTATCAATGATGGTTTTGTAAGTTTGCACTCGGTCTTTGGCACAGACTCTGTCTATATTTAGAATGCACAATATAAAGAATGCTTGAAATCAAAGTAATTACACAAAAATATCAAAATTTTATTTGTAATACATCAGATTCACCGGGAGAGGATGATACTCACATACACTGTAATTCCAGAAGGTTTCTAGGACCTGATCAGGGTTGGAGAGGGGAATGCAGTAGCCAGCCCTACCTGCAAGTGCTCCTGTCCCCAGGAAAGCCTCTTCGGGGATGGCAGCTACAGAAACATCATATCAACAAACTGGAAAGACTCTAATTTTTTTGGTCAGCTACAGAATATCACACATTAGGTATCATTGCTTCAAAGTATAAAAAATGTAGTGTTCTCACCAGTAATATTCAAGGACATATGATTTTTTTTTCCCTCTCCAAACTGTGACAAGACTCTTAAGAAGATTTCTGTTATGCATCTTAGTTTCTCTATGCTTTTGAGCACTGGAGGGTTCTGGCCTCCTCCACTCAAGCCATTTTTTGTTCCAAATCAAAGCAAAAATTCAAATCATGTTTACTAACCTGACATATCACTGCCACTCACTGAACAATGCTTAATGCATAACTGGTGCGTTGAAATTATCACCCTCAGTTATTCATATTAGTGTCAGATATTTGCACACAGTAATGCATTATTTTGGCAGCAAGAACTTCCCAACATCCCTCTAAGCCTTCTCAACCATTAGGATTTAAACACACGGAAGCAAGAATATGTTATACTTAAAAGAAGATGAAACATGACACTTGACCTTTCTTAACACTTTTCCAACCAAACCCAGGAAAAAGTACATGGTGATAAAAGACCAAAAATGTACTATGGACACTTGACACCAAGGGCTCATCTTCTCTCATGAAAAATACTCAAGAGGATGAACAATCCCTTCTCTAAAGGAAAAAGTACTAGAGTAATGCAAATAGCATTAGTTTTACTGTAACAAGGTCAAGCACAAAAATAAGTTTAATGCCATTCTAAGGAACAGAAAAAACTTGTAATTTCCCAGACCACGTACCAGATCTGACTGAAATTTTATTTTATGAAGCAACTGCATAGATAAGAAACCATCTTACTCTCCCCACCCCAAATCCTGCCAGCATTCTCAAGAAACATTACTGAGCACCCTTTATCTCCTGGCATGAGTAACTTTCAATTCCATTGCAGAATCATATGTGCAATTCATCTACTTTTAAGATATGAGCATATATTTTTTTAAAATCTACTTATATACATAGTTATTAGGTGCATAATTGCATAACAGGGTGAATCTTTTTTCCTGTTTTTAGTGAGACCAAATAAGAGCTGCAAGGGAATTCTGCTGCACTCGGAGAGAGCTGACACAGAATACCCAAACCAATGGTTTTGTTGTCATGGCACCAACAAGGAAAAGGCATTTAAATGCCAAGATTTTTAAGAAAACCTTTACTGAACTGGTATAAAGTCAGACCCACAACTTTATACTTTGGGAACCAAAACTAAACAGCTTTAGGAAAAATTCTGCTGACAAAAGAGCACTGGCCCCCATAACCCAGCAGCCCTGAATGCCCCCTGCGTCAGTGGGACTGGCACCAGGGCATGCCAGGCTGCAGGGCTGAGCTGCCTAGCAGGGAGCTATGGAGGCAGGGGACAGGCTGTAAGCATGCACATGACAGGAGAGGGAGAGAAGACCACAATTGTGCTGTTTGCCAGCAGTGAAAACAATCCTGTCTCCCCTGATTTCATTGCTAGCAGAAGTAGTTACCAGCCTTGCCTTTCCAAGTGCTTGGAAAAGGCACGCATGAGTGCACCTTTGTTACTCACAGAATATGGAATGAGGCTGTCCTGGGGTCTGGTGATCAAAAACCATTGTGCCCACTGCCATCACATGGAATTGTCTCAAACTGGTGCTCTGGGATCCCTTTCTGCTTACAGATGGGAAAGACTCATGAAGTAAATTCAAGAGCTCATTTACAGCACCTTTCTGTTGCCCTCTGTGTAACCAGGTGAAAAGCTCCTCTCCTGAGGGAACAGGTGCCCACAGCAGAGTCCCCAAACCACCACCTTCCTCATCCCACTGCAGCAGTTACGGACAGGGGACTATTTCCCTGCCTCTAAGGGTGGAGATCCACATGAACAAGGGAAGCACCCAACAGCTCTGTTAGGGCCTAGACCTTGGAGCAGCAGCAGCCACTGAGCTGCCAGCAGAGTTCCAGCTGGGATAAAGCACATTGCCTTCTCTGCAAGAATAACTCTGTAGGATGACTTTGGCCAATTTGAGCCCCCACTTCCATTGATCTGCACACTGAGATCAGTGCTTAGACTAAACAAATTAAACCTTGATTGTGAACCAATACAAAAGTTACCTCTGTTTGAAAGTGCTTAACCATCCAGGAACTTCAAAAGTTTAGGTGCTCTCTTCTCTGCATCACTCTACATCCCTAGCTAAAGGCCACAGAACAGGAAGAGTAATCACTCCATACATTTGAGGCTCCTACCAACAGTTAGGGTACAGCCTTTCAGGACAGTTGGCACAATTTTCAAAAGCATCTTAGTGGGTGAGAAACTCAAGTTTGTCAGAAAAACTCCACATTATCACTGCAGATCTCCAAGGGCCTGATTAATTCCCTCACCCCCTTTTTTTTAAATTGGAGCTTAAGGCTCTAAACCAATTAAGTGGCTATTCATAGCACTGAATTTAAGGTAGGAAAATTAGCTGATTATATCCCACATTTACTCCATCGTTTTGGTTTTGGGTTGTTTTGGGGTTTTTTTGTGAGAACAGCAGAAGCCACAATTACTGTCACTAGAAACAGCACACAAAGATTCGAAAGTAGGTCAAGAGCAGGAGTTGACCTGAACTATGTAAAACTACTGTTAGAGTCCTTGTTTCATTAACAGCTCTGAAGCATTTGGTAGTCCCTGGGATGCTGTGTGACCTTCTCAGGTGAGGCTCATTCAGCATTTAAGACTGACTTGCAAAATAAAACTCAGCACATTGTTGCATTTACAGAAACATATATTATCAATTGCTTTTACAGTAACTTACAGTAAAGAGTGTTTTTTTCTTTAAAATTGATAAATCAGCAACACAGATAAGTAGTGGCAGGCACACAAGCAATTCTAGCACATGAAGTTGTTTTGTACTATTCATGACATTTTTATGTACTTTCAGAGGTTACATATGGCTACAAATGAAGAGATTGCAATTTTAGAAGTGAATGAAATTATAGGAGGACTTGTAAATCCTATTCACATGAATACTTTTACCCCACAATTTACATGGGGGTAGTCTTTGGAAAAGTAGCAGGATTCACTTCTATATTTAAAGAATTAAGATCAAATCAAGTGTAACTAAGAAAAGTAGCTTCTGTAAGAAAATGTTTTCATGCAACTTAAATCGTCTCTGAAATATACAGTACTTAATTTCTGGAGTTTTTTCACAATACAGCTAGTTCCAAATCACTTTTTAACAAAATTAAAATCAGGCACAATATATATGCATTGTGAAAAAGGGAAAAAATTAACTAATGTCTCTTCAGCCCAGAATAGGGAAATTGTTTAAGGAAAACACTTATAACCTCTGTTATGGCTGCAACTATATTAAGAAGGAGGAACATAGATGTAAAGCCTTAAAGAAAAGGAAAACACCAAAGACCTAAAAAATAAAGGAAACCTAACAGTCATTATTCTATATAGAATCACAGGATCTTTAAGGTTGGAAAAGACCTCCAAGATGATCAAGCCCTGCCTTTGACTGAACACCACCTTGTCAGCTAAACCATGGCAGTGAGTGCCAGGAGTACTTGTTTTTTTGAACATTTCAGCAGCTCCACCATTTCCCTGTCCCAACTCTTCACTATTCCTTCAGTGAAGATATGCACAAAACCACATAGAGCACATCTACTTAGGAGTTACATAAGACAAAGAAGCAGATAGCCTAAACTATTAGGCAATTTTTAGTTGCTTTTATGCTTATTTGACTGAACTCAGACTTGGCCAATTTCTTGGGGAAAATTTCAGGTTATATAACTGCACTTTGCAGACATGCCAGCCTCCAAAGAACACCAAGCCACCTGGTATTCAGAGAAAGATTAAGTGTGCAATGTAAATTTAGTGGCATAGACCAAAATCCTCTCAGTATTTCGGCAATCCCAACGATAATTGAAAGCAGAGAAATCTATTAATTCCCCTAAACTTTGCATTTACTATAAAATACCATCAATGTAACAAGAATCTCCTGAAGGAAGGGTTCAAAACCACTTGATGCTACACAAGTCCTTTCACTCTACTCAAAGTTTCTCAACATCTGCCTCACTGAGCCCTTTGCTTTGCTCAGGGGTGTTCTGGCTTGGTGGAGTTTTTGGGTTGTGGTTTTTGGTTGGCTGAGGGTTTTTGTGGCAGGAAGGAGAATCTAGAGACTTCCAGACACACTACAACAGGTTACAGTGCTGTTTAAAGCTCATGTGACTCCTAGAGAACAGTGCTGTGCAGGGTTATTAACTCTTCCATTGCCACTGACATTTTATAACAAAATACTAGGTTTGGACGGAAGCATTGACAAAGTCCTACCTGCATCCATTAATCCGAGGTGGTTTTTTTGCACTGTGTTTCAGGAATGGCAGTCTCTCCGTTGTACAAATGTGGGATTCAGCTCAGTTGCAGTACCAAGAGCAATATTGCCTAACTTATGATGCACTTATGCTTTAAGCAATGATGTAATCCCTCCATGGAACACGTGTGTAAATGATGAAGTGCTCGCACATGGGATGCTGAACAGGCAGGCACAGCTCTGAACTGCTCACATATTAACCACTCCTCGGATATTTTACTGCTAGAGGTTTAGCATTAAAAGCAGTCTGCACTCCTTTCAAAAAAGACTATTGAAAAACTGAGTTGAGAAAATTAAGTCTTTTTGAAAAGAAAAGTAAATTATCTGAAAAGCCTACAATCAGATTTAAGATTTGTCAGAAAGCCTAAGGGAAAAGAATAAATAACCTGGTGTTTTATTTGCACACTTTCAGAAGCCTGCATGGCCTGATGCCGCAGCTCTTTGTTCTCTCCCTCCCTGTTTCATCTGAAAATACAAACTTCAGCTTCTATCACAGTACTGGGAAACAACTGAAAGTTGATTTAAAGGTCTGAAACGACAAACATTTTAACTTACTCTAGATATCCAAGGCAGTAACTCACATCCAAGTTTGGCCTTGAGTTCATTATGCAGTGACATTTGTTTTAACAAGAAAGGAGGCTCTAGCTTTTATCACAGTGCCTCCTGGAGCGGGCAAAGTGCTTCCCTTGTACCTAAACAACATTCCAATAAATGAGAGTGAGGTTTTACTAACTTGGCTGAAGTCTCTCTGTAGTTACTTGCCTCAAGTGTGGTATTACAGTTATTAACTTCATTGTGCACATTACCTTTTGCAGCTTAGGATGCACAGAGGGAAATAGTTGCACTTGGCTTGCAAGATAAGGTGCAAAACACAAAGTTTAATGAAAAAGTGTGAAACCAAATTGCCAGGCAATGAATGCCAGCAGGACCCTGTTCTAGTTATTGCTGCCTACCTTCCAGTGCCTTCAGTACCTCTATGTGCCTTGCTATTCTCCTTGGATATGAATTTGACATGCTCTGTACCTGTGTTTGAGATAGACTAATGAAAAATGGCATGCAGTGAATTGTTTTGGTAACAGAAACTAGTTTAAATTTTTTAAAGTTATTAGAAAATATGAAAGAATTAGTAAAAAGTAAAATCAGATGAAAAAAAGTACAAGCAGAACATGGACCAGATTTTTATTGACCA
Source organism: Corvus brachyrhynchos (assembly GCF_000691975.1). Taxonomy (NCBI): domain Eukaryota; kingdom Metazoa; phylum Chordata; class Aves; order Passeriformes; family Corvidae; genus Corvus; species Corvus brachyrhynchos. The sequence continues at coordinate 4,317,184 of NW_008246060.1, forward strand.
ACTTAAAACGCATCAGTGATAAGAGAGGAAAAATAGAAAAACAAAAAGCAAAACAAAAGACCACAAAGCCAGAAACAGCAAATAAGAGGTGAAATAAAATAATAGCAGCTCAAGAGAGAAAGAAAAGATATAAGATGGTAACTTCAAGATATGATATAGATAAAAAAGAGCTGGCAACTAAAGAAAATAGAAGAGGAATGAAAATATGGGAATAATAGGAAGAAAAAAGAGCAAGAGAAGTCCTTTTTAAAAATGACTGGTGGAAGAGACCCCACAACTATACCTGTTCTCTAAGTTCAATTTATCTTGAATTTCCCCTTACCAGCTTTTTTAACTTCCCAAAATATTCCCTGCTCCAACTCTCTGAACATCTTCCTGCTTAGGGCCACTAAGTTTCCAAGAGCTGAAGGGATTCTTATGGTGGCTGTTAGCCAAAAGCTATTTCAAGGCTGTCTGCATTCTGAGCACACACATATCCCATAATATCTTTATGGCTGTTGAAATACAAAGGGACACAGGGGTTTGGGGAAGGGAGAATTTGGAAATAAAAAGGAGTAAGGAACATAGGTGAAATGTGAACTTCCATATACCCATTTCCTAAACAGCTTCAATACCCATCAACAAGCTCTGCTGGTGAGTAACATGACATTCACCTGCTCCCAAGGCATTAAGCATTCCAGATCCATACAAACAGATGGGGAAACATATGAGCACATAAAGTTAGGGTTCAAACAGATAGCAAATGCACAAGGAACTCCCCCTCTCCAACATTAAGAGTTATCCACGGCTAATTTTAAGCCATCCTGGTCCCCCATCAGAGCACCAATGACAGCCCCACAGAAAGGGCTGGAAACAAGAACAAGACAGGTCAGTATTTTGGGAAGAGAGAGGGAAAATCCCATGAGCTTATGCCTGTTTGGAAAGTGTTTGTGGAACTACAGTATCTGACCATTTAGGATTTGGCAATCTACTCATGCTTTTATACCACTGAATAAATCTTTAAAAGACAATTAACAGCATTCCTAAGGAGAAGTAACTACAACACAATGAAAAAGCATGTTGAGAGCAAAAGTAACTCTCTCTCAGTCTGGTCTTTAATTCACCAGACTGGAGGAGATCTCAGACCTCCAGACCATGAGGCTTTGGTATACTCTGAGCTCTACAGCACCAGCGCAAAGGAGAGCAAACCACGCCAGTGCCAATTCTTTCATTACTGATGGAATCAGCCATGAAGTGCTTTAAACTGTTCACTTCCCTCCCTAAATCTTCAATGTTATGGGATCTCTGTGCCAGCCTGAACAAATGGCTTGCTTTAAGATGCTATAGAAGATTTATATGTTTGTGTATTTTCTAAACGTTTATTTCAAAATACTTTAACCCTCCTCATCACTAGAGCAAGGCTGCAGCATCTGGTGTTCATTAAAACCAGGAAATTCCTGTTTTGCTCTTATGAAACTGTTGAGAGTTGATAATTGTTTTGGTTGGTTTTTTTTAAATTTAGCTTTGCATTGAGGTATTTTAGAAAACTCAAATAATAAATATGATTGAGCAAATTTTTTAAATCTGCTTATGCTAAATTCAGACATCAGTCTTCTGCAATTCAAAAAAAACAATCAGAAAATATTTATCAAATGTAACTTAATGAATTACCATTATGATACTTATTAGGTAGCATTTTGGACTCCTCAATTTAAAAGCTGTAATCCATATAACAGAAAAGCGATACAGAAGTTCACAAGTCATTTACTCTTGGTGCTTCAGCTTCATTACAGCATATTTTTTTTCTACAAGATCATGAAAGATTCCGCATCTTTTACAGAACTTAGTCTTCGTATCCTTGCTGAACCTTACTATGCACAGCTTGGCTGTAAATTTCAATACCTTTGTGTTTCAATTCAAAACAAAACATGGTGTATCCTTATTGATTTAGTATCAGTGGTGTCTAATTAGAAACTGTCAACAGCAGGGAGAAGAATGATACATTAAGCCCTAAGCATTTCATGACAGATTGACCAATATTACAGCAAGAAAAGAAATGTTCTCCTAAAGACTGTTTTTCCCCTGTATTTGGAGGAAAGCTGTGAATGACCTAAGGCCACAACACACAGAATGCAAAGCTGCTGAAACTGCAGGCAAATTATACTGCAAAATAACACAAAAAATCTGGTATGTCTTGATTATGATCGGGCCCCGTGTAAGGCTGGGGTAAAACACTGTCCACCCATAGATGCTGCTCCCTCACGGAATGACTCAGGCACTCAGTTCCCAGCCAAGGAGACAGGCAGAGATAGCATGTTCTGAGTTCAAGTCCCCAGAGAGCTGGCCAGTTATTTGTTGCAGACTCTCCTCTCAATCACCAAATGTCATTAAGTGAAGCTAAGAGTATGTTAAACGCTTGGAATATTTCCCCCTATATAAACAGCTGCCGTAGCTGCAAATGGAAACTTACAGAATTGCAAACAATTGGTATTAAGTGTAAACAGAACATATAAACTACACTTTATTTCACAAGAAATAGGAACCTCGGGGTTAAGGGGGTTCTTTGTACACATGCTGTAATTTACTATCTTAGGTGTATATATACACAGCTTAGCACACCAGAGCTGGCCACAGAGTACAAATCTCTACAAGAACTCTACAGCCACCCTGAAATCCACAGGCATTTGAAACACTTTTTTTAATAGTACAGCATATTGCTAAAATGTCTAGTTTACAGCCCATCACTATCTCACTATCTAAGGTTTCTTTTGGCATGAAGACTTTCCAGGATAATCATTCCCACTGCAGATCCACTCAGTATGCCCAGCTGTAGTATGTGTTCCCTTTCCTCAATTTTTATCAGCTCGTAACTCTCAGCTGTTTAATTTCCCTTGGTATTCAAATTTGCTCCATATACTGATAGAGCTTCCCCACGTTACCTTCCACTTGAGGTCACCAATAAAGAGGTTAAATTAATCTACTTTAAACCTGCATCTCCAAGTATCAATGCAGAAACCCAGCCAAACCCCTCTCTTACCCCTCTTTTCTTGGCCTTTCATACATGCTTTTCATCTTCAGAACTAAGTCCATTTAAATTAGGGAAAAAATTGTGCAGGCACCACTTTATGTCTTTTCTGTCCTTGGAAGAAAAACAAACTCTCATGCCTGAGTTTCCTGAGGAGCTTTAGGTGTGCATCAATTCATTGCACCTCAGGCACAAAGTACACAGAACTCCTCAGGTCTGCACTGAGACCTTGTCACTCTTGCATTGCTATAAATGTTAGTCCCACATATTAATGCCTACATACATAACACTGGCATTTTTCCGAATCTTAATTCCTTCTTCAATTTTCCCCCCTTAAGTGAGAATCTTTTTCCACACAAGTGGGGATAAGAAAAAATGAAATCAATTTGGACTTCAATACCATGTGGGAAAGTACTTCAGAGACAATCTCACTTTACACCATAAAAATTGTATTAATCCTGCACCTTTCTAAAGAGATCAATTTTCTTCCCATGAGATGTTATTCATTTTCTAAGGGTTAACCCACACCTCCACCTATACATTATGTACATAACAGAGAAATTATCTGAAGTTCACATTCTTGGTTTTTAATATGGATCATCCTGAACAGAAGAAACATATGCAATGTTAAAAATCACTCCCAATTTAATTTTTTTGTGCAGAAGACAAATTAAGTGATGCTTTCAATCAGTAACAGTTATGACTCCTTAAGAACAGAGCAAGAAGGTTTATTTCAAAGAGAGATGTTCCAGACTGCACACTCAGTTCACACGAATAGGCTGGACTTCCAAAAGAAGCACAATTTAAAACATAATACTGGTCATTCCTAAGAAACAGCTCCACTTAGGTTTCTTGGAGAACTCAAAACAGCATGCAGGCTGTCCCTGTCAGGGACACAATGAGTATTTACTGTTCTGCTGGGCTTGGCCAACACTCATCTTTGTACTCTACAGAAACAAACATAAAACTACACAGAACACCCACTCATCTAAAATGTTACCAGAAACACCAACTTTGGCTGCTGTAAAATAAAGAAACTGTTCTGATTAGATACACAATTATACAGCAGAAGGCACACATGCTTAATACATTAAGTACAACAGTATTGATTAAATAAAGTACCCACAGAATTGCAAGCTCCTTAAAATGGCTTTTATATATCAAACACCTATATAAAGCCAAGATAACTTCAATGTGAAATTTCTATAAGAAACAGTAGACTGAAATGAAAATACTTCAGATGACCAGTATTGATGTGTGACTAAAAATCCAATTCTTTATTCTGCAGTTTTACTACTCCAACAACTAATCCCACCTTGTAAGAACAAAATAAAATACCTTTTTTCGATTTTGCTCCAATCTTCAACTTTGATGGCCAAGCAATCTGTGTATTTGTTTCTTCCATAATCTATTAAAAAGAAAGCATTTTCAAAAAATTAAGTTTTTGTTTTTCTCCTGCAAAGGCATAAGTTCATTTTCTGAAAATACGATGTTTACCATTTCTAAATCTGTTGATTATTATTACTTTTAAATAGCACAAGCTATTAACTGCTTCTCTGGTTTTCCTGAGAACTTTCATCTGTTAATAAGTGTGGCTGAGTTCTGATCATCCAAAAGAATTCCACAGAGCAAACCCAAGATGCTTAACAGCTTCCATGAAGTTCAAATGACCAGTAATAGCTACAGCAGGCTCTACTTCCATCTCAGAGGGAATTTCAGACCTTTACAATTCAACACAAATATTTCTTTGGTTACCTTAGAATGGTTTTTAAGTAAAGCCTATCAAATTTAAATCGAGTCTTTCGAAGTCTCTGTAAGTCAAGATATATTGATTTGCCTCACCTCTACCCAAAAGCAGCTTTTCATTATAAGCTTATCCAGACTCCAGAATTTTTACTTCTTTGTTTAGCAGATCAGAGCAGACATTTGACAGCATTTATTTATTATGACACAGTGTGCAACCTATCTGTCCATCTCCAACCAGCCAACAGGGAAAAGCTATGCACACACTCCTGTACTGTGAAAACCATGCAGTCATTCAGCTCAGGGTCAACTCTCATTCTGTTGCTGCCTTTGGCTCAGTGAAAATTCCACCAGCCCTATTACAGGCATATTGTACTGAAATTTCATCCTGGCACAGAGCTACAGCGCTTCACAAACCCATTTAGCAGTAACACAGGAGAAGGAACTGGTTGACTTCAGATATATGAATGGAAATGCAGCTCCTAGAAATGCTGGGCATGTCTACTGAGACTAAAGGACTCCCCTTTTATATTGAGATCTCACCAACAAGCATGATGAGCTCATACCTCTCATCCCACTTGAGATGGAATGAAAACAATTAAAATGTCAAAATAATTAGCAAAGCCACTTCCAAGAAGAGAACTAATGCATTAAGAAAACAGCTACCATACCAGTAGGTTTTCCATAACAGTATAATTCAGAACTAAGGCAGATTTCTCTAACAGTTCTTAATTCTTATCTTCTACCTCCAAATCCCAAGGACACAACAATTTCCAGATTAGTACACCATATGGAAAAACTGAAAGTGTCAGCCAGACTTCATTATACTATATTTTTAGTTTCAGCAACTATTGGATAATAAGTTACAGCTGAAATAAAACATTTTCAGGAGGGTGAAATTCTACCAGAAACATATATATACTTTTCACCATTTTTCAATTCAGATGTGAAAAAAGCTATTTCAAAGAATTCACTTGTCTCTGATAATAGGCTTTGGGCCAGGGTTTTTTTTTTTTAATTGTGCAACAGGCAGTGAAATACATACAAAATTGGAAGGCACTAGCTAAAAGGAAAAGGGAGATGCTAAAACAAAGAATGGTGTAGGACTGAGTTACAGCAGATCCAACATGAAAGGAACCACAAGAGAGGAGATAGAAGAAGAATGCATGCCATTCAAGACAAGTGTTACATCTCACCCGTCCTTTACGCTCTCAATAAAGGTTGGAGACTTCAGTCTTAAAAGAAATTAAATCCTCCCTGTTTCTTACGCTAAACTAAAATAAAAGGAAAGCCCACAACTTCAGAGATGCACATTCTGGGGACATATGAAAAAGATGCATATGAGATCTTCAAAAGAAAAGCAGTCTGACTGCCAGCCACTGAGATTTGTCTATCTAATATCCTTAAGCTCTTTGCAGAATGCAATGCTAAAAATTGCCACACTGGACCCAAAAGAGAACTTAGTTTGGTCACTACAAAGACAAGTTAATCTCCTGTCTTAGTCAAAAAAAAAAAAAAAAAAAAGTCAGTATGCATTTAAATGAAGTACATTTGCTGAAGTATCAAAATGCTCAGTCTGTGCTGGCTTTCAACTCCAGGCTGTTAACTTTACAATAAACCAGGGCTTTCATAGGAACTCTTAAAAAGAAATTAAATTACACCACTTACTTCTTAAAGCATTATTGTATTTAATTTACTATTTATGTATTGTATTTATTATAACAGCAGAGCACCACAAAGAAAACAAGGAACTAAGCTTTTACTAGAGCACTTAAATTTGAAAGTAAAGATGATACTGAAAACTCCGTAGATCACTGTTGCATCAACTTTTTTGTTCAGTTTTACCATTCAAACCCAGGCAGTTTTAAGTGCCAAGATTTTTTTTCCTGAAATAAATTTGGAATCATTCCATGAAAACCTCAAGTGCATGTTGCAGTGGAACAGCTTTACTAGTGAAAGCTCAGTGTTATGCCCCATACCCTGAAAACAGGGGTTCTGCTCTCACATGAACAAAAAAAAGAGAACTCACAAGTACTCCAGCTATAATGCATGTGTTCCAATTGTATAAATACTTGAGTTACATAACATTTAGAGGAAATTCAGCCTAGGGATGACTCAGAGTTCATGATCTCTGCAGAACAGCACCTCTGCATAGCTTCCCTTATTTTCATATAAAATAAGTGACAGAGTGAGTACTAATCAGTGCTCTCCTGGCCTTGAGGGATCAACTGACCACAGGGATCAGGCATATCTGGCAGCAAGGTTTAATATCCTAGTAAATAACCTCAAGCTTCTTCTCAAAATGAGGGAAAACATAAGAAATTGTCTTTCTACAACTTTCCTTCCTCCCCTTTCCCCAAGTGTAATTGTAGTGTTTATGAGCCAAAATATGTAAGCTATTCTCAGTGGAGAAAAAACAGAAGAGGACAAAACACTGGAAGACACCAACAAAACAAATCAGACTGTACTCTGACCCTGAAAAAAACTGGCTCTAGTTGCAAATCATTGGGCCTTCAAGACAAAAAAAAGTCTAACTGTAAAGCAGCTGGAAGACAAGCTTTTGGCTTCCTTGTATTCCAGCTTGAAAAGTTTACAGTTTAAGCACTTTGGGGAGTTTTTACATTAAGACAGTAAGAAATGATTTTTTTTTTATGCTGTATTTTTTGTTTAGCTGATTTTGGATGGAAACTGGAATGTCCTGAATGCAACAGAACCAACCAACCAAAACTCCCCCAAAGCCCACAAGTATTTCAGAATTCAAAGGAAATACTTTACACACAGTAGATGAACAAGAACAACATATATAACAGACCTTTCTTCATTTAAAGCAAGCACATTAAACCAAAGTATTATTCTTTATAGTTAGTGTTGGTAAGTTACCTATTTCTGACCTTCCCACCTTTGGGATTTGGGTATCTTGGCCTTTTCTGGCTCAGTTATTAATCCCAGTGAAAGGAAAAATGGGTCAGACAGGAACCTGTATCTACTACTGGGTTTCTGCAATTTCCCAGCCTGAATTCCTTCCCCACTTTCCCCCCTTAAGTGAGATTCTTTTTCCACACAAGTGGGGAAAAGAAAAAAATGAAATCAGTTTGGACTTCAATACCACCTGGAAAAGTACCTCAGAGACAATCTCACTTTAGACCATAAAATTGTTATGCCCAGACTCTGAATACTTGGTTTCACAGACTTCAGGTGCTTATCTTGACTCTTCAGCTTTCAGAAAAGTCGTCTTAGTCCCCTTGGCTTGTATGCACCAACAGCTGTATAAACAAGTTTATTCTTACTGTTTATTTGAATCATGGAATATAACTTATATGAAAATTTTAAATATATATATTTCCATAGGAGCAGGAGAAGACCTGATGGGAAGAGTCACAGCAGACAAGTGACATTCTGCATGGGGTGATCCTTAGCTCTTCCTCTTGCAATGCATAAGGGGTGATGCAGCACAATCTGAGAGGATGACTAATCCCTGAACGTGACTTTTGGCAGCAAGAACAGAGCAATGGGTGTAGCTGGAACCAGAATTATTACATTTAATGGTTTGTTGGTTTTTTTTGGTTTGGAGGGCAGGAGAAAGCAAGGCAAGAACAAGGATGGGAAGGAAGAACAAGACACAAAAGAGGGTTGTGTGAAGTTACCCATTGTGAGTTCCAACTCCAAAACTGGTGAGGCCAGAGGAAACACTTGTATTGCCAGAGCACATCAGTGGGGCAGCATCAAGGACTACTGATTTGGTGAGGAAATTTGAGGAAAATGAGGAGTTAAATAAGAGATTACAAAACTTAGCCCAAGGCCTGGTGCAAGTATGTAGCTCTTATGGAAGTCTGGCCAACATTTGGGTACAGCAATGGATTCACATCCCAAGCCCTGTTGTGGTTTCTTTTCCCCTGAGGTGATCTCCATAAGGAATTCCAATCAAGAATTCACTGTTTGTCACAGCTACTACTCCAAGTCAGACAGTACAGCCTGGCTCCACAGTGTTAGCACTAATTCTGCAGGTGAGGACAAGGGCTTGTTCCTGAGGAGCAGCAGTGGCACGTGGCCCCAGGCCCCCACACATTCTAGACTACACTACCCAGAGTTTCCAGCCCGTGCTTCTGCATGGCAAAGAACCTCATCCCCTATGCAGGGTGACATCAGATCCAAAATCAAAACCAAAAAACACAGAGAATTCTTCAGCAAATTTTTTCTTACTTTAGACTGTCAATACTGATAGCACACACGTAAGTGTGAACTGTTTAAAGTACACAACCGAACGATGCATGGGGAGGACAAGCATCAAACTCCAGCTGTGTGTCTGTACAGAAAGGAGCAGTAGGACAACAGGGCTTTCCCACACCCAAGGACACGAGTGCCTGTGTGTCTTCAAGGCAGGGCTCCTGATTTTCCCATTTTATACTCCAACTGTCAGAAACCCAGACCCATTTTCAGAAAAGTACCTGCAGGTGACTGCTTGGCTAGTCCTCCTTCCCTAATTTCACCTGTCTAGGAAAAGTGTAATATGTCATTATTTTAGATGATACCCTATGGAATAAGCAGTGTGGATAAGGATCAATACTCTCACATATTTTTTTGTCCACTGCAAGTCATTTGCTTCAATACTGCAGGAAATTGATCATCACCTACTCAGTTGTCCACCTCTATTACACTGATTTTTATTTCAAGTTTTTATTAAATGCTAAAATAACTATCAAAAAACATTAAAGTGTTTCTGATTGACATATAAAAAGGGAATAGAAGGAAAACTTGCCTGCTTCCCATTCGCATACTGCTACCCAGCTTCATGTCAAGCTAAGCAAAACACCAACATGCTTCCCTACAACTTCTCATGGCCAATACTTTTGTGCAGACTGAGACTTCCACAGAGCACTGAACAGGCTGTTTTGTTGTTAAGGACTAATCCTAGCCCCTACTGACTCAACAAATTCACCATCTTCACAAGGTATTCACAGCTATTCCTAAAGACCTTATCAAGAGCTAAGGCAAGCATGTGCAGGATGAAGAGGTATTGAAGCTAAAATGAGAGGTCAAGGTTAACATCATAGGCAACATATTTATTCATAGTTTTGATCAATGGGTATCAAAACTCATATACTAATGAACCGATTAAATAGAAAAGCAATAAAGGCAGCAGAGTAAAAAACATCACCTTTACAACTCAAACTTTCAGGTTTACACATAAAAGCCCTAAATCACTAAAGATGGAATTGGGAAAGCTGCCTATGTGGCTATGGCTTTGGAATTTTTATTGTTTCCCTTTCCAGTAAGGGATTTTTAGCCTAGAAGGGGTGAGAACACACGCATGTATGCATATACACACTGCATCTTTTTTAACCTTCACTTCACCTGAAAAGAACTGAGATGATTCTTAAAACAAGGGTCTTGTTTAAGCAAATATTGCAGTATTGCTGCTGCATCCAAAAACTGTACTAAGTGAACCTTCTGCAACAATAACATTTACAGAACTTTGTACTTAACAAATACAGCAAATAAAGTTAAGTGAGAGTAAAAATCAATCAATCAAATGCTCTTACCTATGAAGAAACAGTGAAGCCCTTCACTTGATTTGAATGTGTTGTTTACTCTCAATGGAAATATTAGTCAAAGGTCACAGGTAACACTTTCGTTTTAAATAAATGACAAAGCATAGTCAAAACCAAAAAAAAAATACTTAAGCATGCAAAACAATGATCTATAAAAGTATTTGTCTGAACAGCATTAAGAATTTACACAATACAAAAAAATTCTAAGAAAAAGTATCACTGAAAAATGAAGTCCCCACAGAACACTGTTAGAATACCAACATGCATCCACCTCTCCTCTCTGAAAGCAAAATCAGCAATTCTGCTCCTTACAAGCCAGAAACCCAGTGTATGTTCTTGACTTGTATCATTCTCATACTTGTCTCCTCTTTATTAATTTTTTTTCCCCCCAAGGTAAAATGTACAAAAATTTCTGAGAAGGAAATCCCTCCTCTATTTTAAGGGAGGGTTTAACTCTCAGAATTAAAAGCATCAAGCACCTCAGCTGAGACTATGGTGACAAACCACTTAACCACTCCTTCTCTGTTGCTTTACAACGCAAGAGATCTTGCACAGTGTTTAGTATAGCAATAAAGTGGCATAAAGTTGAACTTTATCAACTAAAACTTCATATTACAGGTCAAATCTCAAGACAGCACCCATTGTAACAGAAGCAGCACAGAGGAAACTAGAGATGAAACGAAAAAAATAAAAATCCTTGTAATTACTCCATTACTTTAGCAGAACAGCCACTATACTGCAGATGGGACAAATGCCATTTTCCACAAAACCGAAGCCTTCCCACCACTTAGCTCTGCCTGAACCAAGCAAAAAGTTAAGTAAGCATTCTTGATTTACCTTTTTAGAGACACTGATCCAACCCAAACAGTCCCCTTTCCACTGGGTGGGGTTTTGCCAAAAGGGAGACAAATGTCTCAATCCCAAGATTTCCTGCAAATGTTAACTTCCACTGACATTCTTTCAGCCCTCTAATCCACGCTGCCCTCTCCAAGCAGTTGCTTCCTCTTCCCAGGAAACTAAATGAGAGGAAGCTCAATGTAAATTGGATGCCAGCATTCCCATCCCAGCCAGGCACTTGAAGCCAACTCTGGAAACGTATGGCCTTAATATATCCTTGTCTCATGCTATGAGCCAAGCTCTCCATCAAGAGGTTATTTTAATGCTAGTGCAGATACTGATTTCCACCCAGAAATCTGGAATGTGTGGAACCAGTTCCTGCAGCTCCAAACTGCTCCTGTGGTTGAAACAGAGACAAGACCCATGATAATGTCTGATCACCACCAGCTCACGAGGTCTCACCACCAAGATAAATAACACGGGGAGAAACCGAGAGCTGAGTGGTTGCCATCAGAAATGGAAATACAGCCCTAGGGGAACTACAGTTACAAATAGCAGCTTGGGAATAGTCATGGCTGAAGACACATGGAAAGCCCTTCAGAAGTTACTCCTGAACAAGAATAATAATTAGCTTGAGACATCTTAGTCTCAGGTCAATGATTAATATTTTTAATGCCAGAAAATGCCCTAAGCCCCTTGCATTTGAAGCTCTAAATACGTTTCATGTTCAGAGATTAAAATGGAAGACTGATCAGTGTTCAGTCTGACCTGCTGCAGACAGAAAATTAGCTTTTAAATAGGTTTATTTGTATCAGAATATTCCAGCTATTCTTACAAAATGCATACACCAACACTGTGTGAATATATTCACATGTAAGAATATTGCAAAAGTTAGGTTTGTCCCAGATCAGCATAACAGGTATGTTTCAAAGATACAAGAGAAAACACAGGATGTTGCAAACCAAGCTCTTTTATTGTCTCAGATAAGCAAACAGGACTTGAGGAAGTTTCCTTGCTGCCTTTGCTGCCAGAGCCTCCTAAACAAATAAGAAGTAATGCACATTCATTAATAACTATTGCATAGAGGATATTAACAGAAATATGATTACAGATGCAGTTAGATATACCTGCGTTTCACATCTTCAAATAATTGCAGAGGGGTTGGTGGTTTTGTTTGTTTTTGGTGGGTTTTGTTTTCTTTTGCTTTTTGTTGGGGTTTTTTGTTGGTTTTTGTTTGTTTTCTTTTTTAGAAAAGAAACTACTACTGTTTCCAAATACCTGTACTGAAAGATCAATTGTTTTTAAAGGACGGTTTCACCACATCATGCTTCCAAAATGGCCTCAGTAACTCCTGAGGTACTAATCATTTAATAAAACTCGAAGCTACAGTTTAAGCATGTTACATGTAAGGACAGGAAGGAAAATGAAGAAAAGAAACCACTAGTCTTCCTTTACACTCCAAAGCTCCTAATAATTACCAGAAGAGATTTTGGTACACACATGAAACATTTGCTCAGTTGCAACTTCACAACTCCAAGCATACTTGTCTCCTTCAGGGAATAACAGAGTCTGCAGTCAAGAGAAACATGAGCACTTAAACAGTCTTTTTGCCTAAATCCAGAGATACCTTAAAAACCCCCAAGTATCAGCAACTGGACAAATGCATACAAACACCACTTCTGTTTGCTTAAAAAAGGTACAAAAGAAACACAAAACAAAAGAGTGTCAAACACCTGGGAACAGTAAAACACACAAGTTACAGCTGGCTGGTAGTATTTTGCGCTTCTCACTCTGCAAATGAACTCTTAAAAGCCAGGAAAGCCAGAGCTGAGGAGCCCCTCCAGGCATACTCCCAAAGCCCCTACCATGTACCCACTGAATAATACTGAAATGAAGCACGTGGATGTGACGTGGAGTCAAGCACTTGTGCAGAGCACCATGAGTGCATCACTTCCAGTCACTACCTTCTGCATGTGCAGTCCCATGTCAGCCCAGGAACTCCACCCAAATTCCACTAAAGCCATGGTCTTCATCTATCACCCACCCTTCTGCTCACAGTCCCTTGAGAAGGCTACAGACACACTCTTGTCCTGAAAAGCTTCACAGTGAAAGATTATCATCAGTGTCAAGAATCCCAAGTGTCGAAAGAAAAAGAATAAAACCCAACTTGATGACGAGAGAGCTAAAAGCAAACCAAAATGATGCATTAAATTCCTCTCTGTCCACACGGCCGACCCTCACCTGTTTTGGATTACAAACTCTTCAGGAGAGAAACTCACCACCTTCTTACCTTTTATATAAGAGTGCCCTGCGTATCTACAGCGCTACATAAATTATCTGTTCCCTGGAACAATGTCCTGGGCTTTGCTGGGGAAAGGGCCTTGCTTCCCATGAGGCATGAACCAGATGTTGTGGAACTTGGTGGAAAAAATCCACCATCAACCAAAAATGGGCTTTGGATCAAGAACATGTAATAACTTCATATTATGTATTCCTCTCACAGAATAAATTAGAACAACAATTTAGAGAGCAAGGTCCACAAGGATCTTTTACATAAATAGTATGTAACACAACAGCAAAGCAATCCGTGTTTATTTAGGATTACCTGTCATTGAAATGCAGATCCGAGAGCTCTACAGAGAAAACTATGCCGTTATTTACTTATTTTTTGCTAAATTAGTAGCTCCCAGTGATTTTGAAAAATCCTCATTAGATGATGTTAGCTTTTCCCTCATCTGAAGCAGTACTAAAACTTCGAAATATTAGAAGAAAGTATGGTAAAGTCTTCAGACTTTTAAAAATGACACTACCAAAAGACATTTATCTACTTTTCACTTGAATTCGGGACCAGAGGAAGGGACACTTCATCACCAGACCTTCCCTGCCACCACAGAAATACTAGCTGAATTTCACCAAGACTTGGGGCTTATTCTGCAACTGCATTATATGTGCTTATTTCTGCTAAAATGCTCAATGAAATAATGCATTTTGACATTTACATTGTTATTAAACTCTGAAAGTTGATAGGAACAGTTCAGATCCACTGAGATTCTGCATAATTATGAAAATCCAAGTAATACTGCTTTCTCACATGTTTCAAGACCAGCAAAAGACTGCTTAGCATCAAATCCCTGTATTAACTTAACTTCCTTTAAAAACTTCTCTGCATCTTAACAAACCAGGCTGAGTCCCTGCCATCCCCCCAGTCCCAGCCTCCTCTCTCCGTCCTCCTGGTCTGCATGCCTTGGCATATGGAATCACATTCCCGAATTTTTGCCTTGTCATTTGTCATTTCAACATTCATATGAAAACTTCTTCCACCTCACACACACTTCCACCCAAGAGCTAACCTCAGCACACTAAGGCTAGTTCATCAGAATACACCAAACATAGCATTATTTATGCAAATAATACCCTCAGGTTCTACATGTGTCCCTTCAAGGATGCACTTCCCCCTCCCTGTTCCACTCAAAATCCTGCCACTAATGTCCTGAAGTCTCACTTTCAGAACTGCTTTAAAAAATGCCTCTGCTGCAGTTTTGAGTTCATATGGAATTTCTGAAAGTGTCCCGCTGCCTTCATTTGCAATGTGTTTCCAATGCTACAAATCACTTTCTTCCTCACTGCAACAACCTGAAACACATGAAACGAGTCTTCATTTTACCTCCACATACTCTGCCTTACTCATTTCACATGAGAAAGGAAAAGTTTAACTCTGATTAAAGGAAATTGCGCAGACAGAGACGGTGAGTAAGCTTATGAGCAACTGTCCAAAGATTTCTTCCAACAAAAGAGAACTCAAAGGAGATAGTTTCCATCTGGTTTTATTAGCTGTAGTATTGTGTGTATGTGCTTAAAAACTTCAGAAATCTACACTGTGGAGTTGCTGATACTGTAAGAAGAATGCCAGTTAAAATGAAGCAGCTTTAACCCATTGCAGCACCCACACTGTGCCTATATAATAATTATGCACAAATATGACAAGATCTAAGTGCCGAGATAGCCGCTTGGATGAGTGTGGATATGTAGTGCACTCATTCACGTGCTTAAAGTTTAGCCCATTTTGCTTTCCTATTAAAGGCAACACAGTATTTTCTGCTATTACACTAATAGCTATATAATTGTAAGGTACATCATATCTACAGTAAATAATCGAGTAATCAAATCCATGCATCAGATAGACAAGCCACTCCAGAAGAAATATTTTATCCACATCTTTAAGAATTATGAGCAGATTTATTCAAGTGAGAAAAAACACTGTGGAAAAATGAAGAATGTGCAGAATGAAGCATAGGCTACTATGGCTTAGCTTTGTTTCAGCAAGTAAAAAATCCCCAAGCATTTTGATAAAATCCTAAGGAGGAACTATTGACACACTCTCCCCTGTGCACACCAGTATCAGACAGATAAGCACAAGTATCACATTTGGAAAAATAACTCTCATTGTCAGTCAAGAACAACAGAAATCTGAAAACCCAAACATTTTGGCAGCATATATACTCCTCCTCACCAGCCTTTATCAAGGCATCCCACAGTCACATGCAACCTTTCACATCTTCCTGTTTGGAAGTACTACTTAAAATTATACGGAAAACAGGAAAAATACAGCAAACTGCTTCAATGAAGAAGTCAAAAAGGAGTTTCAAGGCATTTCAACATACAGCATCAAAGTTTACACTGTCTTCTCTGTGCTAAAGACAAAACAGCTCTTATTAATTTTTTATTAAAATTTTTTCTTAGCCTGCAGCACACAGATTTTTATTAACATAACTCATAAATAATGTTCTTTACACTATTATTGAAAAAAAAAAAAAAAAAACACAAAAGACCAACCCCTCCTCCCCCCAATACCATGCTGCTTTGTAAAAATAATTTCCAAGTCATTACTCCTGACCATGTTCCTCTTTGTAGTTTAGTTGCTGCAGGACTACTTTTTCCAGTCCTTCCGTGCCTCTGTCCAACCACAAACTTTGTTGAATCATTTTGTGGATTGTGCATTTCTTTCTTAAAAGGCCTTTGCATTTCTCAACCAAATATTTATGCTTTCAACAATATCACAGTAAGTTGCAAGTCAGTTTTTAATAATAGGATGCAGCATTTATCCACAAATAAAATCCTTAAGACCACCTCACAACATCTTCTGGGTTAACCCCCACTATTAAAAGCATTACAAATGTTCATCATGCATATTTTAACATTTTCAGTTAAAGAATTGCTAAAACTCTTAAATTGTTTTTCTGCATGGATAACAGTAGCATAGACCAAAGAGAACCCATTTCTCATCTCATTCCATGTGTGGCTGGTGGCAAGGAGACACTTTAAATGACAAAATAATTTTTTTAAATTGGTCAGTACAGTGGAAACTGCACATGAAGTTTAATTAGTTGATCACATGCATGAGCAATAGGTATATGTTTTGCCCTCTAGTCAGGTGCTGTTATAGAACTGAAATATCTTTCTTACCTTCTGAAAAAAGTCTTCCCCACTTTTCCCTTTGCCCTCTGCAGCAGCTGTAAAACAAAAGCAGGATCTGGTTACTAAATACACAGGAGAAAATTTGCAGGCTTACATATAGAAATCCTCAGTGAGTACACGCTACCGTAAAATAACAACTCTGGGTAATTTTTTCTCATGCAATAAACATTTGTCAACAACTGAGTAATACGCAGACAAACCTTTTACAAGTCACTTTCCATGGCTGAAGTCTGAAGCGTTTGTATTTGCGTACTGGAGCTCTAAAATACTGATACATATTTTAGTTACAAAATACACATGGTCTAAGTGGAACAATTTGAGTTGTTCCACTTAGTAAGTCACACTGAGTACTTTGCCCTCCAATTCTACCAACAGCAGGATCAAAAGAAAGCTAGGAGGGCACAAGACTCGCTGTATCAAATACCACATTATGCAGGGATCTCAAGAGCAAGACCTGGATTATCTCCCACTTGTATTTAAACCCATAACTGTAAGTTTAGTTAATGCAAATTGCTGCACTTAAAATGATACAACTGTTTGCATATAGCTTATGTTGTAGTTCAGCTGTGTTGAACTAGCAACCAGTTCAAAACACAGTAGCTCAAACTGATTATGAAGAGGATAACTTCCTTTTTCCTGGAGAATGGGATGCCTTCAAAAAGAACTCCAGGTGCAGAAAAAAGTTTCCTGGATGGTACAGGATTATCGAAGCAACTTATACTGATGATTGCTCTGTACTTCTCATGTACAAAACAGACCCCTTGAACTAACCCCATTACTCTGGCTTCAAAGCTATGCTTCAACTACTTAGTTCTGCCCACTCCTCCAATTACATAAGCAATTCCCAACTCTTAAGAAACTGTTAACTCAGCTAATGCAATGTAATAGCAAATCCAAGTGAGCAGATACAGCCTGGAGGCACGAGATGACTTCTCCTAGCCCAGAGGAAGCACTGCCACTACATGTGAAACAGGCTTCTCAAAATCTCAATAACACCACTTAAATACCACAGAGAAAGAGTATACTAGCAAGTTTTATCTAGAACAGTTCAGAAGTTCATGATTCAGCTCCAGTGTCACCAGAGCAGAGGAAGAGAATGACGACCATCAAGCATTCATCTTGCTGCAGGGCAATTCCAGACTCCCCAGTTCCACAAGTCTGAGCAAACAAAGCCCTGCTTGCCTTCAAAACCCATAGGTGCCTGTACGAGAAGAGCACACTGGTGCATATTTCACCAGAACAAGGTTTTCTGGAAGCAGAGAAAACAGTTGGGGAAGATTTGTTTTCCAGATTTACAAGCTAATGATATGAGCAGAAAAAACACAACTTCCTTGAAGCAGCCCCTTGATAGGTGCACATTGCTTGACATGTTTTCCATTAACTCAGGAATAGCTACAAAATGATTTTGGGAAGCGAGGAGTACCACCACTCTATTTCAAGTGGAACATGGGACCAACATGCTTTTAATCAGAGGGTACAGGAGATAAACTGGAGATGAGAACGTGACAGATGTGTGGCTGAAGTTGCAGTTATGAGAATAAACAGATTTTGATCCAGCTGCAAATGCACGATTTCCAAACTGAATACAAGCAAGAGATGGCTTAAGATAATAGCAGTGATGCTCTGCAGGACATTAAAGTGGAATGCTGACAAAGTGGATTCCAAGCTTTTTACTGTAGGTTTATTTTTAATATGAATCATTCTGGTGACCTGATTTACAGCTTGGCCCCACCAACAACTGATGGCACAACAGATAGAATCCAACAAGTACGGACAAAGTGGGAAAGAATAGGGAATGAAAACATCCCAAAATGGCTTCACAGGAAAAAAAAAAAACCACAACAGGAGAGACAAGAGGAAAGTTGGAGCAAATGGCACTTCAGAAAAATCTTTAGTTAATAACTAGTAGGTTTAGTTATTATTGTTTCATCAAACTATAAAGACAGTTTTCATTAGAGCTTTTCAGCACATAAGATGCTTTATGATACCCCATTTGTCAGGTCTCATGATATCTATGAAAAGGCAGGGAAGACTGTATGGTGGTTTTTGGAAAGAGACTGAAGTTGAAGGTCTGTACCTCAAAACAGTTCTTCACATGAAGAGAGATAATGCAGTCTGTTGGTATTTTGTCACTTTGTGTCCAAGATACAGCATTATTAAATCCAGGAAGAGGTATGCCTCTGATCATATCTCATTTTTCTATATTAATCTAGTCATTACCATCTCCATTATGCATTGAATTAATAAAGAAAACATGCTCAGAATTGTGGCTTATTGTGTTACACTTAGAATGACATATTTCACTATAAAGAACAAAAAAATGCCTAAAAACTTGAAGATAAACTACACAAATCAACGTATGCTTCCTTTTAGGTCAGCTATTTTCCAGCTATTGCCTCCCTTTTCCCTCCTTTCTTTTATGATATAACTCTTGGTACCAATTACCTACTTACTTCTTCATTTTACTTCCTAAATTTCCTCTTGTTTTTATGAGGAGCAATTACAGTTAAGAGAATTTACATTCTATCAGTAGTTTATGAATTTTGTGATGCTACCCACAATCACCTACATCTGCATCTATGTTTAGTCCCAAACAAAGTACCTATATTTAAGAAAGCTTGTAACATCTGTCTGAAATGTTTATGATTCATGTGAAATTACCTTGAAGCCTTTCTGCTCTCCAAAGTAGGAAATACAGTCCTAGCACTTCTGA
>NW_008246060.1:4336653-4358237 GCF_000691975.1 Corvus brachyrhynchos
GGGAAATGGGCAAGAGAAGCATTCCAGAATTAGGAAATTTATGCAGAAGCCATTAAAATGCAAACCATTTACAGTGTTCTCTACAAGCAGATGCAATTTAGAAAGTCATTGAGGTTTACCTCAAATCAGATAAACAGAGATAAAAGCAAACTTGAATTCGTGTTTAGGAAAAAAATCTCCTAGGTCATCACACCCCAAGATCAACTTTTCTAAACAAATCTTGAGAGTATTAACCCTGACTCTCAAAATAAACTTCAGCTTTGAAATATCATATTAAGAAGCTCACAATATTTACATATGACAGTGCACTCTGGCAAATTATTTTTGTAATCTTAATGATAATAATTAGAGTTTTAGTATAAAATCAGGATTTATTCAAAAAGCAGTAATTTTTCAACTTCCCAAACCCCCAAGACAACAAGCCTTTGTGGGAGGCTGAGGGGGCCAGCAGTGCTGTACCTGTGCTGCAGGGAAGGCACAACAGAACCCATCCCTACTAAATTTGAAATAAACTTTCAGATTTTAAAGGACAAAGTTTCACATTTTCTGAAATTAATGAATTCAAAATAGTACACCAGCAACAAACAACATAAGGGAGTGACATTATTGCCTGGCATGTGCCTTAGGAGACCACTCCACCCTTCTGCTGGTGGTCCCTGTCCCCAAAGCAGGTTTGAGAGAAACCACAAGCCAAACGCTAATTAATCCAGTTGTACCTGACCTCTGACTGACAAATTGATTCGTTTCTGCCAACTCAGGAAATACTGTTTTCTTAGAAAATAGCATTTACTTTATGATATTAAATAATCACTTAACCAACCCTCAAAAAACTAGGATTACTTTTACACAAGATGGCTCCATTGGTTTCAGAAACACAGATGAAACCTATGTAAATGTGCATAACAAGCATTTTATATTTTAAGCTATACTCTGTTTATTGTAATTTCTTCCATACCATGAAATATTTTATATTAGATTTTTTGCTTTTCAAGACATATTGGATTGCTGAGGTTTCATCCAATACAAATATAAAACAGTTGGAACAGGTGTTAACTGTTATGGTACCCATGAAGTGCACCATTTGTCTACTTAATCACCAAATCATAAAAAGGCCCAATTGTAATTTCTTCTAGGTTCACGTGGAAAAAATGAATTTGAGCTTTCACTTCAAACGTTATTTTAATTATTAAAAAAGTTATTACAATACAGGTCATATTTTACAGGAACAGAACCCAAGATACACTGATTAAGTCAAGTCTTTAAATGAATTACCGTAACTTTGCTGATCTCACACATCAGTTTTGTGTCTTACCTTCCAAACTCTTGAAGCTGTTATCAAAAACTCAATGTACCATATGTTGATGACTTTGCCTTTACAATGAATAGTGCAAAAACTACTTCCTCTGTCTGCACTGAAAGATTACATTTTTAAGAGAACAAAAAAGCATATTCTGCTCTTCAGGTCAACTATGAGGAAACAAAATCATTCCTTGCATCAAAGTAATATTTAACATGACAGATAACTAGATATTATTTTCATAGTATCAAGACAAATCAACTTAAGAGGGTTTCAAGAAACTGTAGAATAATATATCTGAAGGTAAGTGCTCAATTATCCTTCACTTTCCTATCCACTGAATGAGAAATATTTCATAACACTAATGTCAAGAATGTCCTCATGTTATTTTGGTTTGGTTTTTTCTGAAACTGCCACGGAAACATGCTAGTGTACATAACAGTGTTGATTTTTATTTACTGCTAACTTTTTAAATGAAATGGACAGTTATTTATTGAAAGCCTGAGCTGTTTCTCCAAAGTTACCAAGCTGCTGTTATACACAAAGAAACCCAACCAAAACCTTTTTTCATTGAACCAGAAACCACCTGACAAAATGATTGTGTTTTCCTGTGCACCAAGTCAGACACTAACCCACACATGCTCTAAAAGCTTGCTTATATCAAGCCAAGATAAAGAATTCCACCCCTATGACCACAAAGTTAAGCCAAATTGCTGAAAATATGCCTTTAGGAATAAAAAGATAGAGCGTACATTGTTAAAGAAAAAAGTCTGACCTTAAATTGAATTTGCTGAAATCCAAACGAAACAATTTTCCATTTTTCTTGTAATTGCAAAGCCAGTCTTACTTAAAGTTTTCAGCTTAGGAACTAAAAAGTCAGAGACAACTCAGCTAAAATATACAGCCTGGCAAGAGAAGTAACAAGGCTTAAACAAGCAAGAAATGTGCATGAAAAATTCAAATATTTGAGTCTGTTAACTGGCTTTTCAGTAATGTAACATACTCTTTTTACTTTGTTATTAACTATAATAAACTTCATCAAATAACCTGCTACACATAGCAATCTCACTATTTTGGAGCCTTATGTGGCTTCATGGAGTTTTCCAGAGTTGATGAATGAAAATCAGACATTCAAATTTTCTTAAACTTCTATACAGAGCAATCTTCAGATTTTGAGGATGCTCACTATAGACAGATCAGAGTCAGCTGGAGGTACCAGTAAAGGGGACTGAGCAAAGGGACCTAAAAAGCTCCAAAATTCTTGGGACATTACTGGAACATTTAACAAACAAGAAAGAGCAAACTATACCTGCCTGTACAGCATGCTGACAAATAGTAATGACAAAGTCAGGGCCTGCATGGTAACTGGAATATTACAGAAACTATCCAGTATCTACATATTTCGTGACAAAGGGACTCTTGGACTGAGGGTGAAAGTGTCAACTTTTATTAACGAGTCAGGTAAAAAATTTTAAAAGTCCAAACAAAAACATCCATGATACAAACTTAAAATGTTTATAAGGGAGCACTCCCCCTCTGTTAGAGCAGCCAAAGAAGAACTGGAAGAATTTCAGCACGCTCAGTAAATGACAATAAATAGCCTGTCAGGTATCTGGACAGTTTTGGGTGGGTTCCACTGTATCTCCTCCTGCTATCAGGAACTCAGTACACAACTGCTGAGCTATCCACAGAGAGTGGAGCTAGTGGAGCAGACGTGCTCCAATGTCTGACAGACCAAAGCAGTGCTGGGAACGAAGCAGGCTGAGGCTAGGATGCTTTTCCCTGCTGCTGAAATACAGTATCAGTGAGCCCCCTTGGCCAGCCAGGGTCCATGGCATCTTTCTGGACCCTTTGCCAGCTGGAGGAGGCTCTTTGGATCAAGGTCTGTGTCATCAGAATGTAATTGTAAACACAGACAGGTAACACGTCCATAATCTTCATTCTCCCCTTAATATTAGGCATATTCACTTATGAGAATATTAACTTTTCAGCTCCCCTGAATACTAAATTAAGATTAAATCATTGATACTAAAATTAGGATTGTTGGCAGATAACTAAAACCAATTTTACAACCAACACTCATGAAGCTTCACCCATCCATCATTTGTGATGATTAAAGACAACAGCAACACAGAGAAAAAGAGAAAGCTTAAAATAAACTACACTTGCTTCCATTAGCTCTGCATACAGAATGCAAAAAAAAACCCCAACACGTGCTCTGAGGGCCAAAAAGACATTGATTTTGAACAAATATTCCTAGAGATCTGCTTGTAGTATTCATAGGGACTTGACGGATTTGGTGACTAAATGCTAAGGGGAAAAACAAATAGAAAACAAACAAAAAAACCCCTAGGCTATAGAGAAGGCAATTCACCTTGTTCATTCCACCATCAGTATTTTTAGAGTTGTGTAACTATAAAACTCTAAACCCAATAATTTAATACATAACAACTGTAAATTTTAGATATCTGACAGATTTTTCTAATTTCACAAAACAAATTTATCCCTAGGGAGAAAGCTGTCTGCCAAGACTCCGCATAGAAATAAGTCTGCTTGTTTATTTATTTTTAGAGACAAGTCACAGCTTGAAGGCAGGCTGTGAAGCTGGGGTTGCTTTGGGAGCCCCTTCTTCCTTGGTGGAAATCTCTCCTTTCAAAGGCACACATGGGTGCAGCTCACCCCCACAGGCACAGAACGCTTCCTGATGTGATGAGGATGCACGAGATTGAGGATTTTAATGAAGATAATGAAGTGACTGCTTTGCTTCCTGCCAGTCACTCCAGAACAAAGCCAGGAAAACTGAGTAGCTGTCAGCACTGTATTACCTGATTGAAACTACTCTATTAGCTGATGCACTCAAGGACTTCTGCTGCTTCCTACAGAAGATATGCCAGCTGATGAATCCAAACAAATTTTCAAAGCCCTTCTGAAGTCTCGATTTCCATGACTGACAGAGACTAAATCAATGACCCTGCTTCTGGGATTAGCAGAGGGCTTCTTGGAAATTGCCTAACTAATAAAATTCAACTTAAGTCAACAAGTAAAACAAAACCAAACAAAGCACAACTTCACTTAGGATTTCCTGAAAGCGTAAGGAGTCTCAAACGAACACAAGTTTTCCATTTCAAGTTTGTAACCCCTTTGATGGTACTGTGAAAGGAGAATATCCATCCAAACAGTGTACCCAGCTGCCAGACTGTAGGAAAGGCGATGAGAATTCCAAGAAAGACAGACTTGTTAAACATTTTTCACCAAATAATTGCACTATTATCACCAGATTTTTAATTACAAGCAACATTTTTCTTCCATTTTAATCAATGGAAGATAGCTTTTTGACACCTAAATAACAGCTGAGTTGAACACTCTATTTCTAGGTCCTCTTAAGACAGAAAATTTCCATCTGTGCTACTGATAATCACTTTTTTACAAGTGAGCCTATCAAACAGTCAATTATGAGACAGTTTTGCTAAGATCCATTAGCATAAGTGAAACCTGATTAAAACCTTAACATTAAGTACATTAAACCCCTGTAGCTCACCCCAGTATCTTTCCCAGTTTTGAGAAAAAATCTGTGAAAATATACTGGAGACAGTAGTAAAAAGGGAAGAGAACAATTCTATGACTGTCATGTTCATAAAGCATTTTAGCTACCTACATAAAAAAGAATAAAATATCTGTGACCTCAGTCTTCCTTCACTCTTTGCCAAGCAGCTCCCCCTTGAGAGATGCAAAGTGGAATCAGTCACATCCAAAAAGTGTCAGCTATACTGAGATGTGTAAAGGAAAGGTGATGTGGTTGAGCTTCTATTATTTCAATCAAGGAGTTAGTTAATTGCCTTCCCTTCCTTCAAATAGGCCTTTCAGTATTTCAGTTTTCCAGGAAATTTGGAACCCTGTAGCTGAAATGATTGGCTGGCCAGGAACAATTTTCACATTGTATTAATTTGTTCCAAATCCTTTGTAGTCAAAAGCTGACAGCAGCAGTGTGCAGCCAGCCGTGCAGGCTGAGAGAGCACTCTCCCACTTTAACAGTTTAGATGTTATCAATTCCCTTGACCAGTTATCCAAAGAGAGGTAGTTTTGGAGGAGACAGCTGGAGATGGGCAGCTCTAGTAGCTCCAGGAAAACCTCCCCAACACACCATACTGCTGTTATCATTCTAAGCACAGCAATAAAAAATATGAATATTTATGCCAGCAACTCACTTTTTTCCACTGCTCTAGGCTTCCCCTCTGACACAAGGGAAGAGACCGAAGCAGTGTGGTAGGGTGAAGCCAGTCCTGCCCTCCCTTCACCCTGCCTGCCTCAGCTGATTCCCCCATTATTATTAGTGCATGAGGTGCCATGCACATAAGCTGCACTAAATATGGAGGTTGTGGTTCCCTAGGAAGGTATTTAGTAGGAAAAATATTGAAGACAAAGACCCAGGATGTAGCACTTTGCCCCTTGCCTTCAGTGTGGCCACTTCAAACACTCCAGAAGGAACAGGACAGCTGAGTGAGCTGCCCCTGTGCTGTCACACATCTGGAAATGGGCCAAAGCATTCATGGAAGGGTCAGAGAAGTAAGAGATGTAAAGCCTGGCATTTTTTCTTAAAAGCTCTGCAGTGGGACTGCCTTGAGTCACTGGATGTGACAGCTCAAAAAAAAAAAAAAAAAAAAAAAAAAAAACCCCTTGAGTGCCTCAGGAGGCAGAACCTCCCTTGCTGCCAGTGCCTGACAGCTCCAACAGCTCCAACTCAGCCCCCAAGCCAGAGTATCCATTTAACAGAACTCCCTGTTTACAGGGGGAAAGAAAATCACAATATCAGAAGTGCCCCAGGGGCTGACAGAGGATACCTGCCAAATACAAAAGCTCTGCTCTCAGCAGATTGATTGCTGGGGATATTCTTTCTATTTGTTTAGCATTCAACTTTCCCTCAATGCACAACCACTTGTCAGGTATGAGTACAGATACTGCATGATTCATTGCATGGGAGGGGAGAACGTAGCAAGGCTGTAAAAAAATTAGAAACAAAAACCCTACAGATTTGGATAAAAATGTACACAATCTTTTTCTGATGGTCCTGCTTGTTATGAGTCATTCACAGATGTGGAGTTACAGGAGAGAAGCCAAGATTAAGTCAAAGACAAAGCTTTATACAGGAAACCAGTTTAAGTCTGTTGCAGTGCAGGTTACACACTGAGCTACAAGGCCTTTTCCAACAGCAAGGAGACGCTGACTGTATCTGGACCCATTGTGCTGAACAAGATTCTGGAATACATCTGACAGGGACAAAAAAACCCCATTATATGGAACTACAAAATCTCCTGCTTTTCTAAAATTTGACCAACCCCACACTCTTCAGCTTCATGGATGGAGTTGGAATATTTTGAGAACAAAACAGAGTTTCCTTTTTTTGTCCAAAACCCACTCTCTCTTCATTTCTGTCTCTATCAGAAGAAAAAAAAAACCCAAAAGCCTCGGAATTTTTAAAGGACACATATTGTGAACCCTTTTCTAGGCATCTGTGCTCCTGTTTCTGCAGGTCTACACAGCTGGTAACACTTGCCAATCCACACATCCAGGCTGCTTGGCATCTCCTTTGCCCTTAACCTGAGAATTTCAAATTTCTGCCTTTTTCTATTTTGTATTCATCAGTTTTAAAATCTATTGATCGCCTTAGATGTAAATTCTTCCCCAGATAAAAATCCAATTCAGGCTTCTCAGTATATTTTAGTTCCAGGTTGTGAGGCATGTGACAATAGAGGAATTCTAGCAGAGGGCTGCTCAGTTTAGAACAGCCAATTTCCAGTTCAGGGTACAACTGAGAGTCACTGCTGTACACTAAATTTATAATATGTTAGACTACTGACAGTACTACTGAAGCAGCAACCACTTGACATCAGCTGTTGCCTTGAGTATTTGCAAAAAGTAAATAGGGTCCTTTTTGTATCTTTTACTTCCCCTAAATGAAAAAAAAACAAGTTTAAATTTACATCCAGAAAAATGTAAACCCACTTAAAGACTTCATGAGAAGGATAACTGAGCTATAAACCAGCTTTAAGTAGCAAAGGACAAAAAGCTTAAAAAGCCAAGAAGAAAAGCATAAGATAAACAGATTTATGTAAGTACAGGCATAAACACTGGGGCAAGGCACTGATGCATTCAGCTAATTTTAAAAAATGAAGACAAAGGTAAAAACCACACTTAAACATATAACCCCATTTGCAGGAATACACTGTATGTCTCAATTAATAGCTTTAAATACAAGAAAAAATGGTGCCAATTTATTCTTAGACACCATCATAACCTAGATAACATTTGAAGAATGCAAGCTCATTTGCTTGACTCAAGAACCAAAACAATTTATTCAAGTAACATCACTGAGGAAGTTGCAAAGCAGATGTGTAAAGAGAGAGTGGGATGGATCCCCCCAGAGGGTGGAAGCAGAGGAAATAAACTCACCCATGCATCCAGTTTAGAGCTGTGCACCACCACAACACAGTGTGCACCAACTTGTCACCCATTTTCCCATGTACTTGCTAGGCAAGAAATCCAAATTATGTATCAGCACAAAAATACAGTGATATAAGTTACTTTGCCAAACTCAAGTTTACTCACAATACCAAGATCTTTCTGCTTTTAAGAAACTAAGGAAATGAAATAATTGTTTAGGTAAGAAGATCAAAGCACAACAGAAGTCTAGACCCTTCTGGTAAAGGTGAACAAGTTTTATTTTCACAGCTGGTTTTATGTGCACATTTTCATCAGCTACATGAATTTTTCTTATGAACAGTTCCCATGTTAAAAAACACAACTTCTGTATACAGCTGCCAAATTATTCTGTTTATGTGCATGCATGTAAATAAAAAGATGCACATTCCCAGTGAATGAAGAATGTCAAGCTGTAGAATTATGATTTCTAGACACAGTTTACAGTAAAATAAAAGGACTAGTTTACATTACAGTGGTAAAACTTAGCCAGAAGCCTGGCATCCATACCAGCTCCAATCACACCACATTAGGAGATGTGGACTGCATAAGGTGATAAGAATAATCTATTAGCTTTTAATTTAGAATTGTGGACTTTTAGCAAAAAAAGAGGACAGCTAGCTTAAGACAAGCAAAAGCATTCTGATTTTAGGGTGTTAAACAAAAATAAATTAAACCAATTATGTTAGTTTTAATCTCCCAAGTTAAACTACTCCACCTGGGAAATCCTACCTGCTTCTTCACTGAGGCAGCACTACAGATATAAACAGCTCTGGACTCAGACTCAGCAGATGTACATATCCAGAAAAACAGTGCTCTAAGCTGGCACCAGGACAAAGCCTCTTCTGGACAGAAAGATACAACTCCACAGGAAATTCTGCACTTCCACTAGTAGCATTTCTTTTTATTTCCCATGAGTTTTTCAAAGTAAATCATCTTCTATGAGAAGTTCGCTGAATGTAGCAAATCCTTGCAAAATGCATGTGAACAATAATTACATTCTTTTACCATCTATTTCTCGTTAATTTTTCATCAATAACTACAGAAAACCTACAACAATTTTCTCTACAGTGGAAGAGGAGCTGAACAGGAGGATAAATCATGTTGATACTGTGTTTAGTTTGCTATACACTATTTCAGAAAACCTGAGTATTCTTGCCAAACCAAGGGTAAGATGGCATATACAAGTGGAATTTCAAGTTACACAAGCAAGCAGCAAAGTCACTGTTTCACTGAGAAGTGCTTTACACTCCAAAAAATGCATGATGGCACAGGTATTATGAAATTGAGCTCATGCTGTGCATGACAGAAGCAAAGGAGAGAGACCACAAGTTATTCACCTAAAGGTTTAAAAAAAACCAACCAACCAAAATCTTATCCAGCAGAACATACAGTGATATTTATTCAAATACCTCAATGCCATGAGATTTGTCCCTCAAAGATCCCAAAGCTCTTTCTGAAATTGAACACAGGCATGCTGGAAGCACACATCACTAAAGGCTACACGTGGATGAGAAGTTTTAACTGCCTCTTGACCTTCAAGCACTGATCTAGGTTGTTAGCCCTCTTCACATGGGGACTGCTCCTAAATTTGGCTGATCTCAAGAAAACAAAATTAGTCAAGGATGCAAATTTTGCAGTACTTAAATAAAAATAAATGAACGTCTTAGAGGAATAAAGATTATTACCAATTTTATGGCTCAGCCATCAAACCCTGTAGGTATTTTTGGGCCATGCTTTCATATACATTAACATGCTCAAGTTAATTTTTCTTGGTTTTCAAACTACATCTTCTGGCTGCATGGGAGACACACAGCTCCCCCCAGCCCAAGTCAATAAACAGATGAGTTTTTACAAAGCCAGCTGCATCAACCACTGGACTCCTCGTGATTTCCACCTCCTAGAGGTGAGGTCCTGCCACAGGGTAGCTGAAATGCTCCCAGGGGACTGCAAAGTCCTGGCAACACCTTTGAACTGCTACACTTGCAAGGCAAGAGAAACCTTCATTTGCGCTTTTCAGCAGCCAGGAAGCAGCCCTGCAGAGGGGTGAAACCCCCAGTAGTCGCCTGGACTGCTCAAACCCATCCGAAACCTGCTGTGGGCATCAGACTAACTCTAAATAAACATCACTTAGGAGTGTGTGTACCAAGACTTGAAAGCCAGCCTTTGTGGGCTGGTGAACCTTTTATTCAAACCTTATGAAACCGAGCGAGGCATTTGAGGACCAGGCAGGAAGTGGAGAGCTGAAGTTATGTTGCCTACACAAACAGGCCCAAAATATGTTACTCAAATCCTGAGATTCCTTTCTTTTCAAGCACAAGCAAATCACTGACTACACTGTACGATCTCAAAGACTTGCATCTGGCCCCCTGCTATCTAATTTGTATTTTTATGGACTCAAAACTATTTCTACAACTGCTGTTTACAAGAAATATATAAGTCAGGAAAACTCTACAAAGCTGCATTTACACAACCTTGTGATACAGTGCAGGAAATGCTTAAGCTAAATTAATGACCACAAGTAAACAAGAAAGCATTGTTTTGTGGTTAGACAACTGGAATTCTGAGTTACACAACTCAAACTTATCTAGAAACCTTGACTATTTCTGAAATTAAATTCCCCTTTTTTATGTTCAAGACTCAGGAAAGTCCTGCTTAGAAGAGCTGATACTATACAAACCCCTTTAAGTTCATGCAAAATAAACTGGAAAGAAACTTGTAAACTTAAGGGATATAAAATGTCAAGTGTGGGGACGTGAAAATTTAAAACAAAGAATGTGCAATTTCTGCCAAAATCTAGAAAAACAAACAATAACAAGTAAGGAATTAATATTAGGCCCACTTCTGCCTCCAGTTCCTGCATGGGGGCTTTAGCTCAAGAAATATCATATTTTTGCAAACAGAAAGAGGCTTAAGTAGCAAGATGTTAGAACAGATGATTTAATGCAATCCTGTTTTCAGGACTTTCTTACCAGTTTTGCTCAGTGTTACTCAATTTGGATCTTTTCCGTAAAAGTTTATGTCAGTGTTTTTTTCTCTGTATTATGTCAAGTATCAACTCTTTTTCCAGTAACAAATACACAAACAATTCTTTATCACCAAACACAGAATGACATTACCACCTGTTCATAAAAGCCACTATGGGCTGAGCATTGTGTAACATCTCTCAACATGTTGCACTTGCAAAATATCCCAGTTTTTATAAATATTGCCCATGTGTCTCATGCTTACATAAAGCTTTTGCCAAAACACTCACTTTCCAAGTGACATGGAAATCTTAGTAATCTGGAAGGAATGTCAGTGAACCAAAGAGAAAAATCAAGTCTATGTTCAAACCTTGCTATTTGCCCTATTACCTGGCAGTTGGTGATCTTAGGAGCAATCATAATTAACTGATGTAATTAATACATACATCCAGATCTGTTGAGGCTGAGCTGACATAGGACACTTAACAATTTTATAGTATCTTTTATAATCAAGGAGCATAATGCCACTCTCTGGACTCAATAGCGAATAAAACCAAAATCACAGCCAGTTTTTGGACAAAAAAAATCTTAAAGTGTCATCTGATAATTAGATAAAGATTAGATTGTTATGGCAGCATAAATTAGACTGGAAACCACAGGAAAGCAAGCTTTTACTAAACCAGTACAGAACTATTGATGAGGTTCTTTTTAAAACAGGCCAAGAAATAAGTGCCATAAAGCATCAACTTAAGTATCAAGGAAGCCTGGCAAAAGGAAAAATATTATCCAAAAGTCTTTAAAATCAGCCCAGACAAGAGCCATACACAGGGAACACTAGCAAGAGATTGCTCTTGAGAATAATTCTAGCTAGGAATGATAAAGACAGCCAATACAGGAAAAAGGGCTCTTTTATTTATTTATGGAGCCATGTTTGCTCCTGAGAAGTCCCTGTGTGTGATTCATATGATATAAAAAACAAGCAGGCACATACATAAGGTACTTCCAATTCAGTTACACAAACAGGGTATATTTTTAATTTGCAGGAACCACATCTGTATGCTGGTATGTGGGAAAACAAGAACGCCATGCAAAGGCCTGATTTCTCAACTCAAACAACAGTTTTGTTTCAAACAGGCAAGGGGGCCTTGAACAGCAAACCTTCCTAAGGAAATACAGTCCACTTGAGAGCAGGGGGAAGTAGCTCAAAGTCAGCATTCCCAGACATAAATAAGCATGTACTGGGGTCAGCTTGCTGCGAAAGAAATGAGCTACCCATCAATAAAAAGTGAGTGACTACATGTGTGTTTGCAACAGCCATCAGTAGTTTCTTCAACCAAAACCAATGTGTTTTATGTTCAACAGCATTAACAATAAACCAAGCCCTAAGCACTCAGTTTTGCTGAAGAGTAAAAATATAATGGCACTGTTGCCACTTGACAGCCAAGGGGATCTTAGCTTTGTATTTCAGTGAGAAACAATCACCACCACCACCCTGGAGCACAGATTGGTCAATACCCCTTATGTGCCCACATTTGGGTACTGTTTCCAGTGAACACCAGCTAGTAGTTCATTTTAAAAACAAAAATAAAACATGCAACAAAGCCTTGTTCTATTCATAAGCAGATCCAGTTAAGAAATATTGAAAAAAATTGCTTTAGGTTTTCATTCTCTATCAAAATGTGTAGTAGATGATGAACAATGAATAGCAGGAGCAAAACCCC
This sequence comes from Corvus brachyrhynchos, assembly GCF_000691975.1. Lineage (NCBI taxonomy): Eukaryota > Metazoa > Chordata > Aves > Passeriformes > Corvidae > Corvus > Corvus brachyrhynchos. The sequence goes on from NW_008246060.1 coordinate 4,349,112, forward strand.
CCCAGTAAGAAACACACAGTTTATGTAAGAGGTGAACAGGCTGTAACTCAGCCTCTCTCTCTGATGACTATTTCAAGCCATGTAATTTTTCAACACCAAATTGCAATGCATACAGGAAAGTATCACAATCACAGAAAAACCTGTCATTTTCCAAGTCCTCTGTTACTTCCTCTAAGCTTTATCAGGCCCTCAGGAAAGAAGTCTTTCACATATTGGGTGAGATTTAGAGTTCTTGGAAGTTCCACAAGTTAACTTACAAGTTAAAAAAAAATAAAAATAGGTAATAGTAAATATATAATATATAATAAAACCAACATAACGCCTAATGCTTTTAATTTAACAAAAAACTCCCTCCACAGAACAACCTCTTAAACTGTGCTGTTCTCAATATATTGAGCCTCTGACCTTCATTTCAGCTTTTTTAATCACACAGAGCAACTCAGGATGGAAAAAGCCAGGTCAGTATTCCCACAGGTTTGCAAGAACTATGCAAAGCCTGGAATAATGCTGAATAAGCCACAAAGCCATCCAGGAGAAAAATAAAAACAAAACAAAGCAGCAGTGTACCACAAGCTGAAAACTGAAAATTTAAGGCTATTATTTCACTTAAAATTGCCAACCCAACAATTATTTTCCTGAGAAAGGAAGGAGAGGATAGATCACGGAGCCCTTGAATATGAAAATGCCTGCTACTGAAGAACAAAAAAGTTTAAAAAGCTATGACAGCCTTTGCTCTTCGCCATCCAGAAAGCTCTGCTTTGAGAAAAAAAAAAAAAATTGTCCACAAAAGATTCCTAACATTCTTCTTCCATTACAATTATATAGATTTCAAGATGTTCCACAATGTGAACCAAAGCTTTGTGCAGAAAGCAGCCAACAGAAAGAAATACATTCTTCCTGCAGTTAAAATGGATTAGCTTTAAAACCAAGGAGAAAGGGAAAAAACTGAGGACTTGCTGCTCTAGTTCCCCTGCTGAATGTTTGGAAAGTTCATGTTTCAGGAGTCTTTAAGCAGAGTAAACAGCAGGAGACTGCACTGGAAGAGGAAGAAGGTTAAACACTAAGTTACACTGGTAGAGTCAGAGATCTTGAATCATAAATGTGTTGAGAAAGGGTAAGAACAAGTCCCCATACAGGGAACTGAAGCTGTGCTCAGCCCTGCTGTCACACAGTACATGCAAACACCACCAGGGAAAATGGGCATTTCCAGTTCAGAAAAACCCTCCCTACAGTGGAAGCATCCACTCAGAATAAACTACACTGTGCCTCCTGCAGAAAAATGGCAAACACAGCCCTACCCACACATGATAGGTATTAAGCAAAGCCTCCTACTATTGACTTTATTTAACTGGGTCTTCCTAGAGTTGCAATTAATCCCTAGGAATTTTCCAAGTCCCTAAGTTTGCAGAGACTGTGGGTGATTTTTATATGAAGTCTGCCTTTACAGTTGAAAGAAGTCGATACACTCAGAGAAATGCAAGCCCAATATTCAGAACACCATCTCCTGATATTGAAATCCAGATATTCTAAAAACAGTAAAATTATAAACACATGGACCTTATTTACTCTAAAGACAATATATACCATCAATAGCACTTAATCTTGAGCTCAAAAATAATACAGGAGTGTAACTATCAACTGCATATAGTTTATTGCTTATATGCAATAGCACAGGGATAACCCATCAGATGTGGCTCCAATCTTCACAATTCATGCTGTTCTTCAGATAAACATGACAGTACTGTGCTTTCTACTGTGCCAACAATGACTTTATCACTTAATTTATGCTTCTTCCTTCCTGCTGTTTTTTTCTTTTTTTTTTACCAGTGCTATTTCAACAATTTGAGCTGTCCCTTTAAAACACAATTTGGCTATTGTTTGCTTTTTTTGGCACATTACTAAAAATAATGAGGCAGTGCATACAATTAGGACTAATTAATTTGTATGGAGACCAGTAGATTGTTCTGTAGGGACAAGCATGTAGGTTTATAAATTACTCTTGTGGAGTAAAGTTCATTGTAACAGCCAGAAGTTACAAAGAAGCTCACAAGACTCTGAAAGTCTCTGCCTATCTCAACCACGTATAATTTAAAAAAAATCCCAAACCATAAAGAATTAACAGAGGTGAAAGTCTGGATGGTGTACTCCATTTCTGGAGTTCATAAGCCATTATTATTAAGACTGCCAAAAAAAGCAACGTTTCCTGTTTGCATTTTTTTCTTCTGTTTTGATTTTGGTTGAATTTGGGTATTCTGTTACAGGTCAGCTGGATTTCACCATAAAATGCTTTTCAGCTCTTTAAGTTGTTACCCTGAAATCATGAGACTGCTCGGCTACCACAAACCCACAACCTTGGCAAAACCAATGTGCAGAAAGTCGTACAAATCCTTTCTGTAAGTTGATGAAAAATAATCACCAAATTTAAGGTGTCAGAAGAAAAACTTTGTTTTAGAAAAGAAAAGCAAATTTAGTGCCATTGCCTAAGCTGTCACAGTGAAATGTTAGCCAGCTCTCACTGTGCCTACATGAGCCCACCTGACCACAGATCAGAGAGGCTTCTCCAGAAAAGGAAATTATTCTGAAGAAATATTGCTGAAGGAATAGCACCAGGGAGCTGAGCTAGCTCAAGCACCTGTCCCCCAAGGTGTTCAGTGCCCTTCAATCTCTATATTGCAGCAATTAACCAGTTCCTGCCAGAAACATCCCAAACTAGTGTGTAGTTGAGCAAAAGGAGCTGACCTGGGATCCACCTGCAGCAGTAACCACCACTTACAGAAGAACAAACAAGTGTCATTACAGCACATTAAAAAAATTGAATTCAAAGTTATTTAACTTACCAGAAAAGGTGTCTTCCTCCTAAACAGGATCTTCACCTCTACTTCTGTCCTCAATAATGTTCACATACTATCTGTCTAAATTCAATAAGGTTTAACTCATAGACTACCTCAAAATAAAAATTGACTTTATATTTCTGAACTAAAAGAAATACAGCCCAAGAGCAGAATGTTTGAGAAGACTACATCACTTGGGAATCACAAGAGACCACAAAGATAATTTTATTTTATAATTAAAACAGAGAACCATGTTTTCACTTGTGCTGATGTTAAACTCTTTTGCAGGACATAAAATTACTTAGACATTGTTAAGAGCACATTCCTACTCCTTTGATTATTAAAATGATGGAAGATGGGTTAAATTACAACAAAATGCAAAATACTAAGGACTTTCATGTGTTTCAGAATGAGAAGCTTCATCTAGAAGTTTACCATTACCTTCACATCACCAGGTAAAATTGATCTACTTTAAAAATATGTGTATTCCCCCAAATATTTTTTAATCATTTGCTAGACATTAAGATGATGAGTAGAACAGCACAACACCAATCCCTTACAAAGTGATACTCAGCTGTATGCAAAACTACACTCCTAAAGTCTCCACTGTCATCCAGAAGACTGCAAAAATTATTTTGTGGCTGTGGCTCTTCTCTTTAGATTAGAACAATGCAAATCCAGGCTGACTGACACCTGACCAGCAGCTCTACACCAGAGTCCTCCAGTTCACATCTTTAACGTGGAAGTCAGCATGCACTGAGCCATCTGACTTTGATTTATTGCAGCAAACAAAATGCACCCAAATATCAAATATCCCAACCATCTTGCCACTGCCTCCATGCCAGTGAGGCAGGCCTGATGAACCAGAGTAGCTGTTTTGAGACACACATCACACGGAAAGAACCCCAGCCGAGGTGGGTACACAGCAAAGCATCTACACCAAAGCCTACACTCAAATGTGATGCTCACCAATGATCTATGCTATCTGAAAGGGCAGCTTAGGAGAGGATGGAACACAGCTAAGTGTTCATCCAGCCCCTGCAGCTTCCCAGCTCTCCCTGCCTGCCCTTGGCCTGCTCTCACTCACATGAAGCAGAGCAGCCCCAAGTCTGGGTACCAGCTGCAGAAACGCCGAATGTGCTCCAAGGGATCTCGATCCATCACGCTGCTGGGAGGCAGCAGAACAGAGCTGGTGAGTAGTTTCTCCTCCTCTCCGCCCATAAAACAGTACAAACAGAAAGAGAGTGGAAGAGAGGCTGAACAGAAGCACTGAGCAGCTCCTCTCCCGACAGCGTGCCTGGCTGCCGTGCGATGTATGGGGAGATCCTTCCTGTGCACATCCAAAGCTACTGGACTTTAATAATCCTCTTAGTCACGTCTCCGTTTGCCTCTTGGGTCCCGAGATTTCCCACTTTGCAAGTATTTCCTATCTGTCTGAAAAACTTGGCTTGGACACCCTGCACTAACCCTCTGGTCTGGCTAACCTGCACGGGCAGTTGTGTAAATCTTTCCTTTAACTCAGCCACTCGCTGCTCCCATGCCTCACTCAGCCCTGGAGCGGCCAGACCCAAGCCACTGCTCCACTTGGAGGATGAACATTCCTTTAACTCACGCAATGCAGAAAGCAGGAGCAGGGAAGAGAGACACCAAAAGCAGCCTCAGGCAGCACAGAACTGTAGCACGAAGCTGACAGCATTTAATTCTTTAGCACGTTATTAAAACCAGTCTCAAACTCTCTGCTGGCTATTCAAGCCTGGAGGGAAGGCAGTGCCAACAGAAGCTCTGCAGTGATACAGGAGAGACACCCAATGAAAAGATTCCTGCAAATATGCAATTGATATCCTCTAAGGAAAAAAGTGTATTAACATTTTATGTTTTAATTGGTTTGTATTACACTCTCAAAACAACACTAACCCTCAGCTCTCTACATAAACACAGGAAACGTACTTCCAACTACATACAAACCAACTAAAAAAAACTTCAGTCAGATACAATTTATCTGTTGTCTGAGTTTGCATCTTTCAAGTGGTAAATACCTAAAACTATACTTAAAATCCAGCAGAATAATATTCTAGCACTCACTCCCTTCAAACATTTACAAGAACACAGAATATAAAGTTTTGTAAATGATTAAATATATACAAAACTTTACAATAAGCCAACCCTACTCTTTTTTTTCCACAGCTTAAACGATTCCTCATGTCTCAAACACTGGAATGACTTTCTTATTTCTGCCAAGTCTCTGAACAATCTAAAGATGTCACTGAAGACCACTTAAAGTAAAAAACCTGAGTGCTGCTAAGCAACCCAGAAAACATCATTACATGTTCAATTGTTTAGTGCATTGAAAAATTTCACACATATTGAGAATCCATGTATTCTGCACTCTAATGATGGTAATGTCTTCCACACAGAGGAAGAAAAGAAAATTCTGCAGAATAAGTTCGTATTTCAGAAAGGAATTGCTTATAAAGAACTAAAGATTTGATCAAATTTACTCACTGTTTCTGCACATGGAACAGATTAGAAACAGATTCTCTCTTATCCACTATTTTATACACACTCCGGAAGTAAATTTACTAAGGAGAAACAGCACTTGTGTTTGTTTAACTAAAAAATTAAAGACATAGCAGGATTCTTTTCCACTATATAAAACAGTATCTTAAAAATGTATTCCACATCCAGACTCTTTAAATCAATGCTATTTTAACTGCTTCAGCTGCATATAAACAAAGGCCATCTAATGTAATTTAATATTTCACCACTCTATAGCACTTCTCACCCATGGATGTGCTTTACACATCCAGGAAAAGGGAGACCAAGTCTCATATTCCTTCGATGAAACAAAGGACTTCCATATCACAGCAAGGGTGACATGCAAATGTATCCTTCATTTCAACTACACATAAATACATATGTATATTTTTCCATTTAAATCTAAGTATTACACACACAGAGACATGGTTTTAAACACAGGTAATTTTAACCTCTTTCTGTTCGGCACATGGCTCATCTTTCACTCATCATGGCTCTGTACCACAGTGTTGTGTTCTGTACAAGAACTCTCTTACAACAAAGCTCTTGGTTTAATTACCCTGCATCCCACTTTATAGACCCTCAAGGAACACAAACCTCACCGTAAAGGTCATGGGGAATATCTTCAGAAGACAGCAATCTAACTAAATGTAAGAATGTTTCACTGCATCACTTATAATTGACTTAATATTTATTTTGGAATTATTTTTTCCATCTCTCAAGATGCTTGGTCTTAAGTTACCAATCTCACATATTCAACTGCCATAAATTTATTGCAGGCACAGCCTGAACAGAACAGAGCCAATCAAAATAGACATAATCAAAGCCCTCCATTGACACCAAGGGATTGGCAATAAGGTAAAAGGCAAGCTTAAAGGTTAAACCACTAATTCAGAGTGGTTAACACAGATTTCCCTAACCAAAGTTTGCTTAAAATGTAAAAAAAAAAAATCACCTGTATGTAGAATTAAAATATGCTTTATAAACAAAAAAGGAAGAGGTGAAAATCTATTTAAAACTTTGGAATACATGGTAACATCACCATGGAACCTTAGACTATCAAAACAATCAAGAAATTTAAAGCTTTACATAGCAAGGTAGAACAAGAGACAACAGCAGATGCTGATACCCAGGAAGTTCCACCTGGACATGAGGAAGAACTTCTGATGCCTTGAAATGGCTACCTGAAAACAGAGGCCAGACAAGATTAAGAGAATAAAAGCAGGTATTTATTGAAGGCCTTCAAAGGTACACCTTGGGCAGTGAAGAGGCTACACCCAACAAGTACCCTGGGACACGGGTTTGTCACATTTTATAAGTTTGGTCTATTTGTGTATCAGGGTTAATTCTCCAATAACAATTTCAGGCAATGAAGTAATTACCTCAAGTGTGCCCCCTGTTCAGAGGCTTTAGTGCACATATTTCAGGGCCTGGGACGACAAGGCATCCTTGAAGTGCAAACCTAGAGAGGGTTTGTTGTGTCCAACCAGAATGAGAGAACAGTAGCTAACAGGCTGTATGAAGTTTCAGAGTTACATAATAAGCAGCACAGGATCTGAAAAATATAAAAGTTAAAACCTAAGGCATCACTTCCTTTCTGTGCAGTGACCGAGCACTGGGACACACTGCTCAGAGAAGGTGTGGAATATCCCTCACTGGAGATATTCCAGACCCAGCTGGACACAGTCCTGTGCCATGTGCTCTGGGATGAACAGGGAGGTAGGAATAGATGACCCCATGGTCCTTTCCTGACCCACTGTGTGACTGTGAGGTAAGGACAGCACAGACGTATGTACATGTTCCAGAAAACAAAAACAGCACTTAAAACAACAGGATAAGCCACTAGTGTTACCAATTTCTCCCTCCAATTATCTTTTAACATTGCTTCTTTCAGACCAGATTTACTTGGCTTCATACCAATTTTCAGATATGTTGTACTACAGACCATTTAGCTCAACTTGATTATAAAAATGTTGCAAGTTCTCCTCACAAGGAAATCTAGCATAATTCCTTTCTAAGAACCAAGTTTAAACAGATGAAGCCCATGATCTGAGCTGTTCCACAAGCAGCAGAACGGTATTTTGGGTTTGTTCTGCTTGTTATCTCATCACTAATATGGATAATTGTTGAAGCTTTTACACATACTTTGTGCCAAGTAAGTGAGAAAACAGCTCAATCTTTTAAAGTACATAATTTGAATATGCAGATATATTTCACTTGAATGATCTGGAATGAGGCTTCTTTTTTTCTTTCCTTGATACTCTTATTTATAATTTTTTGCTTTCAAAACCTCTGTAATATTTTAGCAGCTAGAGAAAAACCCTGTGGCATTATAACTCCTACAAATAGAAGTTATATTTTGCAAGTTAAAAAGCTGTAGAGAAGGACTGATGAAAGACCTAAAAAAAATTATCAACCCATAGCTTCTTAATATGTTGGGCAGGGCCACAGGAAAATAAACCAACCAACCAGAAAAACTTTTCTATGAGATGAGGGGAAAAAAAGTACCTATAAAAGCCCCAGTATAATAAACATTCCTCAGCATCTACATACTTCAAGCCTGACAATAACCACACAAGCACAATGATTGCTGCTTATTTTTCCTCGAAAACCATTCTTACAGACCTGATTCGTCTTTTTAGGGGGAAAATGGAATCAAGATTTTGCAAAGCCTCTGAGTCCTGGCCTGCAGAGACATTTAGTAAATGGAAAATGGATGGCTCATGCCTCACTTGCATCTACACGTGTTCCCAACAGGCAAAAAGCCAGAAGAGGAATAGGGACTCACTGCATACATTCATATTTATGAAAAAGCTTCTCCATACAAGTTTATCTAATTTTATACAGAAGAAGTATTTTTCTTGAGTTTTACTGCAACCTTTACACATCAGGCAAGCCCTGGAATTGCATCAGAGTGGGGAATGCAGATACCTTGTGGCTGGCACCAGCTACACTGACCAGCTTCCTATCTCTGGGAAAAGGCTCAGCAGTCAAATCAGATGGGGCAAAGAAAAGCAATTTTTTCGAAGTCTCAAAGCAGCAAACCAGAGACTATTCCTTCCAGTCCAGTAAAATTTCTACCAGGCTGCAACTGAGCCCTTCTAGAAATGGTAACAGCTAAAACATTTAACTGCATACAAAAGCATCGCTAATCAAGGGCTAACTTCATCTTCAAAACATCTTCAGATGGCAGATTGTGTGGGTGTCCTGGAAAGCACCTCCTCAAGTGACCAGTGTGCCCCAGAAGTTCACAGTCGCTAAAGGAGTGGTCCAAAATCTGATTTTTAAAGTTCTAGGAAATATCAGCCTGGGCAATTAAAAAAAGAAAAAAAAAAGCTAAGTAATAAAAAGAGTTTTACAGTTTTACTCCACAGCATTTATAAACTGTTGATCTCAAGATGCCAAATTCAAGACACAGCTGCTGGCAGCTGGCCACTTGGGAGGCAGTCAGAATGACTGGAAATCTCATGCCTTTTAAATGCATCATCTATTATTGTCCTTCTCACCATAAGCAATACATTCATAAAGATATTTTAAAAGCCTTTCAAGCTCCAAGGAAAAGAAACCTGAAGAACAAGTTACCTCCTGTTCTCCCTCACATGCACAAGGAAGACACTTCCAGGAAGGATGAATTGAGCAACATGTACTTCTGTGGTTTACACAATGGCATCCAAGCAGTAGAGATAACAGGACTGCGCTCCAATCCCAGCTGCACTCCCAAGTCCTGTTTTCACAGCTTGCTCACATACCATCAGCAGGA
>NW_008246060.1:4358599-4366926 GCF_000691975.1 Corvus brachyrhynchos
GTGTGATCCAGAGCACAGAGTCCCTGAACTACACCACTGGAACCAGCAAGGCCACTCCAGCCCACAGCCAGCTCCCACTGCTCAGTCATCACTGAACGTGCAGTTAGTTTATCCCATCCCTGGGAACAAACCCTGATAAAGCCTCAGCAAAATCTCTGGCAGGTGAGAAGCACACAGAGCTAACCACAGCTACATCCTTGCATGATGACCATTTCAAAAGCTGTCTGAAGGCAGCAAAGCAGCAGCACTCAAGTGCTGCCACAGCAGATCTGTGTCCCAGCTCAGCCAGCCAGGCTGCAGGGACCTTCCAGTAGTGCTCCCATGGGCCAGAGCACCCCAAAACTACGATCTGCAGCCAAACACAGCACCCAGCATCCCTCGTAGGCATGAGAACCAGGACCCGCCCTGGCAGCTGCCTGTCCCAGCCATCGCCTTCCCTTCTTGGGGGCCAGCACAACCAAATCCTACCAGGACTGTTAAAGCTGGGGTGCACAGACCATTTTTCCCAGCAGATGTTTCTCAATGCCCTGAGGAAGGCAAATTGACCCCTAACTCAATCACAGTTTTATCAACCCTGGAGTACACTTTCAGGCTGCAAACTGCTATTTTTAATACTGGTATCTAACCAAGGATTTACCGAAAAATGTATTTTTAGTCATCTTCAATACCTAACATTAATAAGCACTGTGCTTTAATATTACAGTCCAATCTCAGATTTAGTATTTTAACTCAACAATTTAAATTGTAGTTAAGAATCCTTTGATTCCTTTGCTGTTCAAAAGAGACAGCAGTGACCTCACCTCAGCACTGAACACTGCAAAACCTGAAAAGTCTGCAGATTTAATGGATTATTTCCTTTTCAGAAAAAGGGGAAGAGTCATAAAATGACATTTTTCTGCTTGTCCTGTCAGGCACCACTGAGAAGACTCTGACTCCATCTGCTTATATCCTCTGACACACACAATTCATACGGTCTTCCCTGTGCCTTCTCAAGATTAAAGATAAACAATCCCAGACGTCTCAGCCTCTCCTCCTGTGTCAGTTGCTCCAGTCCCCCCTCAGCACTGTAGCCCTTAGCTGGATTTGTTCCAGAATGCCCATGTCTCTCTGCCACTGGGGAAGCCAGGGCTGCACTCCTGATGTGTCACCAGCACTCCTGATGTGTCTCACCAGGGCTGCACAGTGTGTCAGGCCCCAACCTGGGGCAGTTATTTTCTCCCTTGGTGCAGCACTTCACATTCCCTTTTGCAGAACTTTGTGAAATTCCTTTGGGCCATTTCTCCAGCTTGTCAGGGTCCCTCCGAATGGCTGCCCTCCATCTTCACATCCATGATTAATTTTTCCTTGCAAGCAAAAAGCCCAGCAAACCAGCTCCTGCTGTGACCTCCTTGATCTGGAAGCTGTCACAAAATCATTCCAGAAACCTCCTCCATGGCTTGTGTCCTGCCAGGCTCTTGTCCCAGCAGAGAACAGAGGGGTTAAAGTCCTCTGTGGGGATTGAGGCTTGCTAACAGGAGCCTCCCTCCAGTTGTTTGAGGCCCCATCTGCTGCTTCTTCCCAATCAGATGGTCTGTAGCAGCCACCTGTAAAAGCACCCAGCACCCCTGACCCTGCACTCTCAAACAGCTGGTGGTGTGCTCCAAGACAGAGCTCCCTGCAATCCTGCCACTCCCCCACATCCTCCTCAGCATCCCACTCTATGCACCCTAAAGACCCTGTCACTGAAGGACTCCAGTCCCGAGAGCTATCCCACCACACCCCTCCAGCCTGAGGGAGACCACAACCCTGCAGTTCCACTGTCTGCTATTCAAGGATTACCATCGCGTGCTTCAGGGATGTACCCACACACGTGGGTTTCCCAGTAGAGGTTTTCCTGTAGCAGTCCTGCAGGCACATGCCTATGGTGTGCCTTCCCAATTGCTACACCCTAGTGTCTATTACAGTAGAGCTGCACAGCAGGACAACATGGGACAGACCAGTGTTGTTACATGCCCATCAGCCTCTCCATGAAATCTGGCTTGCAGCAGAAAAATCAAATGAAGTTACGCTACCAGGCAAGTGACCTATTCAGACACTTAGTGTTCACTGTTACGTGTTTGTTTTCAACCCCCTATCCATCACACCCATCTCTTCCTGCAGAGACATCAAGAGTATCCAAAAACTGCTTTCACACATGAGAGAACTTGTTGGTTATTAAGATTCCTTAGACTGTATTATCAAGTGAGGTAACACTCTCACTCAGGAGCGTTCCTTCAAAACATCAATAAAACTTTAACATGAAACTATTTCTTTTTAAATCATGTATTCCTATTCCAGTAAAGAGGGTATCACTGCAGACATCTTTACATAAATCAGCTATAAAAGTCACCGAAACATGAAGAGTTCCTTTGCCTCATGCAATACACTCATATTGGTCCGGGCCAGAGACAAGAAACAAAAACAAATACTGAACAAAAGCTGAGGCTATGTGCGAGGAATGGTTTGAATTACTTAAGTCAAAATTATTTTAGAAACTACCACTGATTAATAGGTAGCATCTCAAAGAAGAAACCCCTAAATCAAGTGCTCATTCCTTCAGATAGCTTATTAGGTGTGCTTATTTTCTCTAGCTGAACTCCAACTCGTGTAGTCATACTAGTTTTTAAGCTCAAAGTGCATGAAAGTCACCACAGAGTCTTCTCAGTCAAGGTCACTACTGTAAAAATGTTTTAAAAAAAAGCTATTAGTTCTTCAACAGAGAGGTTTGAAATTAAAGAAAACTAGCATGTTTCATTGTTTGAGAGGCATAAAGCCAAGAGCCTGAAATGAGTCCTCAAAATAGGACATATTTTCCAATGGAGGTAAAGATTACAATATAACCAACAGGAATGTGCAAGCCAGCAATACTTAACTCGGCAGCTCATGCCAAACCATGATAGTCCGTTGTACTACTTGAACACTGAAACTTGAGAAAGTGGTATTATTACAATTGTTAATAATGGAATGCAAGAACTACAAGTCACACAAATGCATTTCATGTATTTATTTTTTGTAGAAATAGACTATTCAGCACTTCAGGGATTTGAAAACCTGACAAAACTTGGATTCTTTTTTCCTGCTACATATAAGTTAAAAACCAAATGTAAATGCTATTAGGAAGGTTCCAATTTCCCCACAACTATGTCCTTGTATAGGCTATGCTGATACATTACAAGGAACAAAACATAATAAAAACCACCAACAGAAATCTCACAATGTAGTAGAAAAACCCCACATATTCTTCCTCTAGGAAAAGCAACTGTGGTTAGGAGCCACTAAAATAAAGAGGGAGATATTTCAGTATGAATCTGGTCAGAGACAAAACATAGTTCACAACCCTTGGAGCTCCAACAGGGACATGGGAACTGTAAACAGGAGTATAAATCAACAGGACTGAGTATTTTTAACTTCAGTTGCAAGCAAGGTACACTAGTTATTTGAAGGACCACAGTACACTTAGTTTTATTGTACAGATTTCTGCCACCATCACAAACACCCCCCAAAAATCCAGGGGAATATCAGTAATTCCCGCTTAAACATAAAAACCCCAAATAAATGTAACACAGAGCTTGCCCTCCCTGCACAGAAACCATCAGAGTCAGGGCCATTATGATTGCCTGTTAGGCAGCCAACTTGCTCAAAATTCATATTGTTAGGGTCCAGCTTCTAATAAAGCCATTGTTTGTAGCACTCAGTAGAGGCCTAGGTTTCTTAGATTATCTCTGTCTTCTTCAGCACATTCAAATAAAAGTGCTTTTCTTCCCCCCACTCCTCTTCCCCCAAGATTTGCCTGCCACACTTATCGATTTATCATTCTCTGTAGACGAAACAAACTAGTGGAGGAGGCTGTGAAAAGTACTGGAGTAAACTTTCCAACAGTTATGCATTAAGTATGGAAAATACACTTGTTTAAACACAAGTTTCACCTGATGGATCAGCAAACAAAGCTGGTTATCATCCAGGCATCAGAAAGAGGCATTGCATAAGTACAATCAAGATCAGACAATGGTCTCAGGGGTGACCTTTAGGCAAAGGAATTAACAATCGATTTACAGTAAGTTTCGCCTGGATGAAACTGTGCAAAAAAGTTATCTAAGTATTCATGTCACCCCCCCTAAGAAAAATAGAGCTTGTTTTGGCAGAAAATTAATAGCTGAGCATTTTTCTGGCTCCCCATGACAGGCAAAGGGCACCAAAACAGAGGGAGTAGAATGGGGGAGAGCTCACCCAATGCTGCAATGGCAGGACAGAACTACGCAAAGGCCTCTCAACGAGCTGCTTGCACTGGCTGCTCATAGGGAATTTGTTACAGCACTTCTATCCTAACTGCCTGGAAAGTAATCAGTGATCCACTATTATTTTTAGAAATTGAGTCTACATGACATAAATTCAGATTGACGTGATTCCTGGAATTCTGGCCTACTCCAGCTACACTGTGACATAACCAGTATAGCCAGTACTAAACCCACTGCTATTTTCCAAGGTGCCCACCTGGTAGCAACACAACCTGCTCTGTAAGATGGGCTCAAGAGCAAACTGGGTGCTTGTGCTGCTGAGTGCTCCTCAGAGTTCCCTGGGCATGTAGGTCTGTGCTTTTCTTAATGTGTTTGTTTATCAGTAAATAGTCAGACAAATGCTGAATCACCTCATAAGGGAAAAAAATCCCAACAAAACCAATAAAAACACAGAACAAAAAGCCATCACCCATAAAGTTTTAGATCCCTAATTAAAATTACTCTGAAGAGTCCTCAAAATGAAAAACGATGCATTAAAAAAATCCAAAACAGAACAAAGAAGAACAGAATTTTAACAAGCACAGTTTTGTTTTTTACTGAAAGAGCCATATATAATATGGGGCCACACATCATTGTTAGGTTTAGACTCTTATTAAAAACATCATGGGTTTGTTTTTTTTTTTTACCAAGCTACTATCGTGTGATAGTGCATTATAAAGTCACAAAATATTTAACCATGTGTGCTTAAACCACATAAATCACATATGTCTGTTAAAGAACATAACAAAGAAAAAGGATTATTTGAAATGCAAGATTGGCATAACATTCTGTAACCAAAAATGAGACACACCACGCAAGCAAAAAAAGGTGTTGCTTTCTTTGGTTTGAGTTATATTAGTGTTCATGGCCAACCTGTCTAAGCCTACTGATTGCTGCAACATTAGCTAATAGATTATACTTTCTGGACAGCTTTCCTAAGTTTACTGTTCTGCATTTTTACAATAATACTCAGCTGCTATGGTAACAGGCACTCAAACATGCACTAAGTAAATCATCCCACAATATGAAGTCACCTGAGCATTTACCAGAATTTTTGCAGAGCAGCTGTAATTAATTGGGCTGCTAGGAAATACCATCTTCTCTCGCTGCTGAGAACAGCTGAACTGCTTTACTCAGATTGGTCTCCTAGAAGAAAAAATTATTCTGGAAATATCTGTTTAACAAACTCTGATGAAGACATGCAGCATAAGAGAGCTTACACCCCACTGTAGAGACTGAGATTTGTTTAAGGGACATGATTCCAGTCACCTATGTGCAAGTAATAAAACAGTGGTACAAAGAAGATGGACACAAGGAAAAAATCGTATTTTCAAGGGTTTTACCACAGCTTTTGCAATTTCTGATATTCCAAACAGAACCGTTCAGAAAATAACAGCACAATTATTTTTTGGGGGCGGGAAGGTAGCAAAAGCACTCTCAAATCTATCAAAATTTTCTGACACCTCAAGTCAGATTTGATTTCTGCTTCAGATACAACTGGTAGCAAACTACCTGCACCTCTTTTTTGAAAGAGGAGTTCTTGCTACAGCACTTACTGCAGTTACTCTGTATCTCACAGGAAGGTGCCCCAGTCCCCTCCTGAGCTGCAGAGTCTGCTATTCCCAGGTGAGCCTCGCTGGGATAAGCCCCAGCCCCCAGGAAACTGTCCACAAACCATCAGCTGTGGGAAAGATGAAAATAATCACAGCAGCAACACATATAAAATTCAGCAAAGCAAAAAGTAACAGAAGCACCGAGCTGAACACAGAGCTGCTGCATATCCTTTCTCCCAGATAGTTTTTCTTACATTTCATGATTAGCACAGTAAACAACAGAGGTTGATGAGCCAAAAAAAAGCCACCAAGGCACCTCTGTTTCTTCAACAGATGCTCTTTCAAACTTGGCTTTAAAGACAACTGAACTAAAGATGATGCATTCTCACTCTTCCAAATTACAAGAAAGGTGTGGAGATCACTAGAAGAGATTCTAAGTTTTTTAATCATTTAAAAAGTAACTTTCACAAATGTAAACAAGCTCTCTAACAGCTGATAAAAGCAAGAGGAGCCTTTAAGCATCTAATATGAACAAAAAGCTGTATTTATACCAACCTGAATTTTAAAAAAAAGTGTAAAAAATTGGCTAACTTTCGGAAATAAGAAATCTGCTCATCACCACTTGGATTACAGAGATGTTTCTCTTCCATAATGCAACTTCTGCATATTTTAAGAACTTCCAGTGAAGGATCTGGTATTAGAAACCATAGGGAACACAACCCTACAAATTATCTAACAGAAGTTTGTTTCTGGAGATAGTTCACACTACTTCCTTTCCATTGTCCCTTTCCTACGAAGACAAGTCAAAGTTTCCACTCCCAAAAGATGGAGACAAACAAAAGGTGGGGAGGGTGGGAGAAGTTAAAAAAGAAAATCAAGTTTGGCTTGTAATCAGCAGCACAACTGACTCTGAATTTCTGGTTACCAGTTACAGATCTGGCTTCACAATGAGCTGACAGAGGTACTTGGTGCTTGAGGTGCTTGTAAGCCAAGAGATGAGACAAATACTTACAAAGTACAGAGAGGAAACTGAGAGGACAGTGACAGAAAGTGACAATGTTTAACAAACAGTTTGGTTTTCTGAGAGAAAGGACTACTATGTCTGCTTCTTGTTTCCTAATAAGCAGTTTTTCATTAACACTAAGCCAGACAGTTCAGATTTTCACATAAAACCACTTATTACCAAGTCCAACAAACTTTTGGTCACAACAAGGATAACTATCTGATGCAAAACCTCCTCAAACCATCACCTGAAGCATGTGTATTCTAGACAGGGCACACAGCAACCTCTCATCAAAAAGCAGGCAGTATTCTGCTTGCATTTACTCACTGTGCTCTATCACTCCTATACCTTTTATTACTTTATTCTTCTTATAAAGATAAGAAAATTTGAAAAAGGAGCAAAGAAAGTCTTCTATTTTGACACTGGCTTCTGCTGGGTCACACAACCTATACAGTATTTGGTTTCTGCTTGGGAGCTTTGTTTACCTCTTCATGCTTACTACCTTGGGCAGTAGAAGAAAGGACTGCGTGAGGGATGAGATAATGGAAATTTATTTAGCTATTAGAGGGAAAAATTAAGGCAACCTTCATCTTCTTACTGAACTCTAACTTTTGACCCTTCTCTACCACTTCTTACACAGAAATACCCATGTGGTTTTGGTTTTCAGACACTTTTGATGAGCACATCTTTACAAACAGTTGTTGCTGTTCTGTTTCTCCAAATTCCTTTCTCTTTACTGCATTACATAATGAGATTTTTCTACTAGCACTAAAGTATTAACTGATTAAAGATTAACTCACCCCCAGGAGAGAGCATCTCAATTAAAAAAATTCCAATCATTGTAGTCACCAAGTCAAACCGCAGCTCTTCAGTGACCAACCCAACTCACCAGCTCCTGTTCCCCTGCTTGCTCCCACAGCCTCCCATCCACTGCTGCAGGGAGGAAGGCAGGAGCCTTGACAGGGGATGCTCATGTAGGGAGCACCTAAAACTTCCAGTAAGTGACTGAAATGCCTTCCTTGTGACATACCACGTGAAACATTTGTCAGGTCTGTTTGTTCTGAAAATGTACATAAATATGTGAGTTACCACGTTAGTGTAACATTAAATGTTTACAAAACAGTAGTTAGAAAGGAAAAAGCGCCCTCTTGAAATCACCACCGTCTCTTCTTGTTGATCCAAACGCACCTTAAGATTTGACACTGTAAGGCCTGAAACTCATCCTCGGTTCTCACGGGCTCCTCAGACCAGACAGGAATACCCCGGGGGAATTACCCCGCTCAGCAGCATCCTCAACTGGTTCAAACCTACTCATGTGCTCTTTAGCAACAAAACCAGCAATTACTACTCCTGTTTTGTCAAAAGCTGCCTACGTAACTTCCACTGAGAGTCAGATAATTCAAAACATACTGGAGCAAAATATGTAGCCTCAAGGAAAGAAAAAAACTTCAATAAAAAAATCCCAGAAAGCGGAGCCAA
>NW_008246060.1:4368222-4396319 GCF_000691975.1 Corvus brachyrhynchos
CAGCTCGCCGCAGCTTTGCCGAGCGTCCCGGAGTCACTGTGTGGTGCCCTGGCTGGCACATCCCGTCCCGCGGGGGGGGAGGGCCTGGCTCCCCGCTCGGACGTTTCGCTGCACGGAGCCTCGTGACGGAGAAGTGCCTTGTGCCGCAGCACAAGAGACTGGGTTATGTGTCCCTCACGTTCCAGCAGAACTGTGTTTATCCACACCCAGAATCCCAGCTGGATGTACACCGGCACAGTTCATACCACTTGGCAAACAGTTTCAGCCCAGAAGCACGCAGTGGTGTAGAGGAAACATCAGCATGGGCTGCCACACTGGCCTGGTGGCAGTGGTGGCGTTTTGCTGTTCCCACAGCCGGACACTGCCCGGGAAGCGGATCACTGCCCAAGCGTGACTGCCCAAATCACCTGGACAAGAGTAAGAATGGACACCCTGCTTTCTTTGGGTCTGTGTTGTTTCTACTGAATCAGAGAAATCCTCTCTGACAAAAAAAGTTACACAGCACTACCTCCAATGTAAGCTTTCTGTTTCGATTAATCACTGTTTTGTGCTGTTTTCCAGTCTGCTAGATAGAAGATGATCCAGCAGCACTGGGTCTGGAATCCCACAAGGTGTCCTACCCTGCAGTACTGCAGACACCTGTCCTCTCCAGAGCTGGAGCGTCCATGCATTTATGGTGGCCAAACCAGGTTGCTGGGCGCACTCTGGAACCCAATACAGAAATTACAGCTGATGTGATGGTGAACTCACCTCATTGATAACATCAACTTGAATTGTTATCATGTGAACATTTGTGAGGAGATTTGCTGGTACTCCAGCTAGATGGGACCTGCACTGTGTCCAGTCTCAAAATGCACTCATTTTTACAGAGTTCAAGTTTTGCCTTACTGAGTCTTCATGTATTTCCCACTTAGTTCCATGACAGTATGAATTCTACAACACCCAGGATTCCAGTTCTACATTATGTGCATGGAGTGAGGTATTCTTAGCGGAAACTTCTAGTATTTAATTGTAGTGTTTAATTCTCCTTGTGGTCTCAACCTTTGTGGATGGTAGCCAGCAGCTTGCAGGCAACTCACTGCTCACAAGATCTTCTGATACTTCTCATGGCCCCGGGAAATAAAATGTCTAAAGTCAAAAACAGTAGAACAAAATATGCATGCAGGTCATGAAATCAGTGCAAACTCCCTTTCTCTTAATGTTTTCTTGTAGTGTGATCTCATTTTAGGTGTGTGGGGCAGTCTCAGGAAAGACTGAAAGTCTTTTCCTTCCCAGTTGAGAAGTTTACAGTCATTAAGCACCTTTTTTTTTTTTTTTTTTTGCAGATGGTAAAGTGAACACTGCCCTTATCAAAACAACTTGAAATTCAGCAAAGTGTGCTGCCTCACCCCAGACCAACACCAGCTGGAGTTGTGTGTCTTCTAGATACCAGGACCTGTGCGTTGCACAATCCAAATATTCACGAGTCATGAGTGTTGACAGCACCAATTACAGTCCACAACAGCTACAGGTGCTTAGCTCCTCTGAGCAAAACAATTATTTGGGTATTTTCCACTCAAAAATTAGTGAGATTTACAGTCAGAGATCCTCAAAGTAGGAAATCCAGGAGGTCCCTTTCCTTGTGTTTTATCCGTTCCTGCAATACAACCACAGAAATCTTCTTTCCCATCAATTGGTTGAGCCCAGCAGTAGTTCTTTTTCAGCAGCCATATAAATAATACAATCAATCAAAGACCTCTTAAATATAATTATGTCCACAGTTTAGTTTTTATTCACTGAAAAGAACCCTTTCTTACTGTGCTTTTAGATTAAAAAAAGAAGTAAACTCTTTAATTTCCTATTTAAATCCATATAAATGCTTTAAGAAGGATACAGTGATTAGGCATTATTATAGTTAAATTCAGTACTCTACCACTTCAATTGAATAAATGACATTTTATTTTCCTAGTATATTGCAGGGGAAGAATAAAATGCCTGTTACACAGAAAACTTGAACTAAGTAGAAAAACACATTTTTAACGGCTACATAATATTAAATGTGGATAAAATTGGGGAAATGGGTGGAAGTTGGCAGATACAAGATCAAATGGCTAGAAAGAACATCAGCTGAAGTTGACTTTGGCACATATAATTTACGTTGGCCATTTTTCTGGGGCCAGGAGCTTGATCAAAGAAAAGAATAACAGGATCTTTCTCATTTTGGTGTACCATGCAGAGAGCACCGTTGGATGTGTTCGGGTCTGCTTTGGGGCTGCTCCCAATGCATGGAGCTGATGGCTGGGTGTGTCTGCACTCCACGGGCCCAAGAGGTAGAAGTTAAATATAAATGGACCACTAAGACAATGTAACTTATCACTAATATAGCACAGCCTGTATTGCAGAGCTTGCATTTATTTATTTTTCTTGATCTCAAATTTCTCCACAGCACCACAGTGAAGCAAAGTGCTCTTTTCTGTAGTTCCCTAGGTGGGTGCAAAAAGGGTGGTTTGGAAAGCTGCAAAGTGAGTGTGGGGAAGGAGAAGGCAGCACACAGATTCTTTCATCATCTGTAGTATCTAGAAATGCTCTTCTGGAAAGAGTGCTAAATTTGGGGGTTGTTATTTGGGAGAGGTTTATTGCTGGTGAAAATTAATGCTGGTGGTGTTTTGAAAGGCTTTATTGCATTCACTATTTTGCTGAAGTAAGAGCCCATAATATTTTGTCTTTCATGATGTTATGCCATATTCCCCAAGTGAGTCCCATTAACTTAAATTTCTCAGAATAATATAATGTGGCCTACTGTGTTCTAAAGTACTGTGCACTTAAGACCCACCAGCAAATAAATAAAATATCCTCCACAGCTGTTATAAAAACTTTTCCACCCCTAGAAATTCCCCAGATAAATTCTTTTTCTAACCATAAGGGCAGAGAGATTCTGAAACACCTTTTTAGCTATACTGAATCATGGAACCATAAAAAAGATTGAAAGAGATCACAAAAAGTTTATCTCATTCATCTCCTAACTATGCTGAGTTCATTCCTGATAGATATTTGTTTATTTACTCCTTTACAATTTCTAAAGATGAGGTCTTCATGACCTATCCAGGAAATTCCTATGCTTCACTTACCATCAAGAAGTATTTTCTCCCTTTAATGAGTAACTTGAATTATTCTTGCTGCAACTTAAAGCTATTAGTTATTGTCCTGTCCACCATGGACACAATGAATGAATTATATCTCCTTTCTGTCAGACTTTGGTGCTTAGGAATACCTTTATCAAGCATTGATTAATCTTTGAGAGTTACCTTCATTAAGCTAGACACTCCTAAGTCTTTCAGCTGATTCTCAGAGGTCATATTTCTCGTTGGTCTGCAAGGAACTCTTTCCGTAGTAGGCTACATCCTTCTTGAAATACAAGCACAAAACTGGAGTGGATACCCTGGCCGAGGCCTGACTAATGCTGGACAGAACTGCATGGTCTTACCAGCTGCCTCACAACCTGTACTCCTGATTATTCATTTTTAAGGAGTGCTTACCCTGTCTGCACGGCATTTTTGGCTTGTGTTCATGAACTGGAACCCCCAGGTCTTTTTCTGAAAATGCCATCGTTCAGCAAATGTAGTTCTTTGATGTATGTTTTTGGTGTTGATTACTGTTGCTCAGCATGGTCTCCTGGTCTTGTCCCAAATGAATTTAATCCTTTTTTTTTTTCTTAAAGATTGTGTTCCTGGCTTTTTGACATCTATTTGCACTAATGCTGTACTTCTGCAGCTTCAGTTTTTACTCCCCTCAGAAGCATAAGTCCAGTTTTTTCATAGAATCATCAATGAAACCGAACAGATATGGGCCCAGGATAGAATATCTATTTTGATACATCCTTCCATCTTAATGGTCACAACATTAACTCCTGTGTGGGGATGCTTATTATACATTTTTATGTCATTGACAGTTTTTGGTATATTTTATGGGAATGATACAGGAAATAGGATTTAAACTCTGCTGAAGTCCTGAATTATGGCCTCTGCTGCTGCTCCCCTGTCTGTAGACATTGCTGGTTTGCTACAGTAGCACATTAGTCTGGTAGGATTTATTCTTGTCATAGAATATGACACTTGCTGTGTATAACTCTTGTTATTAGGTTACCTATTCCAATTACCTGTTCCAATTACTTTTTTTCCTCCAGAATATTTCTGGGAGAAGAAGTTCAACTGACTAGTCTAGAATTTATTGGTTCCTTTCCTGCATTTTTAAAAACAGTCACTATATTTGACCTTTTTCAGTTTTCTGGTACCTCACCCATCACCAAAGGATTTTAAAGAGAGCCATTAATGCTTGTGAGAATGAGCAGGGAAATAAATACAGCCTTGGTGAACCTGACAGAAAACCATTGAACCTCGGCTTAATAGTCTGACTGAGCACACACGAGGTGTTAACATTTGGTAACATTCAACGTGCTGTACAACCTTGTATGTACACTGTTATTTATTAGAGCCACGCAGTTTTAAACATCTTAATCTCTGGAAGATTTTTCAACAGATGGACTGTGTGAACCTTGTCTCTTCTGAAATGTTAGGAGAATTAGAAACAAATGTACAAGGCTTAGAAGTCCAGGAATTTTCACTCTTGGAAATGGCACAGGCACTTTCTGGCGAGAGTGCAACCTGTCTGTTTTGGCTCTCAGAAGCAAAGTCATAGTTCACATTCTAAATCTAATTAGAGAATACTATGATGAGAGATATAAATATTACCAAACAGAAAAAAAAATTATTGATATTGCCTAATTTGTCAGGAGAGTAATTAATAAATAAGAGCATGAGTTAGAATTGAAGATGGCACTCTAAAGAACCAAAAAGAATGAGAGCAATAATCCTGCACTGGCAATCTCCTTGTCATGTCAGGTAACATCCTACATTGCTGTCAAAGGAACTGCATTACAAATCTGTAAATAAGGAAAAGTTGGTTTGTGACCTAAATCCTGAATTTGCTAACCATGTTCTTTCCTTAATTAAGAACAAGAAAAGTTGTCTCTCTTCTTGAGAAGCCACTGGAAAAAAGCTCTCCTGGATTAAGAAAAAATACTTCTGTTTTGAAACTTGCCTCTTGCCACTGTAATCTTCACAGGTGATTTTTAGATGTTTTATGTTCTTTCTAGTCCACTCACATAAAGTGTCAAACAGGAAAAAGTGGTTTTATTGAAGGCAAGGGTATCTGAAATAAATTCTGATGTAAGTTTGCAATTGAGAGGAGTTAATACTTCAATTTAAATTAAATATATAGTGAAGCAGTTTTCCTCTACATTTGTAAACTAATGGAAATAAAATTACAGATAGGTAAAGGTGTTTTCTGGAGTCAGGTTCCAAATGGATCAACCTTCTTTATTAGAAATATTCTGGTTATTTTTGTTTGTTATTATTGGTATATGTAGTGTACATTCTTCTTAGCATCCTGCGTAGCTAAAATGCTGCATTTAACAATGATGCATTTAGAAAAATCTACTCTTCTGTTTGTCTCAGCAGATAAGATTTATTCAATCATTATAGTAGTCTCTCAACTAAGTGAAAATCTCCTTTACGCTGCACAGGTTCCTTCAGTCACTCAAGGCTTTCACATTATATAAAATGGCTGAAGTAATTAATGCACTTCCCCTGCAGTAGTAAAGGCTAATAGCTGCTGAGATCAGCCTTGGGGTATCTATCAGAAACGGAACAGAAAAATGGGATTTCAGGGTTTCTTGTTTTGTTTTGTTTCTTTCATACAAGTCTTATAACTGACTTCATTACTATAAAATTGTTTGCACTTGGTGAGTCACTATTCTGTAAAAAGCACCTGGATATATTTAGCACTTAGAACATGGTGGCTTTTCTTTCTCTCAACTACTCATCCCTGAGCCCTGGGCAGCCCCTCTCCCGCAGTGCCCAGGCTCTGAGTGCTAACAGGCTTGAATTGCCCCAATCAGCCCCACCTGACACCCTCTACCCATGGGCCCAGGAGCTCCATTTAAGCTTGACCCTGAGCTCTCATTCCTGGTTTGAGCTTCTCTGGGTCTCAGTTTTGTGTTGTGTCTCTGCCCTGGTGGGAGGGTGATTCTGTATTGTAGGTAGGTGGTTTCCAGGCCTGTCTCTTGTTCCTGTGTGGGCTCCCTGCATGGCTCTTTCTGGTATGGATATGCTTGTTCACTTTTTTGTGTGTGCTTTCCTCTGCCCAAGGCCTAGCAATACACAGAGGCATATTTGAGCCATTAGAATGCGTCAGAAGACTTCATACAATTAAACATAAAGACTTCTTTCCATTTATTCTGTTTAAATGAAGGCATGAAAGGATAGAGTGCTATAGCCATGTTTCTAAAGGCTTGGGAAACAACTGCTCATCTGTGGGGGTTTTATCATAAGAGTCAGAAAACATTGGCCTCAGGCCCTCAACAACTAGAACCTTGTGTGACTTCGAAGAATTTATACTGACAACTGAGCTTGAATGATTTGCATCTGACAAAAATGTAATTATTTCAACTAAACAGCTAAATCTGCTCAAATAGAGAAATGGTTCTAGCACACAGCAGAATTAAAACCAGGGGTAGAAGAGGCACATTGGCAGTTCCTGCTATCCTGAAGGCTGCAGCCAAACCAGCAAAGATTTAAGGAAATGACTCACAGTACTCACAAGAAAGAAAAATATCATAGTAATAGCAAGGAAAGCTAGGTTAATATAACTAAACTGTTCAAGTCAAGTTTACTAGCCCACAGAGGCAGAGACAGGAAGCACTGAAATGACTGAATAGCATTCCTAAAACAAGTCTGTAATAGTGTTTTATCAGGTTAGTGACTGTAAATGTCCAAGAACTTCAGTGGAGATGTTGGAATGCATTTTGCTCTTGGACATTTTCACACAGATGTGTTGGAGTAAATGATTTTGCACATATAGCAGACAGAGATTTGATCCAGAGATCTCAGTGCAATGAATGCTCTTTGACAATGCTATGAAGCACGCTCTTCAGTTTGCCTTATAAATACCTGAGTCTCAACATGTAATTTTTAAAGTGTTACTGGGGAAAAAAACCCCCTGTGCTTTGTTTATTTTTGGGCAAATTTTTTGTACTGCTCTTAAAAATATAAATCACCTCTAAATGTATTAGTAAGGCTAATTATTTAGGAATGCTCGCTATCTTACTGTGTGAATAGGCTACAAAGAGTAAAGAAAAGGCTGATATTCCAGAAGATTCTATGTCAATTTAAAATTAATCTGAAAAATTTATGCTATAATATAATATTTATTTCCAAACAGTTATTGTAATGGTGTTTCTCTGGAATAATTGGTGCTGCCCTCAGCACACTCTCCAGTGGCTCAGGATAGCAGGGCTGCCTGACTGCCTTTCTTTTTCCTTTTTCTGAAAAACCAGTCAGCTGATGACAGGATGGAGGTAGTGGACACATGATAGTATGCAGTCATGAATGGATTTTATCGAGAACATGATCACATGAAGTGGGCAGTTACTGTAGCAGTTGTACAGGGGAGAGTGTTACCTTCTATGGTTCAGTCTTTCTGCAAAGCTGTGAACAACATTGGGATTAAAATTTTCTTTTTGGACAAGGAGCTGGCTGGGACTACCAGTCACAAATCCCCATAGGTATAAGGGCTAAAGGTGTCTTTATCACTTATAAAGTAGTGCAAGTAACTTTGTAAATGCACTGTGATGTGTACAGCTTGCCTGTACTCTGAGTGCCATACTGTTTCAGCTGGTGCAGTCACCAGAGCAGTTTCAGACATGCAGGTATGTCTTCTATAGCAATCTGAGAGGCTCGGGTGTTTTCAAGGTGTGTGGCTTGCTGCACTCTGTCACAAATGCCGAAGTATGGAGCAATACTGTCCTTCTCTGGAAGCGTATTGCACTCCTGTATGTGGTTCTAATATGCAGCTCTGCAGGGAAATGCAGAATAATCTAATAGTCTTCCTTTTTTGTCCTAGTGTGTGCACTTTAAATGAGATGAATAACTAACTTGACTTGGTTAACCCTAGGGGAAGGCCTTTTAATTATTAACTTAAATAGTTGTGGGAGTTTTGCACATTTTGCTCTAAGAATGTTTTGCATTTTATGCTGAAATAGGCCGAGTGTGTCTTATCTGACTCTGTCAGGATATTTAAAATAAATCTTTTGACTCCAGTACAAAGCCACTGACTGAGACCATTGAAGTAAATCAATCCAAACAGGTGCAGCAGGGATTTCAGCTGACGAGAGCAGTGCCCTTCCATACAGCCATCATGCCTGAGAAGGAGCTGCTGGAGTTAGGGAAGGGCATTGCTATTTTTGCAGGTGATGTAAGGGCAGGGAGATGAGGACTCTCAGTTATGAGATGAAATATTGTGGTCCAAGGGCTTTTGTACAGGTGCTGTGCTCCAAATGAAACTCACTTGACTAATCAGTACCCTTCCTGAGCCTGTTTTGTGTGACAAACTGGACAGTGCTGGGGTGGCAAACGGGATATAGGACTTGAGGTGAGAAGATAAGTACGTGATCATTGTATATTGAAAAAAAAAAATCAAAAAATACCCTGTAACAGACAATCCTCCCCCAGCAGATGAACAGCTCCTGCAGTGGTGCTGAACACTGATGGAGAGAACAGACTTCTTGAATGTTCTTGCAGAGTGTAGTGGCCTAGAGACACCTGCAATATCCTGTCCTTCAGCAGGTAAGGGAGAGCAGGCTTCAGATCCCTGGGGATAGGCAGCCTGTGGTACCACAGCATCAGTGTTTGGCTAATACCACAAAAACCATGGACACAACTGCTCTGAAATGGCTCAAGCTGACTGGTTGTGTATGCCTACCTCAATTAAGGTAGCTGGATGGTTGTAGACTGTGTGAGATGATAGAGAGGCCATTGTTCACTTTGGTGCTTAAGCCTGGTTTCATGTGTACAAAGAGGTTGACCAAAATCAATAGGCTTGTGTTACTGAATTCATGTGTCTGCTTACTTGTTGCTGGAAGGGTGTATTTCCAACTGTGGTATGTAAAACAATGCACATTAGGAGGCAAGCATAATCCCCAACAATATAGCATGAGAAGGAGATAAAAATTTGTATTTGACTGTTGCACACAGCCTGAGAGAGACAGTCTGACAAGTGGAACATAACATGCAGTGGGGAATAGTGTTTTGGAAGGTGGATTGTTGCTGACTTAAAAGTAGGTGTTTTAATTGGGGGGACAGTTTTTGAATACTTTTCCCACAGTTGACTAGGAAAAAGTTGTATTAGGACACTTAGGAAAACATATTGGCTACTAATATTTATTCTGTTTTTGAGGCACCATTGCCAGTTAGATGCTACTGGTGAAAACTCACCTTTTTCTGTCATGGAGCTGATAAAACAATAGCTAATCATTGAAAAGCTTCCATGTGCTCACACCAGGTTAAGTTTCACAGGCAGCATTCCTGGGTCTTAGAAATGAGCTGCTGTGGCACTGTGATTCCTGATCTATGAGAAAATGTTTTCTTTGGTTTTACAGGTGGGTTAATATTGGAAATGCCTATGAACAGTGCCAGGTACTATTTGCTATGATAAGGAACAACAGTTTAGTTTTAATCTTGTGCTTGGGAGAAAGACATCAGTCATATACACTCAGCATGGAGAGAGCAAATTTCAGAGTGACTTTTTGGTTTTTTGGATCTTCATACTGTAATTAGAGAAATGTAGGCAGGTTCAAAATGTGATTCTTTACCTCTTGTTTCCTTTCTTATGATGCATTAATTAGCTCAGGGTTGTGTTTTTAAAAAAAATGCCTGCTTTTTGTGCTTGTAGCTCAGGTACTAGTCTTAAAGATAGTATAATAAAGGAAGACTTTGTTAAATCGGTGATTTTTCAGTTTCATGCAAGTGAAACATGAACTGTTAGGAAAAGATTGCATTTCTAGACTCTTAAACATCTTTTGCACATGCAGTTATTTTAATGTTTAGTCTGTTCTAAGTATTGGGGGATCACTTTCCCTGGGTTTTGCTTACTTTGGTTGGAATGGACCAGTCTCCGTCAGGATCGGCTTGTCTGGCTGGAAATCCTGAGGAAGAGGAGGAGGTTCTCAGGCTTTGCAAGGCTTTTAACTCTCCCTTTATCAGTGGCATGATTTCTTTCAGGCTTTTTGCTCAGCCAGTGGCCTGTTAGGGGTTCTCCACCAGCCTCTACTCAGGCTCTACTCCCCCTAGAGCAAGCCAGAGGTCTGTAGTGTAGTGAATGAAATTTGCTCTGGATTGAGCAACTAAACCCAAGAGGACCCAGGGCTGAGGCTGACCAAAAGGAAAGCATTCCAGTCACTGGCTTGCCTATGGATAATTGGCATTTTGTATGTTTTACTACCACACATGTCATAAACCTTGAACATTTGCAGTTGCTGGAAGCTAAATAATAAAGGACCTAAGCAGTGGCTTTCAACATGGTGAATTCAAACATAAATGCACCATGAAATGACCTGTGGATGTTTGTCTTCCTTGCAAGATGTGTGATTAAAACAAAAATTAACCCAGAAACATTCTTAACTTAGTGAAGAACATGCTGACAGTGACCTGGATTGACACACTGACTCAGTACAGTGGGAATAATCCCTGAGAGTTTTTATGGCTCTTAAGATGATGTAATAAATTTTAGTACAAATATGAAATATTGTTTAGTGTATGAATGGGTTCCTCATGTTTTTTTCCTTAGAGGTTTTATGAGTTCTGGTCCATTGTTGTGAATATATCTTTGCTTTTCCATCTTGCTGTCAAGTAGAATGGCTGGAGATTCTTTGGTTCAGGCACGGTATGAAAGCACATTGTGTCCACAGGGTTTGGGGCTAAGGACTCCTGCGAGTAAGAGCACAGCACTGGACTCAGTTGCTTAATCAGATGTATCAGAAATATGCGTAATGCACCAGTGTCCTGGTGTTTATCCAGCCAGATGAGGATGTTGTCTTAAAAAGCAATCTGCAGTTAATTTTTTTTTTAAATTGTCAACTATTTGGTATATTTTTGTTTTCTTATGTAAGGAAGATGTATTTCTTTTCCTCTCTGACAAATGAAATAAGCTGTTGCAGGAGTTTTCTGTAGTGCTGGAAAGTAAATGTACCTCTAATAGTTTATGGTGGCTCGAAATCAGCGTTGGTAGAATGCCTAAAAATTCCTGCTTCCTGTTGAAAGTACATTCAGCACACTGGGACACATTTGTCTGGATGTGATCTGTGGGTCTACTTTTTTTATTTACACTAAATTTGCAGTGATTCCTGTTATTTCAAACCACATACACCCACACAGCTATGGTTACTTGGAATCTGTCTTGACTGGAATATATCAGGAGTAATTGGGTTGGTATGCCATCTTTTGTTGATAATTGGAAACTCTTGGATCTGACACAAGAAGTTAACAAATTCCCTGTACTTAGCCATATGCTTTAGAAGTTCTTGCAACAGCAATTTTCAGGTCATTTGTCTGGCTAGAACTTGAGAAGAAACATATGGCTACTGCTTATGTCCTGTCTTATTATTCTTAAGAGTATTATTTCATAAACAGAAAAGAGCTCATTAGCTGGTAAATTATTCATAGGCCTTGCTGGAATTGCACCAGGTATGCACAGGGACTCTTAAAAGGGTCTTTTTTAACAGCCCACATTTGGAATTGTCTGGGCAGAGATATATTTTTCTTTTCAGTAAGACAAATAAAACCCTACAAAGCTGTTCATCTCAGTTAAATCCAACTGTATGGCAATTTCATGTTAAATATTTCCCATGTGTGATTAAGAATAAAAATCACCTGCTAATAAATCGTGGCTGTAGCTGTAACTTGCATTCTGATGAACTGTGTATCACTTATAGTAAGTAATTAAAGAGCTCATATGCATAGCAAAGAGGACTATTTTTTAATTACGTGGTTACATCTGCCTAAGACTATCCCAGTTCCAAAGGGCCTTCCTGCTATTGTTCAAATATTCTCTGGTGCCACCTAATGGTAAAATGCTCCCGTTGCTCTGGAGTGAGAATGAACAGTGGATGCCCACCACATTTATTGCTGTACTTAGGCCCATCGGGATCAGTTCTGTGGCCTGAATATGTATATAATAAAAAAGGCTCCTGACCCTAATTGCTTCCAGTCAAAACATTTCACTGTTCAAGGAAAAAGTACAGTAAACTCTATAGTCCTTCCTTTAACTGTTCTAACTGAACTGTTTTTTAAAGGGTTTGGACACAAGCCTGAACCAAACCAACTAGAACTTAAATCAAAGCTGTGTTCTGACAGTGACCCATAATTTCCTAAAAGCCAAATGCTGTTCACCCTTATTCTACTGGGAGTACAACATTCAGATTTGTGATATAGCTTTGTGTTTATTTTTTTTCTGTATTCTTGCCATAATGCTGCAATTTCCTTGAAATGGAGAAGTGCCTCTTTGGATGTGGGAAAAGCAGTAAGATAGATGTGAATAGTACCCGTCATTCTCACCCTTTCCATAGCCCCTGAGTGTTTCAGGGCTCTGTGCTCTCTGCACACCTTACAGGGCAGGCAGGGTGCTGAAAGCCAGTCTCTTTACCTGCCCAAACTCACATTTAAGAGACATGGATCTGGCTCCTTCCAGACTGCAGGCTGTAGGTAGTTCTTTCTTAGTTTCCCTTTTAGGATTTGGTCTTTCCATTATCTTTTTGCTTCCACTACCTACCTTTAGATATGCTCTAGCAGTGGGAAGTGAGCGTGCTTGCAGTTTTACCTTTGGATGTCACTGGGGCCTTGCTATGACAATATACATTCTTTTCTTGGAGTAGGTAGGGAACTGTTCTGTTAGGGAAGAAAAAGCAGCTTCCTGCTCTAAATAAAGCAAAAATGCATGTGGCTATTTAGCTCCGTTGGTTTGAGCCTGGTGCTAATAGTGCCAAGGCTGTGGGTTCAATCTCTGTATGGGCCAGTCACTTAAGGGTTGGACTTGATGGTGGATGATCCATGTGGGTCCTTTCCAACTCAGAATATTCTGTGATACTTTATCTCAAGTCAGTAGGGAAAGCAACTGTAGTGAGGCAATAATAGATGTAATTCTATGATTCTTATAAGAAGCTGGTGGGAGGGACAGTGTAGCCAAAGGATGTTGCAAAAGAACTACTTAAATGAATTATTTTGCAATCCTCTGGAAAAGAATGTTCGGTATGTTTTGACTGATCAATTCTGCTATCATACATTTTCTGAATACCTGGTTAAGATGGAATTAATAGAGTTGAGGCAAATAAACAGCAATACCCGAGAGACAAGGAACAGTTTTATCCAAATAGCTGAAATATTAGGTTTGCTGCCAATTTCTGAGACTAAAAAGGCTATTGAATAATGTAATTGTCATTTATTCTAGTCAGAACTGACTGTGCCCAACACAATGTGAGCTGCAGATTTCCCCTCTAATGTCCTGTTCAGAACCAGACTTAGTTTTTTCATGTTCTGAATCACCTTTCAATTCCATTGTTGAGTCCTTTCTTCAAGAACAACCACCCTTGCAAACAAAAGCCATTTGCATGAGTGGGAGTTCTGATATCGCTTTTAGAGAAGTTTCATTTCAAAGTGAATTGTCCTGCTGCTTAGCTATAGAATAGTTGTATTTTGGAGCTGGAATTGGCTGCTTTTTGTGGGTAATTATATTCTCTTTTGAATAAGAGGAGGAATAAAAATAAAACACCTTTCTGCTTTCTTCTGGGTATTCTAGAAAGTAATGCTATTGTGCATTAGTACATGTGAATAGCATGGATAAAGTAGTCACTATTTTTCCCCTTTGCATAAACATGACTAGGGAGGAAAATATTGTGGGCCAAATTGTTTGCAGATGTAACTGTTGTGGTTTCATTGAGTTACAGGCAGATTTGAAAAGATTTTGTCCCAACAGGAGATAATATGTGCAAAGCGCTGCTGATGGTCTGGCCAATTTGTGGGTTCTCAGTCTGAGCTGAGAAACTGGCACTCTCCTTTTGAAATCTGGCTTTGAGGACTGTACCATGTTACAAAACCAGAGGGTTTGGCCCACATATGAAACTAACTGCCTGAATAGAAATATTTACCTTTTTTTTTTTTTTTGCCAACCCAATAATAAAATTGTTTCCTTCCTTGAGTTGTAGATAAAGAAAAGAATCCCTCTCTGTGGGTGGATGGCTCTTGTCCTCAAAGGCACTTGTCACTGACTGTAGTGCTTAATGCTGGCTCCCTCTTTGACTGGGATTCTTCTATAGGGAAAAAGGCCAAAGAATTCAAGTTAAAACTTTCCACCATGTACAGAAAACATCTTAATCCTTCCTGGTTGTCATTGTAAGCAAACTGTTCTTGCTTTCAGGATCCCTCTTGAACTGCGATTCACGAGCCCCAGTCATGGGTAACTGTCAACTCCAAATGCTTAATAATCATGAAACTGGCCCCAAGTCATGACACTGAGATACTAAGTCAAGTAGCTCATGCTTATGATCACTTTCTATGTATCAGGGATGGAGAAAGAGAAGAAGGAATTAACTCCCTAATTATGGGGGTTCAGTGGGTGAAGCCTCAGGACACGAAGGCTTGTCAGCACTGCAGTGAATAGCAATAGCTCTGCTCTAACTCTGGTTATGTTTTCAGCCTTGGGTGAGACAGCTCATGCCCTAAGCATGTGTGCAGATGCATTTAATCTCTTTAAAACCATCACCTGCCTCCACAAAAAGTGTGGGACCCAGCACTGGTACTTCCTGTCTTTCAAATGGAAGTTTTCCTTAACACTAGTACCACCTCAGCTGTGCTGGGTAGCACCTCTTTGGGTGTTGCTGGGCTGATTTTGAACCATATGTCCCAGAGGAAAATGAAAAGCAGGCCAGCTAGACTTTGGCTATTTAGCTAGAGTCCCTGTTTTGGTTTTGTGGTGTTTTTCATGTAGCAGATATGTCAGATGTGAGATCCAGGTCTAACAGCACATTACCTTGACAGTGGGCTGTGTGTGGTTATTTTCAGAGGCCTCTAAAGGAGACTCAGATTGAGTATTTCCTTAGGATCATAGTCTTGGGACAGACAACACAGTGCATGCTGAGTTCTCTTATGAGTCACAGGCTACAGGAATACTAGGGGCTTAGTGGGTTTATATGCTGGCAGAGAGCTCTGGAGATAGAAGTTAATCAGTAGTGAAGCTCAATCAAATATAATCTTCTTGCTGCTGGAAAGAGAATGAAAAAATTGCTGGTGTCAGTTACCACTGTGGTGCTGGTGCCTGGAAAATGCTGCAGGAAGGGCCAGGACAGATGTATCCCACTGGCAGCCCTTATCAGGGCTCCTGCAGAGCCCTTCTGAGGATGAATGTCATTCCAGAGAAATCTCTGTCCAGGCAAAAAGGCTTCCTGTGAGTAGTAGGCAACTTATAAAAATGGGAGCTGGATGCAAAATGTGGATCCATTTTGGGCCCTTCCTTTGCTTAGAAGCTTCTAACAAACTCAAATTTTACCTCATTACTTTCACTATTCATTGTTTTCTTCTGCTCCTGGAGGTCTCCCTTCCTACTGAGTTCTGCTTTCAGGGCAAACTACTATGGGAATCTGAAACAATCTTTTTGAAACTGGACTTTGAGGCACCTTCCTGAAGCCCCTCTTGTGTCACTGATACCAGCACTTACAAAAAGAAACAGTATCTCTGATTCTCACCTTCTTGGTCCCTTCTGCTGTTACCTCTGTCCTTGTTCACATGCTTTTGTAAACTTGAGGTGGAGAAGCAGCATTTCAGAGAAGTTTCCTCAGTGCAGAAGCAGTATAGGTCTGCAGTTTTTTTGGCGATGGCTCCTGGCCTCTGTAAGCAAATCCTTAGTCTCTCATAGAGACTACAAAGTCAGTGACCAAATTCCCCCCAAAATAAGTCCCTGAC
The DNA here is from genome assembly GCF_000691975.1 of Corvus brachyrhynchos. Lineage (NCBI taxonomy): Eukaryota > Metazoa > Chordata > Aves > Passeriformes > Corvidae > Corvus > Corvus brachyrhynchos. The sequence continues at coordinate 4,384,044 of NW_008246060.1, forward strand.
AAGCTGCAGTCTGTTTCCTGTGTCCCAGAGTATAGATGAGACATCCAGTGGGAGGTAAGTCTTTGAGTGTTGTTGGTGGGACAGGGAAGCGATACTCCAGAGAATCTCCCTCAGTACAAGGGCATTACAGGAGAAGAGGTGAAGTTATCATGGGGTGCCTCAGATAGGAACTTGCTGAGCAAGCTTTGCCTGAAATAAGACTCCCCACTTGAACCTCATGGAGTCTGTGACCATCCTCTGTACCACAGTATTTCTTTGTTTTATAGGAGCTTTAGCCCCATTAGTGATTGATTGAACGTTTCAGAGGCAGTGGGAGCGCTGGTGTTTCAGCCCTGGCAGCAAGTGCCTGTCTCTTACTGTTCCTTGGCTGTCAGGTTTTAAGCACTTTAATTTTAACAAACCCCCCTCAAACTTGGAAGACTTAATGAAAATTAAATGTGTGCTCTGGATTTTTCTTCTATCTGTTCTGCCTAATAATCTTATCAGAAAGATGCTTGTCTTGTTAAATTTGCTGAAATATTTGCTCCTGATAAGGTGTATCAAGCACACTTTGTGCTTCTCCTCCAGCCTGACAGTGCCCTCTCGTGTTGGCAGTTCTGGTGGCAGCACGGCATTCCATGTGCTGCCTGAGATGGTGTTCTGGCAGCGTGGGCTGCTGGAGGCCCTGCAGCTCCTGCCATCGGCGCTTGCCAGCCCGGAATCCTCTGGGCTCATCCTTGAGCTACATCACGTTTCTGGGCAGAGGAATTCAATGCAGCAGTGAGATGCACTCGTTGTTTGCCTCTTCTAGTAAATTGATCTACTTTTTACTATGCTGTTATTTAATATTCCTTGACAGACTTGTCCAGGAAATCCCTGTTGTTGTTCAAGAGAGGCACATTGACCTGTCTGCTTTGTTACGCTGTTGATTTCTCCATCCTGCATATACAGAACAGGTAACACTGATGAGCAGCCACGCATCATTTGTTCACCCTCTTCCCCCAAAGCCACCATCTATTTTGTTTTGCCTGGGCTGGTTATTTTGCTGAATGACTAATCTGCTGCTAAGTCATCCATTTTTCTCTAAATGCCAGAGAGCTTCAGCTGCTCTAACAGCACCTGAAAGCCTTTGGCATTTTGGGGTCACTGGTCTGTATTTGCTGTCAGTGCTAATACTGTTTGATTTTCAATATTAGATTTTATGCCTTGTGCAAAGCTGCATGTGGCCGGGATGTTTAACTGCAGTGCCCATGGCTCATAAATTCTTAACCCACAAAAACCAACAGGGAATAGTAAGGAAGCCCAAAATGGGGGTTATGTGGGTACATGTAAACCAACACGTCAGCTCTGTGTCTTTCAAAACAAATAATGAGCAGGATTTCACCTCAGCATCACAGGCCAAAGTAGGAAGAATATCTGAATATGTTGTTTAAGTTAGAAGTGAGTCTTCCAAGTGAGAAAGCATCAGCCAGAAAAAGAAATTGCAAGATACAAAGATGAAATGGAGAAATTTTTTTTAAAGCTGTGAATGCATTCCTGAACATGAGCAGATAGGGAACAGTTTATTAAACTACCAGATCCACTTGGAAAGGTATTTAAATTTATTATTCAAAGTAACAGGGAATGAATAAATGGGCTGTTAAATACAGGAAAAAGGAATGACAAAATAGATGATTCTTATTGTCAGTTAAATATTAACTAATAAATGCTTTTAGTCCATGAACCCAGTGTCTGAAACCTCTACACTGGTTTTAGCAGTATCTTTTAAAGTGTATAAATTAAACAAGCAGTTGTTACAGACTTGGGTCACATTTTGAAATTTCTATGAGTAGCAGTTGTATGAAGCACTGAAAGGAGATGCTGAAGAGCCCCAGTGTTCTGGTTTGTGGCTAACAGCAACACACAATGGTAGACTTAGGCCCATGCTCTATTATTTCACTGTTTCACATACCAGCACCTCATTTTGCCAATTCAAATTTTGATTTGTGAGGCTGAGCCCACAGGGGAAGTGGGTGTGGGATTAAACCTGTTTTCTCTTATTTGCCTGCTCTGCTTTTGGTACCCTGACCCTCACTTCCCAGGGGTGGCATTGCAGTGGGAGCAATTCTGTAAAAATGCTGGGAGGGGATGCATGGCCTTTGATCTCAGCTCTGACAGGACTTGAGATACATTAGCTGCAAGTACACAAAAAAGCTGGGACCCACTACTGAACACCAGAAAAAATACTTTGGCCTGATAATGATGTTGATGACTTATTCTAAATGATCCACAAGACCAAAACATTGCTCTAAAATGTTCTCCGTGAAAAGATCTGTCTTCGCTTCTGATGTGACTCAGATTCAGCAGGGCTGGGAAGCACATGGGAAGAGCTGATGACAGCTTAGGACAGGCTGAGCTGAAGGCATTGAGCCTTTCTGAAAAACTGAGCAGGAAGGATTGCAGAAAGCATGAACACAAGAAATGGGGTGGTTTGGGAAATGTTTATGGGCAGACATGGCCTAGTATGCCAGGACTGGTCAAATGGGAAGGAGGGGGAAAGGAAAGATGCCAAACAACTTGGAAAGAAAAGGACTTGTGAGTGCTGAAGATGGGGAGCTATGCACATGAGTCGCTGCCTGTGTAGGGGTGGGAAGAGCACCAAGGGTGTAACGCAGCCCTGTTGGGGCCCTTCCCCTGCCATGGAGCCCTGGGAGAGGGGCCCTGAGGGGGAGGCAGGGTGTTTCCCTGGCCCTGGTCAGCCTCGTTCCCCACTGGTTGTTTTATGTTCCCCTGCGTGGGGAAGGACCCTCGGGTCCCGGGATTGCCGCCGGTCCTGGGCACGTCCCGGCCCTACTGGAGAAATAAACATCTCTGAAACAGCTATCAAGAATCAGTCCATGTATATTTTTTTTCCGCGGGCCTCATTGTCTGATACATGTGTTGCGGTATTCACACTGTAACACAGCACCTTTGGTTTTGTTGTGGATAAACCTTTGAAACTTTCAGGACAGCAGTCAGCACTGAGACTCAGCTTAAACCAGTGCACCCAGAGGCCACCTCAGGAGCAGCGTCTGGGCATGAGTGAATTGAATACAGGTTTGCAGCCTGGTGCACACAGGCACAATCACAGTGGAAAAATCAGTGGAGGGGAACATTCCCTCCCATTACAGAGCATGGCTGGCTGCACACACGAGCAAAGTGGGCTGCTACCTGGAGGGCAGGTACCTGCTCTGTGTCTATTAGAGGCGATGGGTTCAACAGAACAGCGCGCTCCTCTCTACAGCTGAGCTCTGTCCTGAATGCAGGGGCCTTGGCTGATGGAGGACCTGGTGTGGGTGGGAGAAAGCTCCTTCTGTGAGTGAGGGACTGGCATCAGCCCTTCCAGCAGCACCAGTGGCCACTGCCCTGCTGGGCTGCCAGCCTGGGCTGTGGGACCGGTAAGTTGTGTTCTTCAGAGCTTCCCACTGCGCTCTGCCTCAGCCACTCCTCTGCATGGGGCAATGGCCAGGGAGAGGAGGAGTGAAGAGGAGCTGGTGAATCTGGGAAGAGGAGAATCTCCTGGCTCTTTTCAAAGTCCCTCTGAAATATCTACTGTCCTTCAAACCTGAACTCCTTCCTAATAGATTCACTGTCAGTCTACTTGGCGCAACACACAGCCTTTGCTTCTGTGCCACCTTTGACTGCTCAGCTCTCTGCTGTCTTTCAGGCTCTCCTTCTATCTTTTCCTCATTCTCTTGACTACAGCCCTGAACCACGGTATTGCTGAGAAGCCCAAGGCCAATTCTGTTGTAAAAAACCTGCTTTAGTAGAAACACTGGTATGGGTCACGTTGCCAATGTATCTTCCTCTTCCAGGGGACATTTTTGTGGCAATTGTGTACAGAGGGTAAAAGCAAGGGTTAATGCTCTGACAGACTGAGGGCAGGGGATTAAGAATATATTGTATCTGCTGTTAGACAGATCTTCCCGTTCTTCCTCTATTATAATTATGGTTGTTATTACAGCCAGTTGTAGGGCATCTAAGTGAAATTCATCCAGAATATAAATGCCTGAAATTGAGGAGGAAGGCAGAAGACAGTGAGATTTCCAAGTGGAGATGACCTTTGTTGCTCTCTGAGCTCAGACTATTTTTGGCAGGAGGCAAATGAAGCGAGAGCGTGCCTTGGAATGAAGGCAGAGCAGCTGCCAGCCCCTGTAATTAGCCAAAAGGCCTGTGGAGTGTGGACAGGAGGCTGCAGAGCACGTGGCTTCTGCCATGGCACTGCTGAGTCCGGAACAGTGCCTGCAGAAATGCAAGCCAAGCCCAGATATTGCAGCAGGGAAGGCCCTGAGCCCCCATCTGGGGCTGAATAGTCACAGGGTGACTGAAACAGGGTGCACAGGGCTGTGAGAGGCTTTGGAGCAGGAGACACAACCCTCGGCCTGCACACGGGACTGATTCAGTCCTCACCAAGGGCCTCCAAACATGCTTGGATGTAATAATTACTCAGGGTAAACTGGAGCTTTGACGACCCTGAATTGCAAGAGAATGACTCAAATACACAATAATGGATTTAATCATTTACGTATGTGTTTAGTGTAGTTGTAGAGGAAAAAGAATTACTGCAGGCAAGGTTTCTCTGGCAGCCTCTGGGTTAGTGCATCTATTGCATCTCTTCATAGGTAGATTCCAGGCCTGCCACAAGCCTATGTGCAAAATATTTTCTACTGATAATTGAAGTTGAGTGTGACAGTTTTTTATGAAGACTTGATTTTTTGTTTTTTGTTTTTTGTTTTTTTTTTACACTCAGACCATGTAAGAAAGGTAGTCAAGGAAGCAAGACAATCAAAATGCATTTGTCAGAATTTTTACTGCAAATATTTTTTCTCCATGATATTTAATAGGAAAATTGCATTTAATTTTTGTCAAAGCAATGCATTCATTGATATAGGCTGGCTTGGGGATGCAAAGAATGAATATATTACAGTCAGGAGTTACAGAGTCATAGAGATGAGCTCGATATCAGAGGCTAGAGATGATAAATCTTTCTATGGCAAGATTCCTCAGTTGCTGCTTTCCTCCATGGGCAGTAGCACAGCAGTGTATTTGTACACTCCCCAGAAAAGCCAGATCCAGAGCCAGTTCCTGGCCTGAATTTTGTCTGTTTCTAACCAAGCACAGTTTCTCTGTAGGAACGAAACCAAGCAAACATGTGGGCAATAGGGGAAGATGTAGTTCAGCCTGCTTTACTGAAGGAGCTATACATCAGTTCCACTGCTTTTTCAATTTCTTTTTGCCTCCATTCCTGTTCAAGCAGTGAGGAATCTGTTTCTCAAGAGTAGTCTGATTTGTGGGGTCTCTCAGTTCCTCATTAGCTGAATGAGTTATGGAAAGTAGAAAACTCTGGGACTTGAAAAATGATGTGTGCTTCTTGTGAGGCATTTTCCATCACTTCTGTGCTGAATTTCAGGAGCATTTTAGGTAACCAATCTATTTCTCATGGGTTCTCTTGGGCTATTTTATGTCCATGCATATGAGTTTGTTTCACAGCTCTGTTTTTAATGTTTGAATGAGACAAGAGAAGAAATAAAGCACCCCACCTTACACAGGAGAGGAGATGTAAGTGTAATTATCTAAGGTGTTTTTTTGTTCTTCTGCCTTTAAATTTTTTGTGTCAGCACGGTTCAAACTGCAGGGCCTTTGACTTGGAGTGGTGTAGATTTTGATAATAACCTTCATTCACTCACTTCAAAGCTTTCCTTTAAAACCTTCAACATTTTTTCCTGGTCTTCACAACTTTGCTGTGGTATCTGACAGGGATGCCAGATGGCCCAAAGAGATAAACATCAAACAAGTAGAATGTCCCTGCCTCCAGCCCTTTGATGGTCTCTGTGGTGACAGCTCGCTGGAGGTTTAGATCATAGAAGTACTTGCACAGCACTTTCTCTGATCTGTGCCGAGATTCAGGCCCGGAGCACCTGTCTGCACTCTGCAGTTCCCCCCAAATCTGATCCTCTTCAATCCTTTTCCTGTACACACAGTACTTGCTCTCTTCTTGTGTTCCCAGCCAGGCAATGGTCACAGACCTGCATGTTCTCAGTTTACTGAAGGATTTGATTTTTAAGCTCTCTGGAAGCAGTGGGAATAAGGGCTTGTGGAAATGTGGGGATGCCTGTACCTTCACAGAAGAGTTAGATTCCTCTGTGGACCTCAGCTGCACCAAATAGGTGTCCAGCAACTTTCCCTTCAGGGACAAATACCTCAGCCCAGAGAGATTTTCCGATGCCACTGTTTTGCCGTTCCTTGTTATGTGAACCCGTATTTGGCCCCGACACAACTGAAAGGTGAAGTGGATTTTCTTGTGCCTCGCCTGGTACTGCAGACTGTAGAATTTCTGCTTTTTCCCATCCAGGACCACATGAATCACTTTGCCATCTTTCAGCTCTGTCACCTTGGGTTCAGGTTCTTCCAGGGTCCTGGCGAATGTCCCAGTGTATGCGGCGCTGGCATTTGTGAGGAGGTTGACAATAAAAACATCAAAGTAATACTGAGTGCTGGGGCTGAGATTGGGCACCGTGTAAGTGTTCTTGGTGCCCATGCACACCTGCCTGACTTCCCCACTGCTCACTTTGTTGATGATGCTCAGTTCACTGTTGGACAATATCATCACCTGCTGTGGCTCCAGAAGGTATGGAGAGAGGGACAGAGCTAATGTGGGTGGCAGCTTCATTCCAGAGGATCTGATTGCTGTCTCAGCAGCACATAAGCTCTTATAGTTGTGCTTTTCATTAACCAGGAGACAGTACTGGATGCTTTCCCTGTGCTGCAAGACAGAAGGGCTGTGTTTCCAGGTCAGAGTCACCGTTGTGTGGCCAGTGCCAATCACATCTATGCGTGGGTCCATGGGAAGCTCTGGGTAGAGGTGCCCAGACGTTGTGTCAGTTGTTAAGTACACGGTGATGTGCGTGTCTCGCTCGGTGGATAAGAACTCCAGCAGGTAAACGGCAGAATGGGAAGACATTCCCATGTAAGTCTCTACAGAATTTCCCTTGTAGTTGAAGATGGTGGACACCGTGCTTGGAGCCTTCTGAGATTTTGAGACCTCTTGTGTATCATGGTCACCTGCAGGCAAAAAGCAGACTTGTAACTTCTGTTTTAAAAGATGTGAAATAAAGCACATCATACAAGTTTTATTGTTAGGGAACATTGTATTTTCTTCTTGAAAGCAGCAATTATAACTAAAAATATGTTTTAGTAAAAATAAGTTGCTACTGGCAATTTATTAAAATAAAATTTGAGGAGCTGTTATTTTAGCAGTGCAGCTGTAGAATTATGTTTTCAAAAATACTATAATTATGAAACCACAACTTACAAAAGCTTGGCTTGTATTGTGCCTGATGCCCCTACAATTTTCTTCTTCTATTTGCTGTCTCTTAGGGTACTTTTCTTTAAGGAGACTCATTATTTCTATGATAGGTTCTTTTCTTTGGATTAGTTTTAGGCTGTTGTCTCACGAAGAGGGAAAACTTATCAATTCAAAGGAGTAGAATTTGTTCTCATCAGTCAGGTGTACTTGCTTAGGTAAGAACTTGTTAATGGCAGCTTTTAGATTTTTAATTTGAAAAATTAATTCAAAAAATCATGCAAGAGAAAGGAATTGCCTTTCAGAGTAAAGGCAATTTATTACCCACTGCTGTGGTAGGTGTGGCAAGAATAAATGGCTAAATCTTCTCTGCTTCACGTGGGGAGCAAATGGTTGTCTCAAGCAGCCTAAGCCACAGAAAAATGACTGAGGCAGCAGCGGGAAGTTTGGCCCAGTACCAACACTTACGAAGTTGATCTGTTTGTGCAGCCTGGAGGACCTGCAGTTGTTCCTCTCCCATGTTTCACCCATAGGGACAGGGTCAGTCCATGGCAGCTCACAGGAGAGGGAACAATGGCATGTTTGGGCTTGTGGGAAATTTCCTATAACACAGTTATGTATGAGTAACTTATGCTTTCTTTGCCTCTACTTAGGCAGACCAAAGGCCTTACCTGGTGTTGCTTTTCCTGGGAAACCTGGTGGAGACTTGTAGACAAGTATCCTCCACTCAATGGGAACATCACAGGGAGTCACTGTTATTGAGAAAGGGGTGAGGACCCTGCCCTCTTCCAAAACAAAGTAGTACCTGTGAATGTGGATAGAAATAGAGGGAAATGTATCAGGGAATTCAAGTTTGCCTGAAACTCCTTGTAATCAGCCATTCTGATGTGGGCCACTGTGCTCTGGGTAGAAATGACTGTTCTCTGGGGTGTGTCCACACAAAGGGATGGTGAATGTCTGCAGCCTTCAGATGCAGAATGAAAACATGCTGTGGAGTTTTTTCCTATTCCACAAGTATTTGCTAGAAGCTTTATCCATTTAGCTTAGGCAGTATCTTTCCCTCTGAGGTTTTTTTTTCTTGCACTTCAGGTGAACATTGTATCTTGTCCTTAGCTGGTTATTTTGGATGACGGATGTGATTTAGCTGACTGCTGTCTCCATAACCACCTGTTGGTGGTTCTACCTTAATTACCTCATGTGCATGAGCAGTACAAAGTGACATCAGTCTCCTTGGTCAGGTTTTGATTCCTGCCTTAAAAAAGCCCAACCTCCTGTCTTGCTCTGTTTTATTTCTGTTGTTTTTATACAGACTGTACAATGTTTGGACTTGGCCACAGAAATGTTTGGATCTGGGTGCCTCACTCTGCACTGAAATGAAGGCAATTGGCAATTCAAGGGTTTTTTTGTTGTTCACCAGTGAGACAAGCCTAGTCGTTATGGATAGATCCTGTCAGCCTGGAGGCCTGGCTTACTTTCAGGGTATGGCTACTAGGCCAGAATGAAGCTTCACTGGAATCAGTTCCACATTCTCAAGTCTTTAAGCTAAAACTTGTGATCTCTTGTGTTTCTGTTTGCATGACTGGGGTTCAAAAGAACCTTCCTGATCATGCTAAACTGCTTCCTAATTGCAGTCTTAATGTTATGCCACAAGAGCGTAGAAAAATTCCCTTTTCTTTAAAATTTCAGTACCCCTTTTCCTTTAATGAGGAGAGGTCCTTATTCTGTTCCTGGTCACATTATATAACATGTGCCATGTTCCAGTTTTTCTGTGCAATGCATATGAAGACTGAGCAATCTGGCTCACCCTCTGCTCCATGACCACTCGGGTGTATGTCAAAATCTGTATTTGCTGCTCTCTCTCCAAAGTGCATCTCTTCCCAAACAAGTAGATTGATCTTTGCTGCCCAGATGCAGTGCCAGTTGTAGTATCTAGGTCACCTACATATCTAGGTATGGCAGAAGACTTTGCAGATGGTCTAGGAAGGTGAAGAATGTGGAATTTCCACATGCAAAGCACTTTTGATCTCAGCAAATTGTATTGCCATTCAACAAAAAGACTTTTAGTGTGCAGGACAGTGGCAGAAGTTTTCCAGATGTCTGTGTGGCTATTCTGCTGATTTTTGGGGTAGTTAATTTGCTAGGTAACATGGTTGTATTTCACCATGAATGTAGGATGGCTGCTGTCTCTGCAGACCTGAAGCTGGGCTGTTTGTGACACAACTGTTTGCTGCTGGAGCCCACCTGTCCTGTATCAGTTCTGCTGCTTCTCTGACAAACAACACAGAAAGCTGCTGAAATGTCTACAGGAAGCTAAACCTCATCTCAGAGGCTCATTCCATATCCTGGGCAGTGTAATGACACTTGAGGAGTGGGGCATTTTTCTGGCAATTCAGTGTGCACAGACAGAGCCCTGCAGGTGCAGAGGGATTCTTGGCTTGCACTGGTAGCATGCAATTATCAGTGACATGGGGAAATATCTGGGAGTAGCAGTGGCTGATTTGCTCTTACCTTTTGGGTATATCCTTCAGCAGGTGAACTGTAGTTTCCTTACCATCTGCCAGTATCAGGGAGTGGTAGAAATTGAAGAGATTGGTCTTGAAGCTCTGTTGGGAACTGGTGGTGGCTGGTTTTGTAGAATGGCACAAAGAAGTTGCCATGAGAAGATGGAGAGGAAGATAAAGCCAGAACCAGGACATCTTCAGTACTGCAAAGTGAGATGACAAAAGTGAACAGAAACAGCTGCCACAGGAGAGAAAGTAATGTGACCCTTTCTTTCTGTGCCTTTCCTGGTATTTGTATCCCAGTAATCCCAGTAAGACAGGCATTCAAATATAGTGCCAGTCTCCATTTTGCTAAATTGTTTAAAGTTCACAGAAATATTCCTCAGAGGATCTCTCTGCAAAGATTTAATTGCAGAAACTATGAAGTCTTTGATTATAGGAAAAAGTATAGTCAATGGAGCACAAGTTCAACATCACAGTTATTCAAACAAATCTTTTTACTGCTTTCAGAATGAGTGAAGAATTACATTTAAACGATTTTTTTTTCTAGTTTGTGGCATTCACTTACTAAATTTCAAGGCTGAGCTATTTGTAATGGAACTGTCCCTTTAAAACTCACAGGAGATTAGTACATCCCAACCATTGCTGCCCTTGCTGTTCTATCAGAGATCATTGAATTTTTATTTTGTCCACTGTGATTGTAGGTGCGTGTAGATAAGAGGATCAGTATAACTTATCCAGAGCTGTGTAAGATACTGTTTGGTCAAAGGTGGAGAATCCTGGATAAGAATCCCTGAACTGGTACTTAGATTTTAAGCTCTGTGTATCTCATTTGGAAGAAGGCTTTATCACTGTAGGGCAGTAATCTTGTTCTTAGAGTTTTGTATTGCCCATCGTTCTCATACCTGCACCACTTTCAGCCTGTCTCAGCTTTTTCTGCTCACTGGAACTATTACAACTGTATTGTATTCACTGTGGAAAGAGATTTTAAAAAATCAGTTATGTCCCTTTTTTTTCAACAGGCCTTATTATCAGCTTGGAATCTATGAAAGAAAAGCACAAAACCAGTCCCCAGCAAATACTGGCATTACTTAAACTGGTGTGAGCATTGCCCAGAGCTGCACAGAGGAGGAGACTCCAGTTAGGACGAGAAGTTTTGACAGTGCACTATGTGCAGTTATCGATTATGCTTACAACTCTTTTGTCTGCCACATGCAGTTTCAGAAAGTATGAAAGTGGAAAGGGCATAGACCTTTAATGCAGGTGCCAGCTGTAGCTCAGGGATTTGGAAAGCAGAGGGAGCTCTGTGAGCGAGATCCCTTTTTTGAGGAAAAAGTAGCCTATTGCATCTTAGAAGCAGCAAGGAGCAAAGATCCTGGTTAAATCTGATTATTGGTTGGTGGTAGGAGAAAACATACAGGACAAAGGCTCAATTCTTAAGAGATTTTTATTTCTTTCTGAGATTAGCTCTTTCCCCATAGTGCCTGTGAAAGTGGGGAAGATCTTAGGCGGTCAAATCTCCAGTTCAGCAGACCCGCTGTCCATTGCGGTTAAAGTGACTTTATAAAAGGACCCCTTCCTTTTAAAATCCATTTCAAACATGCACATTTAAATATAGCATTGAATACATCTGTAGGTTTTTATGTACAGAATCTGGGATTCCCATAGTCAAGCACATCTTTAGTATCAGTGAGATGATTATGGAAATTATTATTACCAGGTCATCTGAATGTCCCTCTCAACGTCCAGACAAAGTTGGTTTATTCTCTTCTTGTTTGTAATATTTTAGCACCTGGTTGAATGCAGGCTTAAACAACCATCTGAACAAGTTGAAAGAATAGTTATAATTTCCAATCAATTCTGTTTTAATGCTCTTAGAGCTTTTCCTTATGACTCTGAGTCACTTTGCCACTTTGTTATTCTTGTAGTCTAATTATAGCTAACAGATTTAAAATATAACCCCAAATATTTTGCTTTACCTTTGACAGTGGAATCTGAGTTGCTCTGTGCTTTGGAGAGGATTTAAAAAAAAAGTCTTTCTGCTGTTTAAATGACAGGATCTTGCAAACCACACTGATACCACAGCAGCTCAGCTTTTCTTGTCCAGGAAAACAAACAAACCAAGCGATCAACAAACCTATAATCAGCTTATCCCAAAGAGAGCATCATCCTAAAGGTTGTTTTCACTCAGTTACGCAAACAATATATTCTCAGACCGTTGGAAATACGTTACACAAAAAATACTGTGCTTACCTATTGTGTTCCTGGTCAGATGATCCTCAGACAACTTGCTTTCTTTGCCAAAAAAGCATAAAAGAACATAGACTTTTCAGATCTCTTTAGGCAGATGAAAATCAAAACTGTGCAACCAGTTTAACAGGACAGGACTGATTTTTCCATATGGCTCCTGAACAGACATAGCAACTAAAATGCTTGCAGTCCTTCAAGAAAAGTAAAAAAAAAAAAAAAAAAAAA
>NW_008246060.1:4396820-4411360 GCF_000691975.1 Corvus brachyrhynchos
GGCCAGGATTTTGGTATTTTCTTGAGTTGGTTGTTTTAAACTTGTCCAGTTCTGCAATCTCCCAAGTGCTGATGGTTGTTCCTTCAGTCCTCGCGTTGCTCCTGGAGCTGTGCAGCAGTTGGGGTGTGCTGCGTGCCGAGCCCAGGACCCTGCTCCTGCACCGAGTGTCAGCCCGGCTGCTCCTGCAGCCTAATCCCAGCACTGGCTGGCCAGGGAGCAGGTCTGTGACTGAAATGCACAGTGAGGAGGAGGGGGGTGTGATGGAGAGAGGAGCAAACGCTGTTAACCCTTGTCAGCCCTTAGTCCAAGCCAGCCAGGGGTGCGCCACTCTCCTCCAGAAAACTACTTTTGTGTTAGCAGCTTGATGGCCCACTCCATCCCAAGGAGTGTGGGATCTCCCTGCCCTCAGCACTGTGGAAGCTCCAAATAATTTCAGGTGCACTGAGTTTCTGCTGTGGTGCTTTATGGGCCCAACAGGTGCTGACCTAAAGCAAGGAAGGCAGAAAAGCTGCAAGGGAGAGAATGCTCTGCATTTTTAAAGCAGACTGGAATTAGCAGTCCTTTTGAAGGCTGTCAGGAGTCTACTGAATAGAGCTGAGTGGTTTTCTTGGCTTGGAGAGGCTGTGTAAGAAGCTCTAAAAGTGTCTGGGCTGGGGGAGGAGGCAGCAAAAGGGTGTATGTGAAATGGCTCACAGCAAGCCAAGCACTTGCTTGTTGGGGTTACAAAGCAGTTGTAGCAAAGCCATGGTTGTTTTCAGGCCACTCCTGCTGAGTGAGAGCAGTGTGTGGCCAGGATTCACATGCTGCTTGTACTTCTTGGCCTGGGATGTCAGGAAAGATGCCCTGGGATTAGTACTGTGGGGATGCCTGCTCAGAAAGGCAAGCCCCAGGGCGCTGCATGAGCTTCCAGGCAGGCACTTTGCAGGGGGAAAAGACAGAATATTGTAGGAAGGCTTTATTTTTAAATAAAGTCTCTTGTCCAGTGTTTGGAGAGCGACTTGCAGTAACTCTGTACCACTGTCTCCCTGGATTCGGAGCTAGGTTGTTTAAGCCTTCCCAATACTAAAAGTTTGCTAAGAAGAGGGGAGCAGATAAGGGAGAAGTAGAAAGATGTTTCAACAGATTTTGCATAGCAGATCCTTCTGAAAATGTAAATTTGCTCATCAGCCAATGTAAGAGAAATATTTACAGTGCATTTATTCTCACTGCAGAAGATGGCAGGAATAATTAAGGTGTTCATGAATTGTTTGGCGAAAAGTTTGGCTCAGCAACTGGGCTTTTTTAAAAGGACAGCATGTGGGAGCCTTGATACAGGCACAGGGTCTGTTAGACAAACCATCATTCTGTATGAAATCCAGCACAGGTAAAGTCTGTGTAACAGATCTGGCAACTAATGAAAATGTGAGCACCTAGCCAGAACCAAACTGTTTCCCTGATGGAAGAGGAACAAGAGAGAAAGGTGCTGCTGCAAAGTCCAGTAAGGTCCTAGAGCAGGCCTGGAAGAGGGTAATGTAGGTCAGATGAGGTGCATCAAAAATGTGCCCTGAAAGCAGGACATAAACTTATTTTCACAGAAAAAATATTGGTCACAATATAGGTGCAGGGACTACAGTCTGTTTTTGCTGGGAATTTGGAGGGTCTCATGGGTGGAAGTCAGCAGGGAGAATTGTAGGCCAGCAACCAGTGCTAAGTAGGGATACCTCTGGGCAAATCTCAGAAACAGATGTCATTCATGTCTGGTAAAACCCCTAAATCTGGGCAGAGTGGACATGTCGTAGATGGGATGGACTCCCTGTCTTGTCCTCCCCAAAGCTCCCCACTGCCATCAAAATAAACCATTACTCACAGAAAAATCAGGGAAGGCAATGGGAGTCTTTCTTGTGGTCATCATTTCAGCACTGGAAGGCAAATGCTCGAAGGAGCCCTCTGTCTCCCACTGAACAAAACATGAGCAAGGATGCCAGGTGAAAGAGGCTGGTGGTGGTTTAAGTATGGATATAATCCAGTTCCTCTCTGGACAATTTCTCACATGCTTCCTGTGTGTGCTTACATGCTTTGCTGGAGCAGAATCCGTGCACATAAATTTTCAGAGGTTCACTGAAGCACTATCAAAGGGCGAAAAAAGTATTCTCTATGGAGAAAGTTAAGAGCAAAATTCATGACTTGTATAGCTTGACTGAATTCAGTGAAGTTACAATAGGGATAAATCAGTCCTTGATTTGGCAAAAAATTGGTACAATGGCCTTTTCATTTGACAGAGTCTGCAATGAGCAGGCTCTGCTCCCCTCAGAGCTGAGTCAGTGACTTCAAGAGGGCTGTTCAGAGATCCTACTTCTGTTCCAACCCTGCTGCCCATCCACGCCTTTCATAAATGTGAGAGATGGACCACCTTTGACACCAGACGCTTGATTTATACTCAGTTATGTAGTGGCTCTGCTAAAAGATCAGTAATGCTAAAACAAAGCACCTGCTTTGAAATGGGAACAAAAAGCCAGACTCGGGGATTTAGCTTGAAGCTCTCAAAGACGATTCAGATGTTCATTTTCTGGAACTGTAGTCCAAATCTCTGTATTCAGGTGAGGGATTCTGCAAGCCAGGGGACTGTCCTGCAGTCTTGGCAGCACTGTCCCTCAGCAGGCCCTGCCTGCAGCATTCGGTTGCTGTTTCATGGCATGCCTTGCCACAGGGATGCTTGGAGGCTCACCCTGGCTCACCCCACAGAGCACAGCTGTGGGAATTGTATCATGCTGCTTTGTACTTGGCAAGGAGATGCAAAAAATGGACCATGGGTATTTCTGATGAAGCAATTTCCATGCCCTGGCAACCCCTCTTCGAGCAGGTTGGGTCACCTTCATTAGGAAACTGTCTGTGGGAAGGGCCAGGAGAGCTCCAGTCCTCCCTGTCAGTGTGATACAGGGGAGAGTAGGAACAGGGCTGCACTGTCTTCCCATCCATCACCCACCCAGCTGGATCAGCCCCTGGCTGTTAGTTCTGGCAACTCCCAAGCACAGACTATTTCCTTATGCCCCCAGCCCAGCCTAGGGAGTTCTGTTTCATGAAACTCTGTAAGCAAATTAAAAATGTATGGGGAATGAGAAATCTAATCTTTGAGTTATGAGACAAGCAGCATTCTCCCTTTCTGTCTTTTACACATGCACATATGTATTCTATGAACAACAACTGAGGTAGAATTGTTAGTCTTTTGCTCCCAGCTACTTGTCTGCCTGCAAAATGCCTTCTGAATTAATCTTCATGTATAAACTACCTTCATAGTCCTGAGCAGAGGTAGCTATGGATGTCTAAGGGGGGAATGATAGCATCCAAACACATTCTGCATTTTCAGCTGCTTCAAATTGCAATCTATTCTTCTTAGCAAAAGAATCTAACTTGCCCTTATGGCTATGGAAAGGGGGATGCAAATATCTGTAAAAATCCCCTCCCAAGTGGAGGGGTTGTCCAAATCATTGCTTGATAGTTACTGGAGCCAGTATGTCCTTGATGAGTTAATGTACTTCTGGTTAGTATTGCTCCAAAAAAATATAATTCTAGACACACAGCTGGGCTCCAGCAAGAATCACACTTTTCTTTGAAGCTGTGAAAGTCAATCCTAAGCAAAAGTCTGGCACTTAAAACTACTGAGGGTACTTTAGTGGGGCAGCTGCTTTTATTTCTTCCAGGTTTTGTCAAATCCTGGCAATGCAAAGAACTGTCAAATGAGAAAAGCACTAAGTCTGTTCCTATTCAGAGTCATTAATAAGCAGGAGACACAGGGAATTCCTTCTAAGTCAAAAGCAGACTTGAACTTTTCCTGCAGCCTGTACCCAGGTGAGAATATAGGAATAGGTTGTTTAGGGCGCTGGTGGGTTGTCCTGGCAGTACATAGTGGGTTTGTAGCCACTGACCTACATTTTGGACCTGTAGCTCCCATTATGGCACGTCTATATTGAGAAGTTCTCCAGGTAATTACACAGTGATAATTTATACCCACT
The DNA here is from genome assembly GCF_000691975.1 of Corvus brachyrhynchos. Taxonomy (NCBI): domain Eukaryota; kingdom Metazoa; phylum Chordata; class Aves; order Passeriformes; family Corvidae; genus Corvus; species Corvus brachyrhynchos. Next base: position 4,400,810 of record NW_008246060.1, read on the forward strand.
AACATTACTTGAGTTTTTCCTTAGCAGTTCCTCTCCAGGATAAGATGCTGGCATTTGAAAATGATCGTTTTTGTTGCTTTTGAAACTAAAGAGAATCTTGAAGATCTTTTAGTGACCAACAAAATAAATATTACAGACACCTGATTGCTCCTCACAGTTCTTATATTCCGTATTTTTAAGAATGATTGTAATTGCTCAGATGAGTCTGTCAAGAAATGATAGATACCATGTTGGGGCTATCTCCTGTGCAAAGCTGATCTTGTAGGATGTGAGATGGGAATATTCCTTATTTTTAGGGTAAATCTGTTCTTCCACAAGTGTAAATTCAGTGTAAAATAAAGATCTTCACGTACTCAGCTAGGAGTCAGTATTACACTGACAGCTCCTCTATGATTTAGAGGAAAACATATTGAAAGTCCTGAGCTGCTGCTTTCATTTCCTTTTCCTTTTACCATAGCCCCTAGGCTTCCAGGACTTTAGGTAAAGTCCTGTTAAATAATTCCTTGGAAAACACCTACAGAATTCCCTTGAAGTCATCAAAGCAGCATAACAGTTTGGGCAGGTGTGGAAAAATGAGGTGAGGTTTCCAGCTTAGCTGAAAACTGCTGGTTATCTCAGTTAAGAAAGTCAGAAGCAGAATGAAGTGGTGTTGTCCATAATCACTACACTGTTTTAATAGGGTAATCCTGTATTTTGTTTTTAGCTATGGTGTCGTTTGTTTTACATGACAAAGGATTAAATTTGTATAAATAGAACTAATCCAGGCTGGTGGACAAGGAGCATTCAAGTGTTTCCTGTGGTGGACGTTCTGAAGTGTTGGGTCACTCCTTTCAGTGTCAGATTAGAGAGGGGCAGGGAAGGCTGAGCAGCCAGGCTGTTTTTAAATTGAGCAGGGCCCCGCTGGCTTTCATGCATCTTTCAATGCTCTCTGATCCTGTGCAGCTCCATAAGATTTTTAGAAACACCTTCAGCCTGACCAAGAGGCCTTTCATCTTCTGGGTGCTGGTTTCATTTACAACATTTCACTTTCCTCCTGGGCTGCTGGGACCCCTCCTTCCATGGGAGTTTGCAAACACCCCCACTTTCCACTTCCATCACTGAACAGTTTTTCAGAAGGATGTGATAATTGGTCCTTGCTTTGCTTGTCCCTGTGGGCTACACCAGTTTGCTCCTGAGAGCTTTGAAATAAAAACTGCCTCTTGCAGCATTGGAAAGCAGCCTGCATTTATCTCCCTGTCCAGCCCTCCTCTGCGGTGGCTGGCACAGGAGGAGTTAACCACTGTCCTCCTTTCTGCCTTTGCTGGCTGGAATCACTGGCATCCCATCTGGTCCAGGCTGGCCAGAGCTCTTCCCGGCGTTCTCTGGGGAAGGCACTACAATATCCAGGAATTTTAACAATCCTAAACAGATTGGGGGCCACATATGGACTAAAATGATTCGATTATAAGAAATCCAATCACATTTGCTGCCCCAGCCATATATTTTTAAGCATTTGAGATCAGGCTTTTTGCTCAATTACAAATATTTTACATGTAGCATAGATAAAGTCATGATGTTTGTCTCTCCATCTTGTCCCCAGAGGAATAGTATTGATTTTAATGTTTGATTGTAGGAATCTGATGAATAAAATCTGCCCCTTTTGTCATAAATTGTCACGGTAACTTTCTGTTCGTGATAGGCTGCAGAGAAGAAAGGATGCTCAGCGTGGTCATACTTGGCTATAGGAGAGGAAATGTACTCTCCATGCTTTGTTTTTTCTGCCTTGTTTACTCCAGTGTATGGGCTTTTTTTCTGCTCATTTGAAAAGAGATGATGGATATTTCATGACAGACCTTAGCAATAAGAGTTTATTTCGGTGAAACAATTTTTATTGATCAATGGCCTCAGCTGTGTGGAAAGCCCCTTCACACCCACGTGGGCACCTCCAGGCCAGTTTGTTTCCTGTTCTTTGCACTCATCCATTGTAGTCCTCCATGATTCCAACACCTTGGAATGCTGTGCCTGCCCCCATCTGTTCCTCAGCTTACCTGTCTCCTGTTCCTCCCTGATTGTCACCTGGTTTTTTTTCCGATCTTTGCATGGGATTGGTAAATGCATGCACCAAGGGGCAGGAATACCCCAAAATACCCTCCCAAAGTTGTAGAGGGCCTTGCAAAACGACCAGTGCAGCTTTTTGTGCAAAGGAAAGCTTAAAAGGTCACCACATAGCAGAAGAGCCCCACAGGGAATCCTCATAGTGGAAATAGGGAGGTAGCTGGTCTGGTTGTGCTCGGTTCCCTTCCCACAGACCAAAAGTTTTGCCTGGGATGAATTTTCCACTTAGAAAATTTTATTTTAAGAATTGTCTTGCTAATTCTTTTCCTGATGTCTTGGATAAGATGTTAAGTCCTCAAGCACCCCCTGAAGGAAGCAGCCTGCCAGGCTGTGGAAAGCAGGGATTGCTCTACTAGGACAGCCTAAAAACCTCAGAGGGCTTGTCCCTGACACTGGTCCGTATCAGAAATATTAGCAGGAGGTGCAAGACCTTTCCTGGGGCATAGGAGCACACCTAAGACCAGTGATTAACAGCAGTGGCTGCAGCCAGCTAATGCTTCAGGGCCTCTGTGAAAATCACTCTGTTGATTTAAAAAAAAAAAAACAACAAAACCAAACTGCTCTAAATTTACAAGCTATTTTATAGACTCATTAATTTTTCATGGGGGAAGGATAAATGAGTGGCTGGGGAGGAGGTCAGAATATGCTATTTACACTTAATTTATAAATTATGGACTTGAAAGCTGACACTTTATGGTGCTTGTATCATTTCATAATGAAATGGAATGAATCTCTGCCTCTGTGCCAGATCTGGCATAACATTAACATTTATGCTTCCAGGCAGTTTTTTAGCAGCAGTGACTGAGCACAGCTCAGCCCTTTGGTGGAAGGGGTTTCCTGTGCATTTTCCTTGTGCTCCCTCTTTCCTGTGGCAGACTGCAGGTTATCCATTAGAGTCCCAGCATGGCCTGGATAGCAATTGTGACTCTGTCCTGACTCCAGAACCATTCGTCTCCATCCCCAAGGAAAGACTCCACTAAATCACTCCACGAGGTTTCTGCAGCTCAAAGGGAGAACTAAGGTGTCTCCAGTAGCACATACTGAACTGTCTGGGGCAGGTATAAGAGAGATGGCCCTTTCTGTGCCTCTGCTGAATTCAGGTGACCCCCAGTCCCCATGGCCAAGTTCCTGCACTCACAGATGGGCATCTGGAGTGTCCTCTGACAGGAGAAGCAGCAGTGATGCCACTGCAAAGGCGGGACCACAGAGGATTTGGGGAACCCCCACCCTTCACATGATGCTTACTGGGACGGGGTTTGCACTGAAGCAGAGATGTGTGTGCAGGGAAAGTGCAGCCACAAGCTCGGGGGGACTAATTCAGTGTTCTCCCTTTGCTGACACAGCTACTCGTGTGTCAGACTCTGTCTGTGTTAACAAATGGTTCCTGACATTGGGGTAGCTCTGGTGTGGTGTCCAGCTTTTCAGATTTATTCCTAAAAGTGGCCCCATTTATCTTACCACTTGGCCAGTGGCCATTTCTTGCTGAGTCTTGTCTTTAGATTTCAGTGTGAAATTAAATTTTCACCACCTTGTTAGTGCTCCCTATGAGTGTACAGCTTTCCAGGGAGCTGCTCGGAGTAGGACTCTGGAGCTGGATTCCATGATCCTTGTGGATCTCTTCCAACTCAGGACATCCTGTGAGTCTGTGACTGCCTCAGCACAGAGAGGCTTGAGAAGCCTGTCCCAGTGATGTCCTGCACTGCCAGCCCCTTGGCTTCTTGCTCCCAAGCCCAGTTTCCTCCTGGGAGTTCAGGTAATGTAAGGCCAAACCATTTCAGGTGGAAGTTTTCTCAAAGGCTTGGTGAACGTGTTGTCAAAGAGGAGTGATTGTCGGAAATCCTTGAGCTTTCCTTCTCTGTCTGTGAACATAATTTAGTGCCTTGTTCCTTTCCTACATGGAATTGTTCTTGGCTTGGGTCAGACTTGATTCTAATTTATGTCTGTCTAATATTAGGATGCATACTAAGAATAAGGTACCTAACGTTGTGATGGTGCCAGAACCTTGGCACCTGTAAGCACATCTGGATTATGTGTTAATTGACATCCATTTGTATTTTCTTTGAGCAATGATTAGAAATTTCTTGTTGCTGGATTTCAGCAGCCATAAAACAGATTGTCCATAAGCATGGCTCAGCCTGTGCCATAGGAAGGAAACCCATTAGTTCCTGACATTCCCTGCATCTTTATGTGGAGAGCTGTTGGTGTTTGGGTGCTGTTTCTCCTCCACGCTGTTGGGATCTTATTTTTATGTTACAGCTCAGAGTGAGAGGGGAGCTGGGGGCTGTGTCTGACTCTTCCACATGGGGAAAAAGCAGATTTCATTGCTCTGGAGGCACAGGACTGGGAGCAGGCCGATGGTGGGAGGTTCCTGTCACAGAAGGGGCTCCTCTGTGGTAGCTAATGCGGAAGTCAGCTGGAGAAGAAAGGCATCATTCCAGGATGTGCTGGGCCACAGGGTAAATAGCAGGCAACCCCTGAGCTTGAGAGGGAAAAAGGAACAGAGCTTCAGGAGGTGTTTAATTTTCCCAGCAGACATTGCACTGGGAGGAGTCAGGGTCATAAGGCAGGGTCAGGAAATGTCTCTCCCCAGGACCAGCTCCCTACTTCCCTTCAAATTCAATTAGGCTTGGAGCAATAGGGATGCTGCTCCAGATGGCAGGGGCAGCACTCCCTGTGACATGGAAAGGGGCTGCTCTCTGAGGGGCAAAGGGATGAGGGGAGGAATAGGGGGCCAGGAGGTCAGGCAGAGGAGGGAGTGGGAACAGCCACACCATTTCAGCTCCAGGTCACTGCCTCCAAAGGCCAGGGGGGAGCATTTTGACAGTCAGACTCTTGGCTGGCACAGTATGCATGGATGTGTGGTCTGTCCTGTTGTTTTCACAACCTGGCATTACAAAGCCAAAGAATACAAATGTGTCCCCTCTCACCTGGCTTCTGGGGCGAGCTTGTCTGACGTATGGTATCCCAGATTTATAGTTCTCATTTATGGTAATAAATCCGCTTTTTCACAGGGGAATAGAGGAAGAATCAGAGAAGTAGAACTAGCAACTGCTAGGGAAACCAGTGATCAATGTGCACTCTGGGAGAAAACATCTCTGACCAAAACTGCTCCTAGCAGTATTGTCAGGGAAGCTACAGCCAATTCCTGGAGGAAATAATTTCTTCATAATCATCTCTGATGAGCATCTTTATCATATTAGCTGAGCGATTGCACTGCTGTCAGCAGGGAACTTCTGCTAATTGATTAACAACCTTTTTTCACTTCTGTATGCACCTAACTTATTTATCTGATGGAGGGGAAAAAAAAATCTGATAATGCATCTTGGCTCAGAGAAAAATGCTGAAAGGAAGTTGGAGTAGAAAGGTGGGGAAATAAAAACGGATTTTTCTCAAAGGATCTACTTGGAAATACAAAGTAGGTTGTCAGTGAAATGTATTCAAGGGATAATGTCTCTCTGCCATCATATTTCAAGTACAAGACCACAAGGAAATGAAATTTGCCTTCACACTCCAGCATGCCAATCTGATGCAGCCGTAGATGGAAGCAAAGCCAGGGAATGCATGCTGCAGCCATATGAAGACATGAAAACTAACAGGCAGCTGAGGAAAGTCAGCAGTCTAAATGGGCAAGACAAATGAGCTGTTGTTTGGGCCAAGCTGGCTTTGTTCCTGCCTTTCAGAAGCCCACACAGGAGCTCTCTGAACTTTGGAGCAGATGATCAGGTTAGCTCCATTGTGCTCTTATGAACAATCCAACAAAGTATTTTGAAAGTGATGTTGGCTTTTTTTTTTTTATATAAACGTCACACCTTTACAGAGCAACCCCATTTTCCTTTCTTCCCAACAACAGTGAAAGTGCTCGAGGGCCTCAATCTGCAAGTGCTGCTCATGAATTATTGACAAGGCTTCTCCTGCCAGGGAAATTATGCACAGGGTGAGTGGTTATGGAGCTGAGCCTTTGGCCCAGGGAACCCATTCTGCCTTAGAAAGGTGCTAAGAATGTGCTCGTAATTGCACATTTTACAAAGCCAATTAAGAAATGATTAGTGCCACAAGCAGCACAGCCTAACCAGAGGTGGGCCCCTCATCTTTGAGGCAGAACCCCCCAACACACACATTTTCATCATCTCTATGTAGCTGCCTAATGCACAAAAGGGGCTGAGAAATCTGGCAGTCTGACCACATATTTTCCACTTATGAAAATGAAACGTGTGTGACCATTTCTCCAAGCTGCCTCGAGAGTATCTACCTATTAACTTTCCACATAAGAGATTTCCCTGAGATTTTCCACTTCTCCAAAAACCCTTTCCCACGTTGGCAGTCCCCACAGGAGGACCCAGGACTGCAGCTACCTTCATTATTTGGAAAGCCTGAGGGGGAGGTAAGTCTGTGCTGCTATGAGGAGAGAGCACAGCTGCAGATTATATTAATGCTCAGGGAAAGCGATGGCTTTGATACCTCCGTGAACAACCTGCTCCCTCTCAGTTCCCCCACAGCAAAGAGCTTTTTTGGGGATAAAGAGTGCCTCAGTAGTTTTGACTTCTCTCCCTGACTGTTCCTGTTAGCAAACAGCCTGCACTCCACTGACATGTCCTTACTCCCTCCAGCTTAACAGGGAGGAAAAAGACTGGAAGCTGCAAGGAAAGAGAGTCAGAAGCTGCTCTTTGCTTGTAGGACAAGCTGGATGTCAAATGTGGCTTGCAAGACTATAAGAGTCTTCTTTGAAAGCAGAGGATAAAGCCCTCCTTCCTCCTGGAGGTGCTCTGTAAAGTCACCAACTCCCACTGAGCTGCTGCGGGCTCGGAGCTCAATTTCTGTCAGGGTCTTTTACCTGGTGTAGTCCAAGCACTTTGTGAGGGATGTGCACTCATTTTATTACACAAGCATCAGTGTATATCAGCATTTACATATGCAGATGCAAAGGCCTTCAAGCTGTGCATGGTTTTAAAGTCCTCTTACAGAGGTCTTCTGGCTAATTGAAATCTGGTTGCTGATGCTGTTTTGTTTGATAAAAAGAGAGAGAGCCTCCTTTCTCCTAGATGCCTTCCTTAGGCTTTTCTTTCCATGGGCAACAGGGTATGAAAACAGGGATGGTATCATATTAGCTGGCCAAAACGAGGAAGACAAGTACTTTGGTTACATTTCCTTTGAGCCCTGTCTCTTACTTTTCCACTTTCCTATTTTCTCTATGTGTTCACACCTCAGTTAATCTCATTTTATTTTCCTTCTATTCCTAACTTTGTCCCCACTATTCAGGCAGTTTATAATTCTGGGCTGGTTTTTGTCTTTGGTCTGCCCGTTCTGCTCAGTGCGAAATACAACACTTTTACCTACTTACTGAACCCTGTGTCAGGAAGATTTAAGAAATATTTACAAACCCTGGAAAAACCACAAACTGCTCTAGGTGCCAGAAATTAAAACCACTAAATAACCATCTGGAAATAATAGCAATAGCTTCACAGTTAACTTATAATAATAATAGCATGGCTGAAGCTGCTTATATTTTGCCTGTATTAAAATACCATCTTCTGAATCATATGTAGAGAGGTTAGGCTGCAGTTTGACAGTTTGTGCTGCCCTTGAAACTTTTGCCATCAAGCATATTTTAAAAAGCTAATTGATGATGCCCTGTGTGGTGACAATACCTCTATTTCTGTGTCAGTAATGGAGAGCATGTGAGAGGTGGTATATAATTGCATTGTAATGTATATAGTTTCTTCAGCCTGGATTAGGTCTCTGCCTTTGCCCTTGAGATCCCTGAGACAGCAGGTTTCCCTGCTGCTCTTGGCAGGAGGTGACACAGTCAGGCTTGGCTTTAACTCTTGGCATCACCCTGATGGGGTTTGAAGACAGGCAGTGATAAGGGCTTAAATGACAGAGGGACAAGCCCTGGGTGTGACACTGGCCTGAAGCAGCACAAGGGGTTTTGGGACGAGGCCCAAGCTCTGGGTGCTCTGTAGGGTGAGCCCACAAAATAGACCCTCCATATTTTCTGGGGAGCTTGCCTTTGTACTTCACATGCATTTAGAGAACTGCATCATCAAATAAAGACTGTGATCAGATCTGCTCACTATCAGCTTGAATGGCTTTTGTTACTCTGTGCCATGCACGTTTCTTCATGCACAACCCTTTCCCCTCTCCCATGGACTGAGCTGTTTCCAGTGTGAACACTCGCAGTGGGATTATTTGCAGCTGGATCATTCCCTTAGCTCCCAGCACAGCTTTGCAAACATGTTCTGTGTGTAGGAGTGGGACATGCACGGGGGCAATGTCAGATGCAAGACTTCTTCTCAAGCCAGAGTTGCACCAGACAGGGAGATACTCCTCATGAGAAGTCCCTGTGAGACAGGGGGGTGACCCTTGCTGTGCGGGAAATCTTTGTAAACTCTTTGAACTACAGCAGCTTTTTATGCTAGAATAGAAGAGCATTTAGGCTCTTTGAACACTGGCAGTGCTACTTGGTGACAAGTCTGGTACTTTCCCCACTAGCCTGTCATTCAAAAGATTTTAGCCTGGATTCTTGCCTCACCTGCTGTGTCTCTGTATTTTAGCAAAAAGGGATTCCTTCTTTGCAGAGCTGTGGCTATCCAAAGGACAAAATACCAGCCAGCATGACTCTTGTCTCCTCTGTCATAGGTATGAGGCAAGAGGGAACCTTTAATAATGGAAATTTAGTTTGTCATATGTGATTTTGCAGACTGATGAACAGGCTTATTTATAATGCTGTAAAGGAGATGGCTAGGGATGATGCTACAAGAATAAATTTAGTAAATGAAATAATAATACTTCCAGTTTAACCAGGGACCCCAGCCCCATCCAGCCAGCCCTAAGAGAATGCATCTATGTAACATCTAATTCTGTACTAAGGAGTTTGGGGAGGAATTCCTCATAATTGTGTCTCCAACCCCAGAGCCTTTGGGAAGCATTCTCTTTACTACACTGAGGAAAAAATATTTCTCTCTTTAGACAGGAATGAGAACTTGTACACTTAGTGAGGTCGCTTGTGTCACAGAGCAGACATAAATAAGAGCTCAGGTTGCCTGTGTCCCTCATTCATTAGGCTCGAGGCTTTAAGTATGTGACTGTGCAGCTCCTCCTGCATTGCAGTCAGCTCTTGTTGGCAGGTTGTGACCTGTTTGTCCTTTCTCCTGGAGCAGGGTGGGGTGGGGATCCAGCTGGGACCCAGACACTGTGAACTGAGCTCTTCTGTGGGGAGGCACAGCTGGGAAAAGTTGAGTCACTGATCTGCTCCTCAGAAGAGAGAAGATTAAGTAAGAGGTGAGACTGCTTTGTTAAGACTTTCATTTACAGGTAGATGGATGCATTCTGAAATGAATGATAATCACTTAATCTGCTGCTGCCTATGGTCTGTCTCAGGACATTTATCAGTGTTATCTGAGATGCAGTGTTATCTGAGATGGCCTGGTGGGCAGATTTGTACAGCACAGCTTGATGTTGAGAGTCCATTAGATTTTCATCATTTATTCTCTTTATTGATTCACTGTTACACCACACTGCTGCTTCTCAGAAGTCAGGTAGTGCCCTAAAAACAAAAAATAGTTCCTCAATTTCCTGACCTCCACTGAAGTCCTAAATTTCTGTGCTGTGTTTCCAAACAGGTCCTCAGCTCTTAGATCTTTTTTGTGGCATCAGGTAAGCAACTTGATCACACCTCAACTCTCTATTTTGGACATGCCTGAGTGTACATCGCACTGCAAAGCCTTAAATTCAGGCCTGGGGGTCCCAACACTTCCCTCTCATTCACTTCTTTCTTCACCTCCCTGGGTGAGAGATCTCTGTATCTCTGTTCTCCTCCCAAAACACCTCTCACTCCAGTCAGGTTTTGGTACTTTTGATAAGGATAGCAACAAATGCCCCATCAGCACAGCCTGAGGCTGTGCAGAACCTGCTGCCCCATGGGAAAAGGGCACAAGGAGGTTATTGCAAGCTGGATGGATGTACCCTGAGAAATCTGAAAGGATCACCTTGTATAAGCAGTTTAAATAGTTTTGAAGGTAATTTTTAGGCAGTGAGGCTATGCAATCTCATTGCATTGAGTGACTAAAGCCTAAGCAAGCACGCTGCTTGCACTCTGTGTGGAGGTGAAGCCACTCCACAGCGCAGTCTCCTGCTGACAGCCCAGGAGAAGGATGGTCACGGTCTTGCTGCATCCGATGCCATTGTATTTGTCATGTCTTTCTCTGCAGTGTCTGCTCTGTGCATGGACATGGGATATCTATCTGCAGAGCTGCCAATCAATAACTTTCATTGATATTCACTTAATTTTTAGGCTAGAGAACAATCACACTGCCCCAGGAGATAAGGACAAGTCAGTGAGCTAGCTTGGTGTGTTTTGCTGTTACCTCTATCCATGTTGCTCTGAGACTCACACACAAAGTCTCTGGAGAGTTCACTTGTCTTTCTGCTGGATGCCAAACTGCTGCATTTTGTAGGGAA
>NW_008246060.1:4411465-4429013 GCF_000691975.1 Corvus brachyrhynchos
TAGGGAAACTGGTCCTTACCAGTCCCACTAATAAGCAATAATGACCCTGATGAGCCTCAGCGGGGCTCACCCACAGCCTCTGCCACAGCCCAGGTGCTCTATTTAGGCTCACCTTGGGCCAGCAGTTCTGGCCAGAGCTGTGGTGCAGAAATGCTGGTCTCTGATCCCGTCATGCTTGTGCCTGGATGTTTGGGTTTCTGCACTCCACAGGGTGAGTTTTGCTCTGCCATGTCTCAGTGGTGCCAGGAGTACTCGTAGAGCAGAACCAGGTTTGCAAATGCAGCATCCTTTGTGTTTGCAGTCAGCCAGGCACTGTCCAGGAGCACTGCACACCACTTTGGAGAGCTGTTGACATGGAGCCTGGAAAGATGAGGCTCTGTAATGTACTCAGTGTACCCACAGGTCTCAGCAGCTGTGGTCCACTTTTGGTCTGACTCCTTACAGGTGAAGAGGAAATGGGTTGTGCTTCTGTGGATTCACAGCTTCTCGTTGCTGGCTGCATGTTATCTGGCAGACTGCTGGGTCCCAGTTTGACAGCTGAGGAAAGATAGAGGAATTTAACCATTCTTTAAATGAAGCAAGAAAACAAAAATCAAATGTGTAGATCAGCCATCATGATGACAGCTGTGCTGGGCTCCCTTTCAGCAGAGACATGGAAAATGTATCCGTGTGGAAGCAGTTGGAGACACCTATTGGGAATCTGTCTTTACAGCTAGTTCCTGAAAGTCTTTCTGTTTGTCAGCATCCCTGCCTATGCCTGTGAGCCAGCCCAGCAGGTGTGTGAATGCTGCTTGTTTCCTCTGCCACCAAAACTTGGCAGACACGGAGAGCAGGCAGTGAGAACCACTGTGGAGTCTGCTGCTCGCCCTTTGTGTGTCAGTGTTTCCTGTCAGGCTGTCACAGGACACAAATAACAGGCAGAAGGGATGCAGACAGGGGCAGTGACCTTGGCAGGCTGTTTTCCCAAAAGGCCTGGGGCCAGCCTCTGCTCTTAGACATTCACCATTTCCAGTGGGATCAACAGGGAAAACTAACAGTGAGGAGGAATTCCATGAGCAGATGCACTGGCATTGTCAGAGCAAAGGAGCAGTTAAATTTGATATTCAACTTGCCAAATTACCTCAGCTGAAAGTAATTTTGCAGCAACTGTGCACAAACTCAGCAGGCAGTGGTCCTGGAGGTGAACTTGAATTACTTGATAAGTGCTCAGCAAGTCTCTGTCTGCCTTTTATGTTTGGGGAATCTTATTCCTAAATTGCCTTACTCTGTTGGTTGTATGCTTCTTATTTGGGGTATGTACTTTGTAACTGGGAGTGAAGGGCCAGAGTCCTGCCTCTTAACTGGAGACAGATTTTGGTTGTTGCCTTTGAAATTTTCTCCAAGTGGGATAGTGTTCCTGCATGGAGCTATTCAGTATTGTTTGGAAGGGTGGAAAATACTGCCCTATATCAGCTGTGATTGCAATAACACCTCTGAATGGGGACCAGGTTCTAAAGTTAATTTCTCCTTACTTTTAGGCTTGTTCAGACTGGTCCAGGATTTCTTCTATAAGCTTGTAGTTGTTCTTTCTAGAATTTTTTTTTTTTTTACCAGAACATGTCAGTCACACTTGAATATCTGTAGTCTAAATGCCACAGGGATGGATATATTCACATTAAAAGTCTTTGTGCAATCATCTCTCATGAGATCTAATGTCATGTGGGCTGTTTGAATCATCCCAAACAATCAAATTGGCTTAATCAGTAAAAAATTGCATAATTATTCAGTGTGGTTTATAATTAAGGATAAATGCTTGAAAGAAACTCCCGTGAAGCCTGTGGTGAGGAATGCTGAAGGGGATGGACTCCCTGATGCAGCCTGAGCCACTGTATGGAGGTGGGAGCAGACTGCTGAAACTGGGAATGTTTTATTTACTATGCCATGCTGTGCATCACACTCAGAATTTTGCTTCCTTTTAATTGCCTTCTGCAGCAAGTCTGGTGTGATGTAAATGATTAATTAGCTTCAAGTGTTACCACTTGGCCCAGGTTTGTCCTGGATGGCCCGGGTTGGATCTGTACGGGCAGCTATGCCATGGTGCCTCCTGAGGGAGCCTGCCTCTCAAAACAAAGTTCAGGTGGGATGCATAAAGGTGCTAAAAGAAGTGTAACTCAGGATGGGCCAAGAAAATCATCAAGGGAGGGTTAGGTAATTATGCCACAAAGCAGCCATGCTGTAGCCTTCCCCCAGATAAACTTGGAAGGTGGATGTGGAGTGAGGCCGCCCTGCCTGGCCCTTCCCCTACAGCCTTCCTCAATGTGCAGCAGTAGAACGTGCTGGGGGAGCTCAGAAACTCAAGTTGAAAGTCTCCCTGCCTGTTTTTTAAGCAGTGAGTCCCGTTCACAGCTAGAGGTGAGCAGAGAGCTGCCAGGGCAGTTCAGACTGTACAGTCCTAGCCACACACTTGGTCCAGTGTCTGGTTTGGTGCCTCTGGTGTGCATCCTGTCTGTCTGGCAGCCTTCCCTCCACTCAGTGTCCCACTGTGCTGGACACTAATTTTTCTAGACCCAGCCTGTTGAAAGGGAAAAGGGGATTAAAAGGAAAGCCTTGTAGTCTTGTTCCTTCAGAGCCTGGCAGCCAGCTGGCTCTCCACTCCTGAGAGCCGTGAAGTGGTGCACTAAGTCTGCCCTTAGCTCTGAGCACTAATTCCCTTTCCCCAGTGACAGCATTATGCCCATTTCCTAGAAGCTTTTTAGGGCCAAGAGGTGCCAGAGGGCTCAGGCAGGTACCTGCTCTCTCCCAGCCCTCCCAGGTCTTGCACAGGCACTTGGGCAGCTGGGGCTGGTGCCAGGGGTTTGAGCAGCAGCACAGGGAGCCAGGGGCTGGGCTTGCTTTTACTACTGAGCTTGGATGGGCAGGGAGTGCTGGAGGGCTCTTGAGTGTGGGAAGGCTGCTCTCAGATGTGGAGATGGGGGATTTGGGGAAGGGGCAGGGAGAGATCCATTTTGCTGGGTCAGTCCTGTGTTACCCCTTCCTGCAGGATGGATGGTCACCAAAGCACTTTGAAGTGTCTCCCGCTGTGCCCTCCCCATGGGGTGGCAGTGCAGCTCCTTCAGGGGATGGGATAGCCAAAGGCTGCCCCACAGTGCACAGAAATGAGCATTGGCATGAACAGCTTCACTGGAATCCCAGGTCTCGCTTCTCTGAAGCTTCCACTTAAGTCCAGTTGGACATGAAGGACTGAGATGTTACAGGCACTGGGCAGGGCCAGCAGTTACAGGAAAACAGCAAAGAGCTTTTTTAGATGTTCCACTCGTATCATCCTGTTTCTCTACCAAACACAAAGCTCTCCTAAGCCCAGATGTCCCAATTTTATTTTTAATTCACTTTATCAGCTTGGTTGCAAGCAGAGTAAGAACAGCTTGGGTCTTTTTGAATTCTTTGGATTTTCTAGTCAGTGGTTCACTGAGGAAACTCATACCTGAGCCTCTGGCATTGCCAGAGTATTCCAGTCTCCCTGCACTGGCAGCTCATCCACACAGATTAATTTCTGTGGGGCCCTCTTCTTCCCTGTTTGGGGCTCCTGGCTGTCCCCATCCCTGCTGTGAGCAGGGAGAACAGTTTGGGTCTTTTTGAATTCTTTGGATTTTCTAGTCAGTGGTTCACTGAGGAAACTCATACCTGAGCCTCTGGCATTGCCAGAGTATTCCAGTCTCCCTGCACTGGCAGCTCATCCACACAGATTAATTTCTGTGGGGCCCTCTTCTTCCCTGTTTGGGGCTCCTGGCTGTCCCCATCCCTGCTGTGAGCAGGCCTGTCTGGAGCAGGTCTCCATGGGGATTTCAGCTCCAACAATGTATCTATGAACAAAAAGGCCAAGGTACCAGTGTGAGATGGGGCTCATTCTCCACCATATGCTGTAAGTCATTTGCTGCAGCTGGGTGTCACTGGGGCCAGGCAGGGACCTGTGTCCCCAGATCCATGTGCTAAAGGGCCACGCACGTCACCTGCCAGCCCTGTGCTCACCGATGAGCTGGAGAGAAATGTGGTGTGCTCATGGTCAATCTGGGAGCTCCAAGGGATGTGCTGCACCAGAGGATCCCTCCTGAATCCCTTGAGCCTGGCACTAATGGGAGCACAGCAGCCATGAATGAATAAATATGCCCTCTCCAGTAAAAATTGGGCTCCTTAATGGAGATGCAAGGGAAGTCCTCCAAGCTTCTCAATGTTTGAAACAAGAGCTGCCTGCTTGTTAGCTGTGACTTACTGCTTTTGCTGGGGTCCTACAAATGGAATGGATTCAGAAGGTTAAGCCCAGATGAGCTCATGCTGTTCAGCTGGATGATATTAGGAGTTAATCCCTTTGCCTGGTTCGGTATTTTGTAATACCTCTCAAGCCTGATGATTGCAGCTGTATTTTAAAAGCTTTGTTTTTTAAAGATAATCTGATGGAAGCGTGAAGCTGGCAGAAATAAAAAATATTCTCTTCTTTCCATAGAAAAGACACAGTATTTGTTTCCATATTTAAACTTTTCTTTGAACTGGCTTGCAAAACAAATTCAAGATTGTCTACAGCCTTCCAGTGATGACTTGTAAAATTCAAGTCTGTGATAGAGATGCAACTGGTAATGTTTCCCACAACTGCTGCAAGTAATTAAAGGTCTCCTTCACATGTTTAATAACCATCTTGTTTCCTGGCTACTCAATAACTCTTTTGTTCCCTGTGGTTTGTCTTTGTGCTGCTGGCACTTAGAATGGCTGGTTTCTGGGAGCCCCTGAACTGCTAGGTGTTTTAAATAGCTCATCAGCCAGGTAATGTTGTCACCTTCTGGCTGTGAGCTAATTAAATGTGTATAACAAATCTACCCTGTAGACTGAAACTCCAAGGATGTGCTTGGTTGACCCAGGGGTCCCAGCTGGGGTTATTTCTTTGATTCCCCTGTGAACAGAACATTTTGGGGGATTTGCTGCTGATGTGAAATCCTCCTACCAGGTTTCCGAGCCATCCACTGAGCAGCTGATCCACTCATCTCAGTTAACCTTCTTGTTCCCACCTGTGTCACAGGACTCAGAGGATGGAAATCAACAGGAAAATAACAGACTTGCTTTCTTTGAAGAATTGTGGGAACACTGCAATGCCCTGAGTGTTTGCAACATGCCTCTGAGCTAAATATCAATTAAAGGAAGTTTACTTTTGAAAGCCAGAGGATCGCTAAGTCTGGCTTTATTTGGAATTCTCATGAGTTTTATTTACAGCTTCTGTGTAAAAAAAAAAAAAAAAAAAAATCCATATGGCTGCAGAGAAACATGATCTGAGCAAATCCTAATAACTGGAAAGTCAGAAAGCAGAGTAAAGGGTTTAGCATAGGTAAGCAGGCCTGTCTTTTAAGGTCTGAGTTAAAATGCAAAGGTCTCTAGAACACTGTGGTTTGGAGACTTGGCCTTGGCCTGGTCTATCAGGACCTGTGAGAGCTACCAAGGAGTTCTCTGTCCTCCCTAATAGTATTTACGGTTTCAGCTGTCACTTTGAGATCCTTGTGGCCACATGCTCTGTGTGAAGAGTTGAACTCTGCAGGCACAGGGCAGTGGGGCTGTTTTCAAGGTCTCTATGATCTGTAAGTCAGTCAAGCAATTCTGAGGGCATGGCTTTCAATTTAGGAATCCTTAGGGCTCCCAGTGCCAATAATGAAGCAGAAAGTAACCAAAATGGTGTTTGGAAGGGAAATAAGTGATAGAGGAGAAACAGATGGGAGGAGGAAAAAAATCACAATATTCTTATGTCACTTATACGTTTCAGTTGGTATTTTTTTCGTGTGTTTCCTTGATTATTTTTCCACTCCTTCCTCTGCTCTCCTTTTCTGCTTCTTACCTGCTTAGGTTCAAATATTTGATAGAAAACATTTGTTCCTGCTTTTTATCTGCAGAAATGCATAGAAGAGATTAGAGTTTAAGGCATCCCTGTTCTAGCTTGGAATTTGTGTTACTAAAATAGATTAAAAGCACGGAAATTTGGCCAAGAAAATACTGGCTCTTCTGCTGCTAGAGAATAGTTGGTATTAGAGTTCATGAATTTTACTTGACAGGGTGAAAAGGGAGGTAATTGGTGCTAAACATGAGACTTTTTTTTTTTTTTTTGTTTGGAATAGCTGTAACCAGAATCCAGTCCCCCAGCACTGTGCATCTCACTGGGTGGCTGTGTAAAAGCCTTTAGGGAGTAAATGTGTAGCTGAAAGGTCCCTGCTGTTGTACTTTCAGTCCAGCTTGGACCTCCAGGAGGTGCTGCTGCCTGCTAAGCACTCAGCACAGCAGCTCTTTGTGTCAGACTTCAGTCCTGAGAGAAGCATGGGGGAGATCTCCAGAGATTTCACCTACAGGAGGTGACTTCTCATCCCCTGGGCCTCAGGTAATGCACCTGGGAATGAAATGCACTGTACTTTAAGAGGAGAGAAGCACATCTGGAAAAGGAAACAGAACTTTCTGCCAGCCCAATTTCTAGAAATGATGTGTTTGTTATTTAACAGGAGGGGATTTTCACTGTGAGGTTTAGTGGAAAAGTGCGTCAGCATGCTGTGCCAGGGGCAGGTGTCAATAATGAAGCTTTTTGAGCTCTTGCTGGCCACATGTGTGGTTTCTCTTCTGCTCTGAGGTGTGGACTCTCCACTGTAGTATTTCTAAAAGGGAAGAAAGCAATAAACTTAGACAATCAAAGCGGTAATAGTGGCAGTTCAGGGATACTCTGTGTATTTTTAAGAATGTGAGAAAGCAAGAGCGATATAGAGATTCAGAGCTGTCAGTCTGACTTCAACCACCATTTGTTTTGGCTGAAGGAGTAGTTGAATAGTTTTTTTAACCATATCCTGGGGGGCATCAGGCACCACCAGCTGGTCAAAGGAGGGGATTGTCCCACTGCTCTGCTCTTGGGTGGCCCCACATTGAGTGCTGGTGGCAGTTTTGGGCACAACAATATAAGAAAGATGATAAAGCTACTAGAGGGTGTTCAAAGGAGGACAATGAAGATGGTGAAGGGCCTTGAGGGGAAGCTGTATGAGGAGCAGCTGAGGTCCCTTGGTCTGTTCAGCCTGGAGGAGACTGAGGGGAGACCTCACTGCAGTCACAACTTCCTCGTGAGGGGAAGAGGAGGGGCAGGCACTGATCTCTGCTCTGTGGTGACAGTGACAGGAGCTGAGGGAATGGCCTGGAGCTGTGCCAGGGGAGGTTGAGGCTGGATATCAGGAAAAGGTTCTTCACCCAGAGGGTGGTCAGGTGCTGGACAGGCTCCCAGGGCAGTGGTCACAGCTCCAAGGCTGGCTGAGTTCAAGAAGCGTTTGGACAATGCTCTCAGGCACAAGGTGTGACTCTTGGCATTGTCCTGGACAGGGCCAGGAGTTGGACTTGGTGATCCTTGAAGGTCCTTTCAAGCTCTGCTTATTCCGTGATTTTACAAACTTGGTTAAATAATGGCTTCTTCAAAGGAAATTACGTGCCCCTAATTTGCTGAACTTCAAGTACACCGTTGAAACAGTGGACAAAGGCATACTTTGCTTGTGATCCCCAGAAAAATCTGTTTCCAAAACCACTTTTAAGAGCTTATCAAAGTACTAAGCCATTACGGATTAAGACAGTGTCCTGGTTTACATACAGGTTAAAAGACAAAGTGATGAAAAGCTTTTTAGTTAAATTTCATCACAAAGCTGCATTAACTATGACATAGCCAAGATTTTAAGACTCCTGTAAAATTGCACAACATGCCAGGAACCTTTTTTTTTTTTTGAGGTCATGGGAGATGGACATGATAGGAACTCCAAGGAGCTTTCAGATCTCAGTGCTTTCCAATGGCACATTAAACACAGAATCAATAAATGCTATATAATGCCAACAGAAAGAATGAACTAATTTAAACCCTGAGCACTGAAAAGTTGTTAACTGATTGGTGAAAAGCTTAGGAAAAGGCTTGAATGCTGCTGTGCATTACTCAGCAAACTGTGTGACAGGTCAGAACAGAGGTGGCACTGGAGCTCTGCATGAGGAGCTGAGCCTGATATAAATGTTTTGCTCTGCTTGGCTGGTGACTCTCTCAGGAGTCAAGCCAGCTGTCCTGGCAGCTTGAAGGGACAGGTAAAGCCTAGGATAGAGGGCAATTGCTTGGGCTTTACCTTGCTCATACATTAGTGATACATCAAAGGCTGCTGGATTAGGGCTGACCCTGGGGTCTGCTCACACTCAGTGTGGATAGAGGGGACCATCCCTGTCACCTGAGGGCAGAGCCTGCAGGGGCAGGGAGGTGCTCCCTGCCTGCTCACTCATCTTCTGGGCTCCTGCTCCAGGCAGTACAGCTCGTGGCAAGAAACCTGCATACACAATAGCTGCTGAAAAATTTCTCTCTTAAAAGGTTTTGCTGTAGAAAGGGAGGAGAAGGGAAGATGAGGTTACGGTGGCAAGGAGGAGGAAGGAGCAGACAAAGGCCTCAGGCTTTCACCATTCTTTCCAGGTGACTAAGCAGCAATTTTAACAAAAGCCAATGCTAGGCAGGTGAACAGAGCTGAAGGTACATCTGAGAGCTCCTGTGTCACTTCCTGCACAGCGAAAATCTGCTTAGGCTGTGGGAGATGCATTGCGTTGTGTTGTATTGACTTTTCTCCTTCGGGTTGAGTGTGCCTGTGAGCTTCCTCCCCTGTGACAGATTAGGTCATCCCTGCTGAAGGTCACCCATGGTTTTCCAGCATCTTTTTCATTGCTGGAGGTCGAGGTTTTGGCTTCCCTGCCTGTGCTTGTTTTGGCCAGCAGAGGGTACTAAATGAAAGGTTAATATAGGAAAAAGTTTTCTCATGCTGTCGGGCTGGGCTCAAAGTTTAGAATACTTCTGATAATGGAGAGGCCTCTAACAGACAAAACCGAGTTAGAAATGCTGATATCCTCAGACTGCCTTTCTATGCAAATTTGTTTTGGTTTATGATTAAAACATTTGAATTTAAAAATTGCCAGTCATGTAAATGACTGCTGGTTTTATTCAGTATTCAATTAGCAGTGTATGTTGTTTCATGTCCTTGATGACATCTTTTGTAGAAATTAATTAATGATAATAATAAGGCTTTTTGTAAAAATGAAGCTATAAAAGCAGTCATGAAGTGATTTTGTTAGGGGGAAAAAAAAAGAATTTCCTTTAAAGAATGCATATTTCAAGCGAGTGTTTGAAAGCATCAATCTGGAGTGCTTATCCTGTAAGATTAACATGGAATTTTCACTCGCTATTTTTATCCTCTTGCCACTTCACTTCCTCTTATGTCAGAGCTGGTGTAATCCATCTCTCATTGCCAGATGTTGCCTGTCCTGCACTGGGAGGGGCATTAGAGCCCCCTACTCTGCCTCTTTCCAGCCAGGCTTTTTGCACAAGCTTGAAGCAGGATCAGTCTCTGCCTCTCCCTGCCATTGCTGCCCATTTCTGGGAGCCCCAGGCGTGGCCTCACCCTGTCTCAGTCCCTGTTCTGACGTGCAGCTTCCTTCTGGCTGGGAGGAATGCAGACCGGAGCTGCTGGACCCCTGGGGGGATGCTGTGTCCCCTCTGTGTCCCCTCTGTGTCCCCTCTGTGTCCCCTCTGCCAATGCAGCCCCAGCCTGGCTGGCATATGGAACGTGGTGGCAGTGGGGGCTGGACACAGGGATGCAGGTAACAAGCCTCCCTGCTTTAGCTCATTCTGTGGCAGCTCCATGGGTTTTAGTTCCCCCTGCCCCCCGCCTCTGCAAAACAAAGGTTAATACTGTCATATTCCACTGCAAAGTTGTGACCTGGATTAATTTTTTTTTTTATGTGTTATTGTCGTTTTCTTAACTTTTCCAGTCTAACCTTGTATTCCCATCTGAGAGTATCTACATGTGGAAGAATGGAATATAATATTTGCCAGGAAAAAATAGGGTTTTCAGAGTACATTGTTAGAAAAACAGGCTATAAAGAAATAATGGTGGCCTTTTTCAGCTTGAATTCTAATACAAGTTTATATTACATCTGGGAAATTCTTTTCTCTAGCATTAGAGTAGTAATTTTTAGGTCTATTTTATATATAAATGTGTTTATCCTTACGTCTTCCTATTTTGTATGTGTAATAATATGAATAGTAAAAGTGACAACCAAATATTTTTCAGGAAATGCAATTTAAGATTGAAATCAGATGGGATTGAAATGGAGAACTGAGGTTCGAATCCCAGGTGGATCCTGTCACTTCTGATCTGACTTGTGACACCACCTCCCTATTGGGTGTTAATTGTCAAACAAATCCTGCCAGCAGCATATGCAGCATGGTAAACCATGGATGTGTGGAGGCATCCTCAGGAGTGCAGCACGGTGGGGTGGAACAACCACAGTCCTTTGCTGAGTCTCAGCACTCTGCACCTTTCACCCCCTAAGCTGCAACCAAAGGTGGAAAGCTGCAATCTTTAAGGATTTTGTTTCAGAGAGTGAAAGGGTGGGAAAGAGGTGTTAGAATGGAAGCTGGAACTCGACCTGGACAATGGGAAGCATGTGTCTGCTAGCTGGTAAAATAAACCGGGAAAGAATGTTCAGAAACCTTCCCAAGACCTCTGCCTGCTTCTCCAGTTTCTGCCTGCTCCCCCCTTTGGTGCTGTGATGTGGCTGCTGGCTGGGGTCCCTTTGCTCCCAGCCTGGTCCTGGCTTTGTTTTTTCTCTAGTGATTCTTCCTATGCTGCCAAAGCCTTTTGAACACCACAGAGCTCATATCAAGCACATCCTCTTCAACCTTCTGGGCCAGTCAGCTGCCTTCCACATCCCTCCCTATGCTCTTCCTCTGCAAATCTGTCCTTTGCCCTCTGTGGTCCTGTCATTGTCTAGCCCTGCAGCAAAGTCTGCTGGAAAGTTCTTCTGGAATGGTCTCAGAGGCTGCTGGCAAGATCACACGAGTTTTGATCCCATTTTCTTCCTCCTCTGCAGCTTGGCTGCAGGAAATCTTGCCTGCAAAGCCCCAGGTAACCACTGCCTTGTGTGTGTACACTTCAGCACCCTTCTCCTCTGCAATCCCTTCCCGTGGCCAGTCCTGCTGGCACCATCTCAGTGTGCACCTTAGCACAGCTTTTGAGCTTTTCCTTTCTGACTGCTGTGGGCACCACCACGTCCTGCTGTGACTCAGGGTGGTATCTGTTGTGTGGATATTGTGTAGACATCTCTAGATATTCTTATGTACAAAAGGGGTCTTCATTTCACAAGCTGACCTTGACTGAAAGCTGTTAAAGGGAGGTTTAGTGCATGTGGAAGGGAAGGACTGGATCAGACTGTAGCCCCTTCACATCTTTGTTAGTGTACCATGCTCCCCTCCATCTTTAGCCAACCTTCCTGCACACTCATGGCATGCTGAGGCAAGGACTTGGTCTTGATTTAACTCTGGTTTGAGTTTCCTGTCTTTCCCCCTGCTCTGTTCTAGCACGTGGGATGCTATTGACCTCTCATTTGGCTGTTTTCACAGTCTAGTGCCTCTGACCCCTGGGCAGTGAGATGTCAAACCTCCCTTCTGACTGGCCCACAACAACTTTCACCAGCCCTTTGGCTTTGCCCCTTGGCAAAGTTCTTGTTATGTTTGATTTCAGTACAACCAATTTATTAAATTTCTCTGGGTTTTCCATAATAAATATCAGCAAAAATTCTACTGAAAAAAACTGTGTGAATTTACATCTGAATCTTTTCCAAACTGTCCTGTGTCTCAACTACAAATGGAGAGGTTTATGAGTCAGACAATGCTGATGGTGTGCTGGGATTATCATGACAGGCAGCAGTCAGTGCTGTTTTACTGGGTTTGAACTCCTGTGCTTTCCTCTGCCACTCCTGTCTTGTTCTGTACTAGATATGGGCCTCTGGCGGACAGAAAGGCTTCATGTTTTCTCTCTGTGTTATACCTCCTCCTAACTGATAGAAAACACAAGAGTAGTGGACAAAATGAGCCCCACTACTATTTCTAAAGTGAGCATCTAAACAAAAACTAGAGAAGTTTACCGTATAGACCTGTATTGCTAGAACTGCCTTTGTTTGCAGCATAATCTCCCTGGAGAGACTCCATCAAGGTGTGAGTTGGGAAGACTATCTCCACTGCCTGGGATAGAACAGCCCTCCTGTGTTTGAAAGGTACTTAGCAACATGAAAAGTAAAAGTGGAGTGCTTGCTTCAGAGAACAGCCCCACGATGCCACGTTGTGACTCTGAGATCAGGTGCTCAGCTGGTGCACAAACTCACTTCCAGAGGTGGGGCCTTGAGTCACTGAGGGGTGTTTAGGTATCACTTAATAGTACTGCTGTATTACACATTAAACTGTGGCATAATCCTTACTGATACTACCTCCTTGTACTGCTAGACTAATTCTTGAATTTCCTAACTTTAGTTGCTTCTTTCAGAGGTTTGTCTGGAGATCTCTATACAGCTCAAACTTTTAAGTGCAGTTTAGGAATTTCAGTGATTTTTAAACCTGTTTTCCCTCAGTTATTTGCACTAAGTGTTCACTACTGCTCTTGGATGCCCAGTGTGCTGAGCAAGTCAGATGGATTTTTCTAATTCCTAGTTTTTTTCAAAGCCTTACATAGCATTTAAGCCACACAATTCTAAAATCAGTACGAGCTGTATGTCTTCAGTTCTGTGTAATTGCCCTGAAAGAGTAACTGTAGCTATTATTTAATACTTCAACAGTATTTTTCTGCCTTTGATTCTTGGGAACAGCTGTAAGTTAATTAAACTATAAACTAAGCTTTCAGTGAGTGATTATCATCATTATTTATTCAGGATTAATAAGGCGGGCAAAAACAACTCCTTCTTACGCTGTGACAGCAATTGCTTGTGTGTCTGTGCATCCAGGACACAGCACCATGAAGCTGTGCCTGCAGTCTGCCATAAATCCCGACAGCTGTGCCATTTATTCTCGTGTGCAGTCTAACACAGCTACACAGGAAAGAAAGATTCATTGTGAACCCCTCCCAGGGCTCTGGTGTGTGCCTGGTAGGTCAGCAAAGTTCAGCTCCCAACACTGGGAGCTTTCATGTGCCAGGAGCACAGGAGGAGAAGGGAATCATGTTGTACAGTGCCACATAATCACAGAGAGCCCTGTAACTGATACTGCTGCCCCAGGCTTGTTCTTTCAGTTTGGGCTGGACTTTACAGCTAGTCTGCTGTCTGAGGAGGAGCTGAAATGTGAAGCAGCCCTGTCCTGCTCACGTTAAAATCAAACAGAATGGTGGCCAAGACAACAATTAGTGAGCTTGCCTCAGTTGTGATTTTGGATCCTGAGCTCGTGTGAAGAAAAGCAAATGGAGCTGCTTACTGTGGTGAGGTTCATAGAGCAGCCATGCCAGGCACTGCAAAACACTTTTCAGTCTCTTAAAGGGCTTTGCACTGGTAATTGGAGCAACTAATACCTCGTCACTGCAGTGCACCCAGGAGGAACTCCTGCTCTGAGCAGGTGCTCACGCCTGCAGTAGTGCCTGGAGTCTGGAGGAGAGGCTTCATCCATTAACACTGGTCTGAGAATACAAACCCATTTAGCCAGCTGTCAGGGCCTCTGCTTACTTTCAATTCCCATCTGGACAGGTTTGAACCCCAGTGACATAAAGGTAAAAAGCTTGCTATCCTGTTACAAATCCCCTGAAGCTCCTGTTTCACCAGCTCTCCGTACTGGAAAGCTTTTTCTGTAGCAGCCACCTTCACATCCTGGCTAGTTGGGGAGTTCTCCTCATCCCTGGCCTTAAAATCCATGCGGCCTCACAGTTAAATTACAGTTCCAGACAATCAGTAATGTTTCTAAAATGCCTGGCTGTCTTGAGCATCCAGCAGGGATTAGCCCAGAGGCATCTCTTAGTCTAATTGGATAATCTCCTTGTGCTGTAAAAGCAGCTAAAAATGTGTCCCCCCCACCATTTTTCATATTATTTGCATGTATTTGGGTGACATAATTAGCAAAAAGCTCTAAGTAGCTGTTGATGCTAATTGCAGGGCTGCATCTGGAAATACTTCTAACCTCTATTTTTGCTATGATTTCCCAATTTGAAAAAAACACTGTCAGATTTTAAAGCAGTAGATTGTAGCACAGAGAAGAGAATGTGTGAACAGTCCCTTGGGATTTTGCTATTAAAAGAAGCTTTCACAGTTTATGCTTCAACTTTTGATTGCAAGGCATTACTCAATACACTGAAGTATCATTAATTCAGCAGATAGGAGAAAGAAAGCCCCTCCAACTGTATTTTCATTTCTCTCATGTAAAATTCCTCATCTTAAAAAGTATTTTTTGTATTATTAGGGTGGCCTTATTCCTGTGTTGAGGATGTGGTGTCAGGTGCCCTGCAGACTCTGTCCTCTGTTCATACAGGCAATAAAGCCCCACCAGAGTGCAAGCTGTTAAACAGCTCCCTTCATTGGGAAGAAATTGCACTGACTCCACAACAGTCACTTCTACATTTCATTCATTTCATTTCTTTTCTGTATACCTCCCTAGGAAACTCTCAGAAACAATTCATACAGATTTGGGTATACAATAAACTATCTCATTTAACAAAACCTGGAAAGCAATTTAAGGGAGATGACTGTGTAAATTATATCTAGAAAATGCTTTTCTTATGTCTGAAAAGATTTTATTTAGCATGAAGGAATGCAAATTGTTCTGGACACTTTTTGTTTAGCAGCTGGAATATTTTGCTTATTTCTTTTAATTAGCGAGTGTTAGAAGTAACATTTTGCATTTTATTTTGTTGGTGTAATGCTAAAGACTTTGTAAAATAACTTATGGTGGAGTTTTAGTTCTTCTGCAGTATCAGGCCATGGTCCTTTTCCATCAGACCCTAAATCTGGCACTGTTGATGTGAGGCTTCTGCAGAGAAAGCCCTGTTCTGCCTTGCAGGCATTCTTTGATTCCTCACCCTGGGGCCCCCAGCTCCCTGCCGAGGGATCACACACTGGGATCAGCTGGCGGGTCAGGCTCTCCTCTTCCAGCCCCCAGCAGAGACCCTGGGCACTCTCAGTATGTACAGAAGAAGAAGCTGTGCAAGTTCTGGTGATTTAGTGTCTTGGTTATGTGGCTTGAGGCATTTCAGGGAGGAAACAATCACTTTCCCCTGAAGGCACAGTACAGCTTTTTTATGGGGTTAAACCCCATAGGCCGGGATTTAGCTGGGAGATAAGAGGGAGCAGCTTCTGTTTATGCCATGCAGCTGCTGAAACGAGCGCACTGCTGGCTGGAGGCAGCAGCACAGCTGCTTTAAGTAGCTTCTTGAATCTGAAGCTTTGCTGTTTACTGCTGCCCTTTTATTCCTTCTTAAAACACAGACAAAAAAATCATGTGTGTTCTTACAGAATAAATACCTGTTCCACTCTTTCTCTAGGAAGAAGAAAATTGCTTGCTTCTGAAAAGCAACACGAGGAGTTAAATAATAAGCATGAAGACTTATCCCAGTTTTCCAGAGCCTGGACAGAGCAACCACCATTTGTGTAGGGAGAGGTCAAGCCCTGTTCTTTGCCTTCAGGGTAGGGAGCGCATACTCAGACACTGCATCACTTCCCACAGCTCCCCATATCACACTTACTGCTTCCCCAATGCCATCCAGAACCCCAACATCACCCAGCCCTGGGCTCCGAGGGTGCTTGGGCAGAGCCAGCAGCGAGAGCAGGCCCATGAGAGGGTGCTGCAGCTCAGGTCAGCACTGCCCCTTAGGAATGGACCCCTTTCCCCCATCCCATACCTTAGGGTAGAGTTGTTGCTTTGTTTTTGCTTGCTTTCTTCTTTTTTTTAATGGCTCCCTCCCACTGATCTCATAGGAGGTAGTAGAGGATTTTGGGAAGAACAGAGAAAGCCTGGAGCTGCAATTAGGGCACTGAGTGAGCATCTCTGAGCCCAGCCTTGGGCAGGCAGGGTGGAAGATACAGGAGGGAGGGTGGAAAGTCAGCACATTGAACTCCTGCTGTTCTTCACCCCCTCAGAGCACATAGGGAGCACAGTAGATGCTGAGAGGCCCCAAGCTGGTTCCAGTTTGTACTGACTGTGCAGATTCTGGATTAAGACCAGGTTTGTAAAAACAACTTCAAAGCACAAAGGTTTTACAGGGCAACCTCTTTTCCCTGCTCCTTTCCCTGTGTAGAGCCTGGAGAGTTGGGATCTTGCAGGCTGGTTTTTCACAGCCTTTGATACATGTGCATAAAATGCTGTAGTGCTGGTCAGTGCCTCATAGCAAGTGAGAAAAAGAGAACAAAAAAGATTTCAATTATCTATAAAACTCAATAGAATAATTAAATCCCACACTGCTGAGACAATATTAAAAAAAAAATGTTGGCAGTCACCTGTACTTTATTTTAAAATGTGAAATTATTAAGTAGAGCATACCAGTTTGTTAAATTATTTTGTTATACATATCTGTGTGCAATGTGAATTCAAATCCAAACAACTGCCTACTAAGGAGCCAGCAACAAAGCAGTTCCTGTATGAGCTTGTGAAAGAAGCCAGCCTTCATTTTAATTTTAGATATGGGCCTCGAAACATCATAAAACTTAAATGGAATAGTATAGAGTGAGTAATTGCAATCACACTGTAACTTTATCTAAAATTGAGGAACCATTTAAATATCTTTCCAGAGAACACCCCATTCTTTTGTAGAAATAAGGTTTCAACACTGCAAATACTTCAATGAAAGCCCTTATTGAGAATTGAAATTAATTACTGAACTGCATAGAAGGACTTAAATGCTTGAATTTAAGAAAATTTGTAGTGTTAATTCAACTATAAATTGACTATGAGAAAAAAACCCTTCAAAGTTACTGTTTCAATGGGAATCTTCCATTGACTTCAGGAGGTCTGGGTAGGGCTTTGCTTGTAGCAGAGCAGGAAGGAAGGAAGGACTGAAAAAGCCAAGCAGTGAAGGAGTACATCAGTGAGTAGATTTCCTGAAGGTGATGTGGGAATGGACTCCAGCTGTCGTTCTCCCTGTGCAGCCCCAGCTCCTCAAGTCTCCCAGCACAAGGGCAGCTGGGCTTGGCTCTCCACTGGATCCCACAGCAGATTCCAGCACAAGGAATTGGGGTTAATCACCCGGGCTGGAAGGGGATTGACTGGAAGCCTGTACACCAGCAGGTATAAACTACAGGCCTGAATAGTGTCAGGGTAGGGTCAGATTGAGCAGGGACCTGGCAGGCACTGAGCTGTTCTGGGACAAATTGGCCTCACCCCAGGGCTTCCCCAGCTCCTGTGGGGCAAAACTGCCCTCAGTGGGAAGTGTCCAGAAAGTGTAGCCCAGGCTGTGTCCCTGCTGCTGCAGGTGCAGTCTCTGTCTCAGGATATGCAGATTATGGGAGCTCTTTGGTACTCTAATGTCTCTGAGTGCCAAGGATTTATACATCCTGGCATCCCTCTGTACATAAACCCCATCACAGCACCAGCTATTGATGTAGCTTATCTGTTAGTTGAGGAAAATATCTCTGTCCTTGAAGCACTTGTGACTGGAAAGTCACAGAGAAAGAAGTGACTCATCCAGAAATCTCCAAAACCTGCACATCCCAGCAGTACCCATCCCACCGTGTTTGCAGGGCAGTGTATAAAAATGTCCTACAC
>NW_008246060.1:4429176-4430557 GCF_000691975.1 Corvus brachyrhynchos
CCTGCTGTTTGTGATCAGGATGGTCATTAAAGACTCTCTGTGTGCAAGGGAAAAGGCCTTGGATGCAGTGAGAAGTGTTAATCTCCCATCCCTAGGTGCTGCCATGAGCAGGCCTATGGGCTGGGAAGAGGCAGAGCTGGCTTAGGTAGATGGATGTACCAACAGGAGCATGAGGCAAGGGGTACTTAAAAATTAAACTTTTTTTGCTCACCTAATTAAAAATGGCTGTGCTGTTCATTTAGTGTTTCTGGGATAGAACTTACACGATCTTCTTCAGGCTATTGTACAGCTTGAGACAGTTATAAAAGGCAGAAAGTAGCTATTCTGAACAGAAAAAGCTCCTAAACTCTAATTACTGCATCACCATTTAGATCTGGCAATTTAGCTACATATGTCATTGCAGTAACTCAAGAGCAGTTGCACAGCATGCCCTGTTCATGTGCTAACTGCTGAAACTTTTGTCCTCTTCGCCTCGAATTTTCTCTTCCCTTTTGTTTAGGCTGGATTTGGTGTTTGGGTACTTTCAAACAGCTCCCATGAGCTCATACACTTGGCAGAGTTAACCCTGCAATGTATTCCTCATACTGTGTGTAGCCAGGCTTAAACTTATCAAGGGTGCTTTGGGGAAATAGAGGGAGCTTTAATCTGCTTTGTGGCCTAGGGTGAAGCAGCCCTAATGCTCTGCTCTCCTCCAGAGCTGCACAGTGACCTTTGGGAGGCTGAGCCCCTTCACAGGGTAACAATATGCTCAATATCCACACAGCTCCCAAGGCTACCGGGCAGAAACTGCCCTCCTTGCTCTTTCTTTGGATGGTCAGGAGGAAACTTCAGCACCCCCTGTGTTGTTCCTGAACATGGTGTCTCAGAAAGGACAGCCCCCACAGCCAGATGAAGAAAGTAACACATTATGTTCTGGAGTGGATAGGGTCAGGCTTCTAGCACAAGCAGCCTGCTTCTCTGCTGGCTCAGAAGCTGCCAGACTGATAACAAATGACTAAGACAAAAGAGTAAATAAATGACCCTTGTGCAGCTGGCCAGGTCCCTGGAAGATGGCTGTGTCCTTGCCTTCCCACAGCCGGCCTTGTGAGAGCTCCTGTTTCAGACCATGGAGATTTTAGGATGCCACAGGGTAAAGGCTTTGCAGAAATGACTGCTATTACTGTTCTGAATGTTGTTATTACTGCCATAATTATGATGATGGTAGGAGCCAAAAGCCCAAGAGATTAGCCCATTGATCCAATTTGAGGCAGCTTCTCGAATTTTCAAGCTATTTGCATACAATGGACAAAAGAGAAAAAAGGAGAAGCTGGTTTATGAAATTGGATCAAGCAGTGTTTGAGCTGAATGCATTCCAGCTTGCAGCAAGTAGGGCTGTGACACA
>NW_008246060.1:4430590-4455320 GCF_000691975.1 Corvus brachyrhynchos
AGCTTTGGTTAATTTTCTATCACTGTCCTGTAGCTGTTGTCCCTTGTATTAAATATAAGGAAAATTCTGTAGCATTTGCAAGTTAAACTTCTGTGTGGCAAACATTTTATTGATGCAGAATTTGCTGGATGCCCTTATAGAGGTCCTTTTCAGTCTCGTAAGCACATTAAAATCTATTTTAGATAGCTATATAGAGTGCTCAGATACCAGGAAAATTCCTCTTGGATCCCTTGGGGTGCAACTCCCTCATTCTGCAGTGTCATCCTGTGGTGCATCGTTCTGCTGTATCGCTGCAGACAAATCAATTCCCTGGCCCATTCCATTAACCCATGTGGCTCTGATACCTGGTGCTTCCTTAGCACGTGGAGAAGCTTTTCTGGCTCTTCTGGTGGTACAAGAGGAGCTCCCTGCTAAGGACAGAACGTACCAATGGTGAACAACACACAGGCAGCACTGCAGAGCTTGACTTGGTGTACTTAAACTCTGTTTGCACATTTGTAAGCAAATACTACTGTAAATAATAGTTTAGACCTTCCGTAAACATTCACTGCCATGGCCTAGAAGGAAAAGTTTGTGCTCTGCACTTTAATACGCAGCTGTGGTAATTGAAAAGTGTGAAAGCAAAGTCTTGCTGGAATTGACATTGTGGGAAACATCAGGAGTATTCCTGAAGCTGATGGGACCTAAAAGCTTTTGCAGTATAAGTGTGCCCTTGGGTTTGCTGGCAAAATGTTTGTCCACGCTCATGCTGGAAGTAATTGCTAACACTTGCAGCTCCACAGTATGCTAATAGTGCTTCCTTTCTAAGGTTATACATCAAACTGTCTGGAAATTAGTGGGGGAAGAACTGGGAGGGTCTCTTACTTTTGCAGGAAGGTTTTCCTGAACTTACTTGTTATCCAAAGCTTTGGTTTTGCAAGGGATTTCAGCAAGTGTCCATGGGTATGTTCCACTGTGCTTTGTTTTCATAGGCTCCTCTGAAAACTGTAGCTCTGTGGCTTTAGATAAAACATTAGAGCAACCCCTGTTATTGCCATTCTAACACCATGAAGACAGACCCTGAAAGCTATTCCAGTTCTGCTTGGGCAGCTTGAAGCAGTATATTATGCAAATCTGTACCTCTAGACTGCACTGCATTTGCCCTTTTTCGTCACTGGTGCCAGAATATTGCCAAGAGCCATCTGAAGCTTTTCCTGCAGAGTGATTGGCTCTGAGCGTTCTATCTGGCACTGCTGTATAGCACCACATTGACTAAAAAGTGTTTAGTGATTACAAGCTCTACATTAGTAAGGTAATGCAAAAAGATTAAGTTAGTATCTATGTATCTGTCAGGATGAAGCAGAAATATTTAAGTATAGGTGAGTTATCATTGATAGACAAGGGAGAATAACGTGTGTAATTATAGCCATAACAGTTATGGCAAAATAACTCATTAATATTTTTCAAATAAGGGCTTTGGTGGGCACCTCATATCCAGCCTGGGTCAACCCACCAGAGAAAGCCAGATCTTGTTTTTTTATTGGTGGTTTTTTTTTTTTGTTTGTTTGTTTTTTGGGTTTTTTGTTAGGTTTTTTTTAGGTTGGATTTTTGTTTGTTTTAGAGGGTACAGTGTGGTAATTCTCTGTCTGAATTAGTCCCAGTTATGGTATCAAATATTCATTAGGTAAAATAGTTCAGACCTACATAAAATACTGATTTTATGTAGAAGTTTGAGAAGTATAAATAGACGATGTACAAGTACAATGAGATTTCCATTATATGAGTAATTAAGTATAGGTCAAGTTTTATTTTAAGTCATATGATAATTATTCTGTGAACATGAATGTATTTCCTTACAGTACAGTTAATAGAGCTGGATTCTATTACAGGTAATAGTTAAGCACAGCTTTTGAATTTTAAAATCTCAGAGAAGCCAAGAAATGAAAAAGTGTAACACAATGTTCAAGTCCCAGGTAAAGCCTGCTGTTCAGTTCCTAGAATCACAGAATATCCTGAGCTGGAAGGGACCCACAAGGACCATCAAGTCCAATTCCTGGCCCTGCACAGGACAACCCCAAGAGTCACACTCTGTGCCTTAGGGCATTGTCCAACACGTCCTGAACTCTGCCTGGTTGGTGCAGTTGTGTAAGAAGCCATCACCAGATCCTGCCCTGAGGTTGTGTCGGAGCTGGCAGTTTCCATCTATTCCTTTGCTAACTCCAGATTAGAAAGATTGGAAAGAAAATAGTATATCAAGCTGTTAGAAAGCAACTTGTTCTTTTCATAATTAATACTGATGGGACACTGGTGTTCCTGCTGCCATTGGGCTTGTGGGACCCAAGAGAGCCTCAGGCCAGCTGGACAACACTGATCTAATATCCCGTCCTATAAAAATTCATCCCTGGTGCATCCGTTCTGGAGAACTTGGTATGGAATCTGTCACTACAGAATTCCAGTTGTTCATCAGTCTGATCCTGACAAAATATCTGGGGGTTGTTGCTGCATCTGTGTTTTATTGGCAGATCACTGAGATCCACAGATCCACAGAACACACATCCAGTGGAGAAATCCAGAAACAAGCCTTTTGTTCTTCATGCTCCAGAAGCAAATATCTGGACCTGGAAATTATATATGAGTTTTTTGCCAAGACCTAGCAATGCAGAGTTGGTTGGAAAACGTTTCATGTGCCAAATGCTCCTAAGCCTTTCCTTTGGGAAATGATAGAGGTGATTAATTTAGGGTGAATTATGAGGAGCTTGAAAAGCTAGAAGCATCTCTTTTCACTCTTGAGCTGCACATGAAGTCAGCCCAACTGTGTTTTAGCCAAAAGAATGTAACAATTTAATCAATCCTCCCTCTCAGCCACCAGTATAATTGCAGGCCAACCCAGAGCAGCCAGTCTTGAGACTTCAAATCTTCCTGCCAGCATAACTAGGCTGTGTGTCACAGAATAGCCTCATGAGGAAAGAGAATATTCCCGTAAAGGTCTTGTGGGGCTGATCAAAGCAGATTTTTTCTGCCACTGCTGATATGCACAACTAAGCAACCTCTGTGCAGCTCTGCTGCGCTGTTGTAACTCATTCAGACACCTGGGATCTGCTCTGAGTTAATGGGAAAGGATTTTTTTCTGAGTTGAAGGATAATGTAAAGGATAAGGGTTATTTCTAAATTTTCCCAATCTAGCTATCATTTTCCTAGTTCAAGTTGTCTCCCTGTACCACTACAGCTGCTGTCCAGTTTTACAGTAAAATTTTACTTATGGGCAAAAATTTAAAAACATCATTTAGAAGGGTGTGTGTGCTTTCTTTGCCATCCTTTCAGGAGGCAAATGTGTGGCCAGTGGCTTGGGTTCAAGAAACATGGCCATGGTCTCCAGATTCCCTAAAACTCTCTCGTTGTGGCTGCTGATAGTGTTCTATTCCAACACATGCTCATGGGGATGAGCAGACCTCCTCCAGAAAAATGCAGCCTCCTGCACTGTAGTCAGTGCTGGATCAAATACACAACTGTTTCTAGAAATTTTGAATCCATTCAGTTAATTCCTGAGCTTTTTTCAACACAACTAAAGAAACAGCAATTTGTGCATGAAAGCAAGAAGAAAAGCGTGAAGGGAAAAAATAGAAGTCAATAAACTATATTGAATATGCACAGTCATGGGGGGAAAAAATATAGCAAATCTCTTCTCCCACCAAATGTAGACCTGTGAAAACTGTTTTTAAACCGGATGCAATGTTAGTAATCTAACTGCTGTTGTCCTCTTTATCCTGCAAAACGCTCCTGTCCATGGCAGAATGAGCTGGAATCAGTAGTTAAATCCTCTTTAAATAAGCAGCAGTTTCCAAATTGTTTTTGAGCTTAACACATGGCACGTGGGCCTTCCACAGCGCTCCTGCCTGGAAGGCATCTTTGGTAGGATCAAATGAACTATTCCAGCAGCGTTCCAGGACATAATTGCACTGTGAGGGCTCTGAACATCACTCTGTAAGAGCTGCCAGGATCACATCTGTTACCTGTTGGGGTGATGCTCAGATGCCTCTGATCTAACCCAGGTGTCAAAGCTGGGAGAATTCAGTCTGTAATGGATGAACTGTCTGGAGTTTAAAGTTTGGGGTTTGGATGGACTGCAGCTGTTGGGTGCCCTTCACCTCTCTCCTTCACACAAGACCATCAATTCTTGGCTGAAGAACAGCGCCTGTGCCTTTGTATGTCGTGTTTAGCTGTGCAGGCTGCCAAAGGTTCTCATGGGAATGGCCTTGCAAACCCTTCAGTAATAAAATCCTGCAGAAAATCACAGCCCAGCCCAGGATAACTGCTCCATTTACATCCCAATACAAGGAGCAGCACTTGTGATTGCTGGCTTGTGTGCCACGGTGAATTCTTTTGGTTCTGAGCAGCGGAATGGCCAAGGATATGCACAGCAAGGCAGATGGGATCGATTCATTAGAGTTCAGTAGGTTATCATTACTGTAGGAATAGGTAATGACAGATATTCTAATTAGCAAAAAGGACTCAGTGGTTAGGGTAAATTACAGGCTAGAGCTGATTTGACCCCAATCAGTACAAATGAGGGTACAGTGCTCCATCATGCCGACAGCACCAATAGCATCAGGGTTCAAAAGCCATCTGTTCCTTCCAGCCTTTTCAAGAAGTATGCTCAAGGGTGTTTCTAGGACTGTGGTGTTTCAAACTTCAGTCTATCACACAAATGGGAGTGAGCTGGGCTTCTGCAGGGCAATCATTTTAGTTCTCCTTTAGGTCATTGTAATGTTTGGGTAAATTTTCACTCAGAATTGTCATAAATGTGTTAGCTGGAATCTTTAGCTAAGTATTCTTTCATATTCACTTGCAAGTAATAGAACTAACAGTTCACTCAGATGAATGCTTCATTACTCAAACTCATGTATTGGTTTGGGTGGTCTTGGACTTCAACAGGTATTGGCATAGTAGCTTCCCCTCTGATCTCATATTTCCGGTCATTTTTGCAAGGCAAAGGACTGAAAAAAGAGTGTTTAAATAATTTCAAAAGAGATGATAACTTTGGGGCATAACTTCAAGGGAATGGAAAAGTGAATGGAGGCTTTTCACATCAACTACAGCAGATGCAGAAAGGGGGAAGGATGTCTAAACCAGCTGGATAAATAAGTGAAAGGGTTCATGACAAATCTGAGAAAACAGGGTATTTCAAGTTTTACCCACCTCTGTATTCAGCCCCTTCCCAGCTTTCAGGGGACAGCGTCCTATTGCACTCTGACCTCTTAGCAAGGGCTAAAGCAGCCTGGGTTCCTTTGTGCCTGGCTGTGGGGGGACATGAAATCAGGGATGTGATGCAGAACTGTCTCCAGGGACTCCCAGCTGGAGTCTCATGGGGTCCTGAAAAATTGGAAGCAAGGAAGTGTTACAGTCTTGCAGTGGCTTTTGCAAGTCAAACTCAGAATGTTTCACTTTTGTGAAAATGTGCAATTAGCAGTCAAGGTCTTGGTGATAATCAGAGACTTTGTGTTTAAGTATTCCACTCATGGGTGGAGTCTTTAATTGCTAGTGGAAGTTATAGAAAGAAGAACATATATTGAAAAGCCTGATTTAAACTCACTGTAAATTATTTGATAATGAAAATCTACTGCCATATAAACTGAAATAAGGGGTTTTTTTGGATCTATATGTTATTTTGGAGTATCAGGAATTTTAGAAGAGGAGTATATTATTACCCAAATCCCACTTCTGTCGAAAAGGAAAAATAAATCAGTTAAGGAAGACTTTTTCATACAGTCCAAATGTGGAAGAAAATTTCTTGGGTAATGTATTGTATGGCTTAGCATAATGTTAAATAATGCTAATAGAATGTTACTAATTAGACCTTATATGTTAGAATATAATATTTAATTGAGAATAAGAATAAATGTTTAATTAGAGAACAAGAGATACATTTTTTTGAAATATAACTTTGTAATTTTTTGTAATTTATGGCTTAAGAAACCTAACAGAAATACAAATAAGTAAAAATGCAATCAATACTTCATTAAAGAAGTGTCAAAGTCCAAAATATAAACTGAGCAGTATTTGCTTATTCTGTGCAAGAGAAACCTCTCACTGGTACAACATTTATGTGGTTTTGATTCCAAAAATAGGGAAATAACCTTGGAGTAAGCTTTCCATATTAAAGCAGCTTTTTTCAGTTGATAAATACTGGCAAAAAGTGTTATGAAAAACACGCTTTTAAATGAAATAAGATATAGCAATGTGTAAGGTAGCCAACTCTAAAGTACATTGTAAAAACAGTTTGGGAAGATAAACTTCTTTTTTTGTTTGTTTGTTTCTCTTTTTGTACCCTTTTATTTTTTTTTATGTAAATCCGCACTGTTCATCAATTTTTTCCTAAAAGGATTAGCTAAAGTGGTGTTTAGATTCCCTGCCCCACTTAGTTCAGTTCTTTAAATGTATGGATTGCTAATGCTTACCTCTTTGGTAGAGAGGTCTCTCCTCCTCAGTCAATTATTTTTCATACCCTTGGACCCTGCTCTGCCTAGGCAGCTGTACAGGAACCCTTAAGCATCTCCAAATCGTGCTAAAGTTGGACCTGGATCCCCTCCAGTGAGGAAAAACATTAAATTGAACTAGTTCTGTTTACTACAGCTGTATCCAAGGTCAAAATGCTCAAGAGAGAGGATGTTTCAGTCACAGCCACAGTTTAAAAGAGATTAGAAATAAACAATACAATCCTATGCTTAGTAACTGTTTAAATTCCACTGGCTTACTGTGACGTGGAGGACTGAAAGTCTGGTGGGGCAGATTTCCCCTTCGCTGCTTTCCTTCACTCCTTCGAGTGTCACTTCTACCCTGTGGAACACTTTGATGAAATCAAATTAAAAAGTCCCTTTCTGCCTTGGGCTGTGGTAGTTCAGGTTTTACCTCACACTTTACTTTTTATTATTGACAGCTCAATACCAACAAACCAACAAACAGGGCCTAACCAGTGGGGAATTCCTGTATCAAGCACACCACCTCTGTGAAAGGGGACAGGAGATTTGTATTTCCAAGGGGTGCGTTAATGCTGAGCACTCCCATTTCTGGGTGAGCAGCTTGGCAGACCTGGGTCTAAAGAGCTTCCTGGGCACAAACCACTCCCATGTTCCAGTCACTCCTGTTGCTGCTCTGGGGACTCTTCTGCAAGACAAATCTGCTGTCTGAAGTGTAACATCCAGAAATGTTGCATACTTCTGAAGATTTGGCTTTGTGCCTTACTCAAGTTCATGCCGCAAATTTTATAGCAGGATGCAAAATTCTGGACCCCCAGCTCTGTGGCTTTAACTCCAGTGCACCACAGGCCATTAATTTAATGTGACAAAGGGCTCTTTGTCAGAATGACAAGAAAAAAATGCAACTAAACAGCAGCATCCTGTCTGCTGCTAGGCTATATTTTGTTATTGGAGTATTATGTTGATACAACACCTTTTATCCAGGATAGAAATCACCATATCACGTATCTGGAGGTGTGACCTGCAGTGCAGAGAGTTTAGTTCTGAATAATTCTGTCTCTGCCCTGAGGTGAACAATCAGACTTTTAGCCTTACTTTAAGCATTTCTTGGACTGCTTGGACTAAAGGCTTTCTGTTCTGCTCTTGGAAGCATTAAAGTCACACATGAAAGGGAACCACAGATTAATTCCTGTTTCCTGCTTCTTGAAGGCTCCTGTGAGAGCACAGAAGCATTAGCTTACAAAGCTTTAGGATCATGTTTCCTCTTGTCACGGCTGCTTTTTGATCATAAAATCCATGTTGGTATTCCACCAATGGATTTGAACACATTGGGAATATATTTATTGGCAGTTAAATACGTGCTCATGCAAT
This sequence comes from Corvus brachyrhynchos, assembly GCF_000691975.1. NCBI lineage: Eukaryota > Metazoa > Chordata > Aves > Passeriformes > Corvidae > Corvus > Corvus brachyrhynchos. Next base: position 4,438,414 of record NW_008246060.1, read on the forward strand.
TTCTGTGTATTAAAATTGGAAGGGAAAGGCAGGAGCAAGGCAGGGAGAAAAATTCTGTTGCTTTAAAAAGGTAAGAGTGATTTAACACCTTGTTGGATGAACATGACAACAAAAGAAAAGAGCTGGGTTTCAGAGGTTTTTTGATCAGATTAAAAAGTTGTGGTAGGAATCTTTGCAAATATAGCTGGATAGTAGAAAATCCGTGGAAGAAGAATTCACTTAGAGGGAATATCTGTTAAATTACTGCTAATTAATTAAATAGGTCTTCAACAGCAGATGTCACTGAAGCCTTAAGATTTAAGAGAGGATTTCAGAAGGCAGAGGAACTGAAATAAGTGAGCCTTGGTGTCACTTTAACTTTGCTCATACTTAAGCATGTACGTTACTTTTATTACTCTCAGAGTCTCATCTCCTGAAGATGCAACAAATTGACTTTTTTTATTGCACTCATTACTGTTACATTTGACTCTAGCTTCACTAATTTATAACTGTGTTTTAAGTTTTTCTCCTTAAAATTGCCTTTCATATTTCTAGCTCAACTTTATCAGCAAAAATGCATGTAGGAGACATTGGGATAAAGATTATTCATATTAGTCTTCAATCTTCAGTCCCTGATTAGACTTATCCTGTTCCATACAGCCCTCAGAGAGGAAAGTGTTGTTGTAGCCTATTTAATGTAGCCACTTAACTACGGGTAGAGGCGCTTCCCTGTTCAGAGATCCTAGTGAGAAATGATGCTTAAAAGCCTCCTGCTCTCACAGAGCTGAGGATCAGTGAGAAGCTCTGTGGCCTTGGGGCATCCGTGGGGATGTGTGGCTCAGCTGGAAGCCTGTGTGGCTGCCCTGTCCCCATGTGGGTCAGCCAGTGGCTGTGACTGGGCTGCAGCAGGCTCAGGTGCCCGCGGTTTGCAGCCTCGTGGTTGTTTTGCTGCCCCAGTGACCTCAATCACTGCAGGACCCAGATCTTCCCTCGCCCAGACAGGGCTGAGGGAAAGGTGTCAGCTGAGAGCCCAGAGAAGGAGCGTCCTGAGTAAAGACAGGAGAGATTAGTCTCCACATTGTGTGAGAGAGATACTAAGCTGCTCAGTTGTCCCACTTTTCCAGGCCTTCTTAATAATGCTGCTTAAAATGGAAGGAAGCTTAATATCTGTGTTTGTAGTAGCCCTGACTGGTACAGCCCAGGACAAGGAAGTTGTGAGTAAGCAGGGTCAGACTGATTGTTCTGTGCCTGATTTTAACCTTCCCTTATATCCAGCCTGTTTCATCATCCTGTGTTAAAATAATGCAAATTTAATTCCATTTTCTTGCAAGAAATTGACCCAGCCTCTCTGACTGCTCTAAAATAAAGTGAGGGGATAGTCACAATCAATTAGGGCCAGTGTGGATAAGCCCAAAAAATCCCTATGGATGCAGTTATAAAACATCTATATCTGATTATGTATGTTAGGCACTTGCATTTTTAAACACCTTTTGATTAGGGTGTGAGACACTGGGTTATCCAAGCTGAAACTTTCATGGAGGAAGCTTAGGAGAATGAAACTATGGCTGTTCATTTCATGCCCTGTTGAGATGATTTGTATAAGAAAGTTTAGATAGTGGTACAAACACCATGTGCTTTCCTGTTAAAATGTATAATGTGAAAAAGACTATTTTTTTCCTATTTCCATCTGCTTCTATTAAACCACTGAAAAGAAGTTGGTTTCCCAAGCTCTTCTGTATACCTTCCTAACCCAAAATATCTGAAAGCACCATTATTCATAACAGTAATTCATTCCTGGTGTGTAAAAATAAACTGGAGCAAGGTCAGAGAAACACCTCACATTAAAATCCTAGCCTGAAAGTGTAGGAATTGTAATGAGGTGGTCTGAACCCACAGGTAAATGTGCTGGACTTGGGTGGGGTGAAGAGGGAAGAAAAAATCGCAGGGGAGGTAAAACCTCCTGCGCTCCCGTGTGAGCACAGCGGGATGTGGCACAGGAACCCCCACGTCCTGGGACGTGTTTGGCATCCCGTGGCTGAGCAGAGCTGCCCTTCTCTCTCCCTGCTCTCATCACCTCACGTGGCAAGGCTGGCTCTGGCTTTCTGGATAATCACACACTGCTTGCTTGCCCAGTGCAGCACAGGGAAGGCTGAGCTCTGCTTGACTAACGCGGATGAATAATGAATACTGTGCTGGAGATGTTCAGGCTCAGTTCCTACACACCTTGTAAATCATTGAAAGCTTTAGTAATGCTCCTGCTTTATTATAAAAATTCACCAAAGGACACTCTTGATGATTCACCTTAGAAATTTCTGAGCTGTTCTGCCTTGTGGAAGAAAATCTCGCTGCACTGAGCTGACAAGATTTCCTGGCACACACATACAGGCTGTATTTCATACCTTTGGTTTAGGCTAAGTGATTGCAAATAATGAAAATTGTAGATACTGTTGCCTGTTGCTTGTGAACAGCCACAGGTTGAGAAGACTTCCAGTTCTTACCTGTGCTCTCCAGGGATCACTGGGAATACTCCTAGACAGACTCCATATAAACAAACAAGCAAAAACATATTTCAATTTATACTGTAATATTGTCACAGGTCCTATAAGATATTGTTGAAGAGTCTCATCATCTCAATTTTAGCTGTTTGCTTAATTGGTCAGCTCCAAATTGCTCCAAAGGAAAGAGTACTCTCAGGCACAGAAATAAATGGGACGGCATACAGATGCTGACAAGCTATTTAAACATGTCTGTGGAGTAAAACACAACTTCTGCAAAGAAATCAGAGTCAAAGAAGAGGCAGTAGGTCACAGTGACAGAAGAATTAACTGAGGGGAATAAAGACACATCACAGCCTATACCATAGTCATTGTATAGGACAGCAATAAAAAAATCACGGCTCTGTTAACAGCACATGATGATAAGTAAGCAAAGACTGGAGCACAGAGCCTGCACCCAGAGGAAGGGATGTGCACTCCTATGCTTGGAGCTCCTGAATAATGAATGCTGAACCATTTAACTAGAGAATTTCTCCAAAACATTTTTTTTTTCATGCAGTGTTTGTTAACTGGTGATAACACTGGCAAACACTGAGGAAGGAGTATTCGAATATATTCTTTTCCCTTGCTGCTGTTATTCTGCATTTGTTTTAGGCAAAAGGCAATTTCAAGAAGTCATTGATGTTTTTTCGAATAAATAAACAATAGCCAAAGCAGAGTATTAAATGAAGCACATACTTTAAAATAAGTATTGATTACAAGAATGCACATTTCAGAGCTGATCTGAGTGCTGCTATGTCCAGCTGCGACAGCTGTGCTATAAAGAGAGATTGTACCAAATTGCCAGTTGCCAAGCAGAGAAGCTGAGGTGGCCAGGACAGCAACAGCGGCTTCTATGTTTGTTTGGAGACTTGCCTCAGTTCCCAGCACTGCAGAACACTTCTCCAAAGCAAGGATGCTTTGCCTGTCCTAAATTTAATCTAGTGGAAGAAATCTTTTAGATTATAGCTGTGTCCTTTACTGACCCTCAGCTCTTACCAGTAGGTCGTGATGCCAATATCTTAATTTTTCATTTTATGCTGCTTGCTTTAACAATGTGTTCTTTGGCAGGCAGCCATGTCTACAGCACTATGCTATTAAAATGTCTGCTCTCTGCTGCAGCTGTCCATTTACTTTATGAACTGAGCAGCCAGTTGAATGTAATTTAAGAGAATAGGGATAAGTCATAGCTGAGGGCGCAAAGTATCAGCTGTATGCAGGTCTGTCCTTCAGAGATTTTTGAACCTAACTTGTCATACTACATGTTTATTTTTTAATTAGTGCAAAACGTGAAAAGAATGACTTGTCATGCTGCACATAGTGGGTGAATGAAACCAATCCTGCCCCTGTGGAAATACTCTTGGTACCAGGGGCACTCAGGAGTGACACAGTTGACCGAGTGAACACAGAGCATAATACTTTTCCTACATAAATGTTATTACAGGTCTAGAGGGCAGACTAATTTGACTTTGTAATGGCATTAGCTTTAACATTTAAATAAAGATGGTCGATTCATAGGAGGCACTCTCATACTAGAACCAGACTGTAAGCTGGATTTTTACATGAGAGACATTTCATAGAATGTCCCATTTGCCCATAACAATGGTCTCTGAGAGAGGGTGGAGAGGGTGCTTGCTGAAGGCAAGGAAACAAAAACAGCTACTGATACAACCTCGGCACTGGGTTGACATAATGTCTGGTAAACAAGGGAGGAATGGAACCAGAAATTAATGGATCGTAATTGATGTGCTGGCAATTAGAACTAATTGGCAGGCAGGGCAGTGGGGGGGTGACTCTGCTCCTTAGGTTTTCTGGAGTGATTAGAAAGTGTGGGAAGTGGCTGTGGAGAAAGGCTGGGAGGATGGAAGGAATTTTGCTGTCATCTCTGCCATCTTCAGTATCCCTGGGATTTGGAGAAGCACACCTGCTTCCCCCACACCCTCCTCAAAACTGCATCATTATTGGGCCTGATCCAGGGATGCATATCGATTAGATAAGGCAGAGATAAGGAATGCTGAGATTGCGCTCTCATCTCCACCAGCAAACAAAATCTGGGACGACCTCTTCTTTCTTCCTCTGCCTTATTTTACTTCTCCCAGCTCTTTTAAAAAACTAGGCATTAGCAAGACATGAGAGACTCTGTCTCAGTATTTCCATGAGCTGCTGGCCTGAGAAGCATCTCAGAGCAATGCCTGAAATGGCTCAGCAGTGGTGTCCTTTGCCAAGTCTCTGAGTAGCCAATGGGACTGAGTGCTTGAGTTCATTCCTCCAAGAAGAAGCTGCCAAGGCTATCATATAGATACATATATATGATGTATATTCTTACAGATATAAATAGATGTAAAAAATGGAGATAGGAAAATGAATGATAAAAACAAGCAGAAAACCAAAATATGGACGTAGCTTTCATCCTTAAGTACAAACAAGGAAGCACCAGATCTGTCATGATGATTTTTGCCCCTTCAGTAAGAAAAGAAACACCTTTGTAGACAGAAGGTCTCCAGTATATTCCTTCCTTCTCCTTCCCCCCAGTTTATCTGTAAACGAAACAATACAGAATTTACTATGCTATTTAAAATACAGTCTCCTACTATTGACTGCATTTTGATATGGAAATGTATTCTCACTCGTATATATTATTTTACAGAATACAGTGTTGCAGAGCAAATATAAACCCCATTCTGACCAATTGGGTTTTACTCTTTCTGTTTACTGTCCACATGGATGAACTTTCAGTGCCAGCTTCATTCCCTCTTGGCAGTGACCAAAGACCATCTAATACAGAGCATTAAACATATTCTTAGCCTTTAAATGAGTAAATTTCATATGAAATTACATGCTCTACAAAGACAGAGGTAATGGATAATAAGATCTTTATCTCAAAGGAGCTGTAAAGGGAACATAGTGAGATTTAATTTGCTGTCACCAGCTGGGTCACATCTCAGTGCAGGCAGTGTATTATTTCTGACAGACAATATGGTCTGATGGCTATTAAAAGAGCAACAGAGTAAGTTTTAGTCCTAGGCTAGTCCTCAGAGATCAAAGCACCACTGAAGGATGGTTTTCCCAGTGGTTACCAGCATTTCAGTCTTGTGACTACGTGCTCTTCGTTCTTGAAGGTTGAAGGTTATGTATTTTGGCAAAAAGGCCACAGACTAATTAGACATGGATCCTGAAGTGTCTTTTCCTCTGAAGAGGACTTTCGAGCTCCAAAGAGAGATATGTTGGCAGTGGAATATATATTCCCTAAAGCTGTTTCAAAGTCATGCAGAAATAAAGGATTATGGTTTCCCAGCTCCTTAATCTGGTACGTTTATCATCATAGCTTTCTAAATTTGTAAGAAGCTCAAATCATCCTCTGTTGAATTATTAATCATGGAAATATCTGAAAAGATCCATCAACATATCTGCGGGTTGTTTTTCTTCCAAATTAACTTTTACTGTAAGAGTCATCAGCTGTGGACCCCTGTAGTAAGTCTTGGTGATAGTAAGCTGGAATCAACAAAATTTTTGGGCAATATCTTGGGGAAGAAAGCAGGCAGCTCCGTGATTTTCATGATCCCTAACAGCAGAGAGAGATTAGGTATATATATATATATTTTTTTTTTTTTTTTTTAATAAAGATCTGTTAAGGATGCAGAAAAAATGATTGTGTCTTCCAATATACCCTTAACTAGAATCCTAGTGTTGAAAACTTATTTATGAGGGTATGTTATTTTAAGCAATAATTCTATATGTTCATCGTGCCTATGCCAAAAATCTTACGAGGAAATGTTTACGCAACCATCATGCACCTACAGGAAATATGTGTTTGGAATGAATTCCTTTAAATAACATTTGAAAACAAAATATTTGTAATAAAATACTACCCAAGCTGATATTGAATCTACAATTTGTACCCAGAGGAACAGGACAGAACTAGAAGTGTCAGAGAACTGCAGATTCTTGCTTAAGCTTTTTTTAAAAGCCAGTAACCTTGGTTACTGACATACCAACATTGCCAGGTAAGCATTTCTGCATTTAGAACTACAATGGCCTTCCAGGACTCATGAAATGGCATCTATTCATTCATTCAGTGACAAAGGGAGAGTCACAGAAACACTGATTTAGAAAGGAGGTCTAAGGATGATCACTTACATTTTAATTCACTCACTAAATATGCAAAGTGTGTATTTAGCTAAGTACTAAAAATTGGCCTCAGGTGTAAAATTTTACAGATTGTACCTGTGGCTCTGCAGTGACACCCCTGTGTATCTCTCTCATTAGGGGATGCCCCCGCAGGAGCATCAGGAATTCAAAGCAACATGGACCAAGTGCCAAGTAGGGGCTTCCACCACTCCAGGGAAACATGACAGGACTATTTTTTTTTCACTTCTCTCTTCAATATTTCATGAGACCTGATCTTCTTTTACTAACAAGGTCGTCTTCTCCTTCTGATTGGAAAAACTGTTATGTGTCTAATTTTGTAATTTTCTGATTCCCCTTCTTCCTAATCTCTTATTTCCCTCTGTCTTCTCCCATCTTTGGACCACTCTGGGGCATCTGCATCTAGAGAAATGATACTTCATGTTACTATCTGCAGCTGCTTCGATGCCTTCCAAAGCAAAATTCTTTCACTGGGACTGTAGGAGAAACACAGCTCCAGGGAAAGCTAAGGCTCATTTCTCTTAGCTAGAGCCTGCAATACTGCTCATGATTCAGGTGCATCAGCAGCACAGGTTACTATTTCCTTAATATTTAAATATATTTAGGAAATAGTCACTTTAAACACACTTTGTCACACTGTATCTGCCAGGATGAAGGGTGCAGTTACTTATTTAGGAGATTATACCTGTAAAGAGTTCTTTCCTAAGGAGAATTAACATAAACCTTTTTTTCCCCATTTCATTTCTCTCTTGTGACGTATTTTGGAATCAGTAGGAGAACTTTAGTTGCTCAATTTTCACATCAGTGAGGGTTGTCATCTTGGCAGATTTTCACAGGACTAATAAGGTACCTCTTTTATAATGAAAATGGCTCCAAACCCCTTTTCCCCCTGGACACCACAGTGCATCTCGAGCTAATTATGGTTAGACATTCTGGCTCCAAAAAGAGTTTTTTCCCTAAAGTGCTTTCTGATGAGCACAAGAGGATTATATTCCATGCTAAGGTGTGTAACACTGTGTGTCACTCACACAGCAGCGAAATCACGGGTCTCAGCAGAAATTAAATGCTCTAAACATCCAGTGATGTGTGTCATTGCATGCACTGGGAAAACCTTAATTCAGGTAGTTCCATTCTCACTGGGATAAGTGAATCATGCAGAAGAACATTCTCTTTTCAAAAAGATCCTTAGTCATTGTATTACTGATTTCATTCTCTAAAATATTTGCCCTCACTTTTTCTTGCAACTTAGAGTCAGGTTACCAGAGTACCATCCTGGTCTTGAAAAAGGATGGCGATGGATTATAGAAATGTAGTATAAAAAAACCCCAACAGACATATAAAACATGTTTGCAATCAAATAAACAGCTTAGAATTAGATTAAATGGAAGAAAGCCAGCCATTCTCTAGAAGTTTATCCACTTATCTGGGCATTCTGTGTAGGTTTTTAATTTCCTACGCGCTTATCTAATAATACTTTCAATATGTCCATCATTGCAGTCTGAGTTAGTTCTGTACTTCAACTGCCCTCTCAGTAAGGAGATAACCTCCAGCTTCTTTGCATTGGCCTCTCCTTCTGGGAGCACCTCTGGGACTTCTGGAACTTTGGATTTAACCATCAACATATAGGCAGATATCCAAAAATATTTCTCCTATTTACTCACAGTTGTTACAGGTAAAGCTTTCTTACACGCAGTGTATCAGGTTTTATTTTCTTTCTCTACACCAGTTTGGTATGGGATGGATCCGTACAGGGTCTGCATGGTTCAATCCTAAACGTATGGATCTGGCTGGGAAGAATGGTGGATTACAGCTCTGTCTCTGCCACGAGCTTGCCAGCTTGATCCTGGCACCTTTCTGTTCCTCACTTTATTTACAATTAACTAGAAGTAGCCCTAACTCTGTCAAAGCAAATTCTGAGGGTACATTCAAGTTTATAGTGCGCCAGGAGTTCCTTGATTTCAAAAGATCGAGTGCAAAATATTTCTCACAACTGCCTTGATAGCGAGCCTGAAAGAGCAGCAGCTTTTCTCATGATTTTGCATGTAACTTTTCATCTGCCAGCATCTTCTATTTCCCAGCATAGATTGAAAACATATTTTTGGCCATAAAATGCCAGAGTCATGCTGTTTAGTATTTGTCCTGGAGCCTTGTGACAGCCATGGAAAGCATTATTATTTATTGCATGCATTTCTAAAATAGTTCAGTCTCTTTCCAACTTGCCACTACCACCAGTTAGAAATTATCAACTCAGAGAAAAACACCTTCCACACCTTGTGCTTTAAAAGCACAGCAGAACCTTGCTATGTGCCTTCCTGGACAGAGTAGTGATTGATTCTCTGGTGCCAGTATTTCAGGAAACTCAGAATCTCTTGGGATAAACGCCTTCAGAAATCCATGTATAAGAGGCAGGTGTAATAATAAAATGTCTGTGTTGTCTTTGTGAGAATCCAGGTCTCTTGACAGGAAAGCAAGGACTTACCACTCATTACAACTGAACTATGTCAGACTTTGAGAACAGTATCCAGAAAGATTCAGTGTTAAGGAAGGACCCTGGAGACAGACTGAGGGCTCATCCTCTGGCCCATGCTGAGCTGGGCTACCCAACCCCACGTGGAGGAACAGTCACTAATGATCCAGGAAATTCTATCTCCAACTGCCTAGTGTCGGTATTTAGCAACCATCTAAACATCCACTACCATTCTCCAGATGATTCCCAAAAGAATAATTTTTATATTTTTGTATCTCTACATAAGTACACACATATATGTACATATATGCACACATATACACATACATGTAAATGAAGGTATATGTAAAAGTTACATTTTATAGCAATATGTTTTTATTTGTATACATGCCCATATATAAGCACTGCTTTCCTGAGTAACCAGAGTTAACAAAATAGGAGGGATAGTGTAAGCATCAAAGAAGAAGAGGATTCTTATAAAACATTTTGTGATATAATATCTCCTGATTTTTCCAAGCTGCTATGATTTTGGGCATATAGTGTGACTGTCCTTGATGTTCCCATGGAGCTCTGAAACATTGTTATTGGGTTAATTACTTCTTGGTCACACATAATTTGGGAAAAGGTCAGCTCGCTCCTCAGTGCACATGTTACTGCCATGTGCCCAGAGAAAAACCAATTGCATCTTTTAATCTGATCTTTGGTTTTCATTGCCATTTAATACTGCAAATGTAATGGAATTTCAGCTTTCATTTTTTATCTTCTGATGCTTTGACATGTTCAGACAAGAAAGATTAGGGTCAAATACATACATGGAATAAAACTATTTTTAAAGTCCTGACCTGTATTTTGAAACCTCTGTGTGCTACTGGAACAGTCTGCTTGTATTTTTCTTTAAGATAATTGAAATGATTTAATTGCATATGAAAAACTAGCATGATTGAAGTGGAAACAACATCACTTTGAGTCAATTCCTTTCTGCAATCTGATTCAGCTATGTATCAAGACTTGAAAAATATATGAATCTTCTTGAAACATCTTCCTGTTTCATCTGAGCAGGCAGGAAGTATTCCCTGTGCCAGGTTCTGGTAAGTTGGAATTCTGCACAGGGCATGGCTGCTCATAAACCAACTGCTCAGCCAAGGACTGGCCTGTGCTGCACAGGCAGCAGGGGCTCCTCCGTGGGATCCAGATGAGCCAAGCTCAGGGAGGTGCAATATGCTCTGCATCTATCAGGCCAGAGACTGAGCTGTGACTTTGCCTTTCCAGGAGGATTTGTAGCCTCATCGTTTCAGGTTGCTGTGGCCAGAATCCATGTGAAGTACAGCTACAGTGCAGGGTCTGTTTTCTTTCCTGTGATCTCATCTATCTGCACTGAGAAGTAGATGATTAAATTGATCAGGGACGTATTTTAATCATTAGTGCCTCCTTATAATATGCAAAAGTGTCTCATGTAATGCTTTTCTCATAAGTCCCTAATCAGTGAGTAGGAATTTTCCCTAGGAAAGGAAGGTGGGATTAATCTATAAATCCTTCTGTTTTCGGATTCTTAAACTGAAAAAGGGCAGGTTTAGACGAGACATAAATTCTTTACTGTGAGTTCTTTACTCTTGGATCTCTTCCCACCCAAACCATTCTGTGATGTCACTCTATCACTCTTATGTAGTCTCTGACCGATTACAAAGTATCTGTCACTGGTAAAAACAGTATCTAAAGAAACAAAACTAGAGCACATAAAGGTAATTCTGGGCACTCCTTAAACCTCTGAAACAAAATAGCAAATGTTACAATGAAACAGATAAGGAGATTATGCAGGTATCTTATTTTAAAAAAGGTTTGAGAGAACATCATTTAATCAAACTATTGTTAGGGTTGGTGAGTTGGCAGTCCTAGAAGAGAGGGGGACACTGAGTGTGCCAAGACTCAAACTGCTCTCTGTGTATCACATTTAATGGTGTGCCAGCAGCACGTAGGAACTGGGTGTTCCACCCAGGTGTCTTGTCCTTTCTAAACCTGCTTTGAACAAGAACCAGAAGGATCATGTTTAGTTCTTCACTTCCAGCTGTGACTCTTCCCCGTTGGTGCATGTTAACAGGAATGCTGTTCTTTGAGCAGTCAAATGAAAATACATAAATATGATACTCTTGCTGTATTCTTCTCCCAGAGGCTTTATTTTCCCTTACATTTTATTTCTTAATATGTACAGCTCTGTTGGTCCATTATGCACTGTGTTGTGTGCTGATTATAAGTAGATTACTACTTCTGCAAATCTCAGGATTAAAAACTGTCATGATATTGTAAAATGGAGGACACTGCCTATACAAACAAAAAAGCCATCATTTCATATTCATTAAACATTGTAAGGATTGTAGGATTTAAAATGTTATTAAATAACAAAATTAGCAAAACCACAAATTATCCACATTAATCAATTCAGGATTAGCATTAATTTAAAGCAGTCTCCTTTTTAACAGTGTTTACATAATGATAAGCCATAAAATTGCAAATACATTTTCATCTTTATTACTGATTTCTACTGAGATTTCATTGAATTCCAGTCAACTTTTCTCATTCTGTTAAATTTGAAGGCCATTATTAGAAACATGACTGCTGTCTTTCCTGTTGTGTAACTGAAAGACTTCATAGATAAAGAAAGAATCCCAAACATAGGAGATAAAGTCCCTTAACAATGTCACTAGAAAAAGGCTATTTTTTGAGATCTGAGATTATCAGTCAACCTTTCAGTTATAAAATGCAAGAAAAACATTAATCTGTCCCAATTTAGAAAAAAAAATATATAAAGGAAATAATTTCCATAGCTGTACATCAAGCCGAAATAAGGAGTTCTACTTCTGTTCCAGAATCCTCCAAAATCCCACTGAATAATGGAAACAGTAGGCATTCATATTCCTTTTGCCCTTCAGCCTACATGAATACAAATTAAGTTGCAATGAAAAATAAGGAAGAAACTGCATCAGACTTAAATGAAATATATTATACACTAATGTGTTCTAGCAGTCAGACACTGAGAAGCAGTATCTTCTTTAAGAAGAAATGGAAGACAGCACACTTGGATTTTAGAAACGTGCTGCACCATTTTACTGACTGCCTAGAAATGCTTCCCTGTGTTTGTAAAAGTGGTGTGGATGTGTGGATGGCTGGAATGCGGCTGCTGAAGACGGTGCAGAAAACAAAGACTGTATTTTAAAAGCAGCTTTAACTAGGCTTCTTAAATTGTTTAACTAGTCTGTTTAAATAATTTAGATATAAGTAGGTCTAAATTATTTAGACTAATGTAGTGTTTTGAAACATCATGCATGGACAGCCTTAGAAGAAAGAGCACAGCAGCAGCAAGGTGTAAAGATTCCTGAGGCAGGTTTCAATGGCAGATTTTACTGAACTGGTCCAGGCTACTTCTACTCCAGCACCACTGAAAAATAAGAGCAGTTTAGGCCTATGTAAATTCTCTGTTTTTCCTGCATGAACCGACAGTGTCATGCATCCTGAGCATCTCTGAACATCAGCAGGGCTGGCCACAGAATAACACACCACAGAGTTTTAAAAGCACATCCTGGACTGATATTTGAGTATTCTTTAAGCAATGTTCAGAAGAAGTGTTTGGCCAAAAAAAACTTTTCTAGAAGAAGGATAAGAAGGCTCACTGAACCCATAAATACAGCAACAGTGTCTTTGCAAGGTAGGCATCTGAGACAATTAATTTAAATAATGAAGCAGCTGTTAACTGGCAATGAACAGGTCTTCATTTTTGAAATGATTGCCCTATTAACTGAATGTTATTAAGAAAGTGGTAGATAGCACTAAGGCCTGAAAAGATATCAAATGTTCAAGTACTTAATTTGGATTATTTTTCAAAGATAAGAAAAACAAAGGACTTAGTCTTAAATGTGACAAGGTAAACAGGTATTGCAGCAGAATGAGTTTGAGCTCAGGTCTGTGTTTTCCCTTAAGTAAAAAGGGAAGAAGATGCAGTGATGGGGACCCACTATAAAGACCTCAATTTGCACCAAACTGAATCCTTTTATTCTTATACAATTATTTATTGCAGAATGGTACAAAGTTTAATTAGTTGTGGATACTGTACATGAAAATAATACATATACAAGTGTATAATAATAATAATAATATATAATATTAATAATACATGAGCACACTTGTGTTAAGTATTTATTTATGTGACATTAGCCCATTGCTTTCCTTATTATCTCAGCAAACAAGTTCATAAACTTGAAAGATTCATTTTAGTCCATATTTTTAAGGTAGTAGAAAAATGAAAATACCTGTATAGCTTAAAAAGTACAAGAAGTTGAAAAGCAAATAATTCTGGAGGCAGTGACTCCGTAAGGTCAAAGTGAAACTTGCAAAATATAAGGGATGTATTTATTCCTTAATGAAAAACATTATTTGTAGAGACACAGATTAAGAAGACAGCTGAAAGTTCATTTTTTATGCCTGTTGATGAATAAATTTTACAGAATCATGAGATATTTTGAAATGAACAACTTCAACCCTTAACCATCCAACTGCATGCACTGTCATCCTTTTAATCAAAAGTCCACCTAGACCCCCAAGAAGCATATGGCCTCTAATTCTAATGTCTGTTTTCCTTTTCTTGAATGTTGGTGAGTTAGTGAGAGTCCATGCTGCAGTATTTTGTAAAAGTAAAATGCCCACAATTAATAAATTATTACTTGTATGTGGGGGGAAAAAACAGTGGCACCTGGGTGCTTAGCCCTTTTGAACTAGAAAGAATGCAAACAAAGAAAATACAGCTCATCAATAAGCATAAAATCTGAGTACAAGCAGAACATGTTTGAATGCAGTAACAGAAAGTGGATGCACAAAGTAGAAGTGAAATTATTGTGAACAGATTAGTTTGCAGCAGTCACAGAATATGAGCTACTTAGCAAGGATTCTTTTTAAGACCATCATGGTAAAGACAATTTTTATGAAGTGATATAGAAAGCAGACTGTCCCTGCTTTGAGGATAATTTTAACTCAAGCAGACTAACTCAGCTTCATTGTAATGCAGAGAATTAGGAATATCCAGTTCAGATTTTGTAGTGTGTAAGGCTCTGTTACATGGTCAAATTTGAGAAATCCTTCTTTCCTTTTCCACTTGAGTGGCATCCCTGGCCTGTGAACTCTTGGGGCTGGGAGAATATTTGTGTGAATATTACTAGCTGCGTACCCAGCTCTTCTCTGGGTGGTTGTGTCACCCACTGCTGTGTCTCTGGTTTTGGAGGCAGCATACTGCCAGGTCAGTGAGCAAAGGGGATAATAACAAGCTTTTAGTCCATCTCCCAGTGTAATGTAATGTCCATTTAAATCAATTTAATAGAAAATCAATTCAAGGTGAAGACCTCAAGGTGAAGACCTCAAGCTGAAAACATCTGATAATAAACTGGTAGGAAAGATACTGCAGTTGATCATAGCTGGACGTCAGTCTGCTCTCTGTCGCTAGGAGGGTTAACACCATTTTCTGAGATAAGCAGACAGAAGCTGGAGTGCTGGATGTAATGCTTCCTTTTTCAAAAACTGTGAATTCTGCTTCAAGACTGGATCTTAATCTTTAGCCTATATAAGCATATGAAAATCTGTTAAATGCCTAAACAGATAGTGGAGGTTCTCAAATCTGTCCTAAAATATCTCGAGGTTGCTTTCTTCTTTTATATATGCAGTTTTCTTTCAGAGCTCTGTTTCATAATTATTCCCAGATTATAAAAGCATGAGCTGGAGTTAAAAAATGTGGTTATACCACCACTTCCAGGTCAGCACACACAGCTTATGTGCCTCCTTTTTGCTGGTTACAAGTGTTCCTGGTTGTCTGATCTTTATTCCTTGATCTCGCCCACTGTGCCTCAGAGATGCACCAGGGGAGCTCCACAATCGCTTTGTGAGAGAGGACTTCAAGCACTGGTGTTGAAGAAACACCCGCCAGTGCCTGCAGAAGGGCAGTGGGAAATATAACTCCCCCAGTGGGTCTGTAATATAATTTCTTTTATTTTGGGGAAGGAAATGGAGAAGAAAGTTATTTGGAAGAAATTTCAGTGGGAATGGTGAAGTTGTTTTGATGAACAAAGTAGGGAAAAATCAAATCTATGTTAATGCAGTTGCTGCTCAGAAGCTGAGAATGACTGCAAGAAAGGATGATTGTGTGGTTAAAGCACTGATGCCTGACTGAGGAAATCTGAGTTCATTTCCTGGCTTTGCTATCTCTTCAGCTTTAAACAAGAGATTTAATCTCTCTGCTTGCCTTTTTTTCCCCCCTTCCTGTACCACAGGGGAGTCATTATATTTCAGATTGTTCTAAGAATAAATGCATTAATGTGGCCGGTACATTTAAGTTTAAGCAAAAAAACCCCAAAACATATAAATGCTTCAGTTCTTGTTTCTTCTTTTTTAAAAAAGGCCTTTCTGCTGCCTACAGGGCAAATGTACCAAAGTCTTCATGCCCTGTGTCTAGAAAGATGAGGAGGCACTTGCAGATGGGCTGACATCTGGGCATGCCCAGCTTCTAGTCAAGAGGTGAACAAGGCTTATCAATTGCAGGGTGTTGGTTTTATTCCTACACAAACATAGCCTGAGGCGACTGCATGGCTTCTTCCCTCTGGGAGGCCTAGCGAAGCAGGCAGGCAAAAGCTTAGAAAAATTGGCCACCAAAACTTTTGAGAGAAAAGAAACTTTGAACATTTGATGTTGAAGCACAGCAACAGAGTTGCTGAAATGCTGTGACAACACAAACACGAAGGCCCCAAACCACAGGAGATGCAGAAACACAAGCCCTAAGGCAGAGCGTTGAGATGTAAATAGTGACTCAGTGATCCACCTCACTGGCAAGGAACTTCCTGAACCTTCTGTCAGTGCCTTCTAATTCCTCGCACAGGCAGAAAATTTGAGGAAATTAAACTCAATTTATTCTGTGAGCACCAGCATGCACCTGGTCTCCTGCAGTTGGCTGCAGGAGTCCTTCAGGCTTTTTGTACAGCTCGGTCACCTGTGAGGCCTTTCCCCAGTGAGCGCTCTCTGGTGTGGTGTGGGCAGCAGGACCGGGGCAGGGATCATCCCAATCCCCGTGCTGGGCACTGCTGAGGCCGCACCTCGAGTGCTGCCTTCAGTTCTGGGCCCCCACTTTACAATGGACATTGAGGAGCTGGAGTGTGTCCTGAGAGGGCCAACAAGGCTTGTGGAAGGTTTAGAAAACATGTCTCGTGAGGAACAGCTGAGGGAGCTGGCGTTGTTTAGTCTTGAGGAGGCTTGGAGGGGCCTCATTGCTCTCTGCAACTTGCTGAAAGCAGGTTGTACTGAGCTGGGGCCAGTCTCTTCTGCCGTGTCTGCAGAGAGTGGACAGGAGGAAAGGGACTTAGACAGGGGAGATTCAGATTAGATACTAGAAGACGATTTTTTCACTGTTTGGGTGGTTGGGCATTGGAATAGATTGCCCAGAGGGGTGGTATAGCCACCGTCCCTGGAGGTGTTTACGAGTCATTGGGATCCGGCGCTGGCTGATGGTTCAGGGGTTGCAGTGGCAGTGCCGGGCTGCTTTGGGTGATCTTAAAGCTCTCTTCCGCCCTTGACGATGATACGATTCTATCCTCCCATGCCGCAGGGCCGGGACACCCCCAGGCCCATTCCTGCAATGCTTTTAACAACTCTCATTTGCCCTTGGTTCTGCCAGCGGGCTCGACGATGGCGGGGGCGGACTGACTGAGGCGGCCGCGGGCCCTGCCCGCCCGGCGTGGCAGCGTGACAGGGCCGAGCTG
>NW_008246060.1:4455740-4489021 GCF_000691975.1 Corvus brachyrhynchos
CGCGTGCAGGCCCGGGGCGAGCCGCCCGCGGTGCCACGGGCTCGGGGGCAGCCTGGCACGGCGGGCCCGGCGCCGGGAGCGCCCCGGTGCCGGCTCTGCGGTGGTTTGTGCGTCCTTTAATTCGATGTTCGGGGAGACGCACCTGCAGGTGCGTTGGGAGCAGCTGCTGCGAGCCCCGGTCGCAGAGGTCTTGTAGCGTGAGGTTTCGTATCTCGAAGGTTTTAATCTCCGAAAAGGAGAAGCAGCAAAAGCACCCAGTGTGTGTTTGTTCAAAGACAACAGTTTAAAAAAAAGAATAGTAACGGTGGAAAAGAATTATAATGGTGGCATTTCTATTTTAGCAGTGATCTGTTGAGATTCATACCAAGGGGATGTTCTGTACGTTGTGGTGATTTCACTTTAATGACACTGAGACTTTGCTTTCGTCACCCAGAGCCTGCTGTTCACTTCACGTTCTGTCAAATGTACTTTGGCACACAATGAAACGTAGGCAACCTCAGCCTTTAACTTTGAGCTGGAGGAGGTCGAGCTGTTTATCTTCAGTTTAAGAAAGCAAAACTGCATGGGAACTTTATGCTGTAGCAGAGCGTTAGTGTCCAGGCCAGACAACAAATTAAGGTAAGGATTGTCGATCTGGTACTCCGTCTGGTATGCTGTGTAAAGATGTAAAGCACTTTTCAGGGGAATCGGTGCAACATGAAGGGTTAGAACTCTGTGTTCATAACAGGTTTGTTCTTGGTGTCTGTGGGCTTCGAGCCTCGATTTGGTGTGGAATAGAATTTTTTGTTATGAAGGTATTAAAAGTGAAGTGAAGTTGGATCTAAGTTCTCATTGTTTTATGTTTTTCAATTGAGAGCCACTTCACGTATTCACTGAGACTTTAGTAAATTCCTCTCTTCTGGAGAAATATACAAAAGTCTTGGGTTAGCTGGAGGAAGTAAATATTTACATTGTTTGCTGATAATGAATGAAATCGGCAAGATTTTTTTCTCATGTATGTAATGATCACATAACTTGAAATTCTCTGGGGCCATTTTGAAATACATGCCTCCAAGCTGAAGAGGTGATGGCCTAACAAATGGAACATGAGTAGAAACCAGCTACCTAAATGTCAGCCAAGGATCTATGTGAATATACAACTTAGACTAGAAAAGTTGTTTTTGGAGTTGAGGTTTAATTTCTGCTCATGGATAGTACTTTTCATTATAGAAATATCATTGTTTGGGCTCTAAAAACTGCCCAGTATTGTCTTTTAATTGTAAAGCTGTTGAAACTGTAGAAGTAGTCTCAATTAACATAATGATCTCATTTAATGTATTGTTATACTAATGAGTAATCCTGTTTAATGGAACTGTTCGTGTAAAAGCTCAATGAAGTAAAATCCATTACTTTTGGACCTGATCATCCTTTAAGAGGGATTGGTTATTTGGAATAAACCAGTTAGTAGGAACTGTTGGCACGGGCTCTTTAGATAAAAAGCCATCATGCCATCAATGTTGAGATGAACATTGCTCGCCTGCAATCTTTAGAAAGTGTGGATCTCTCAAAATGGAAAAGAGATGAAGGAATATAAGATTACAGAAAGTAATATGATAAAATATATCAACAGTGGTTTTGGTGTTCTCTTTTAGCCACCATTCGCTGTAAACAGCAGCACCATCTTCTTAATTAGAAGCTTTCAGGCAGGGTTAAGTTCCATGCCAACAGGGATGCTAAGGAGATCAAAATACTAATGGTGCTTTTGATAATTAGGTTTAAAATCCTGTATTGTGTTTCGGTTGGAGCAATAAAAACAGATTATGTAAATCTCTGGATACCTGCACGCGTGTATGTTACAGTAAAATCCCAACAGCACTGAATAATTGTCCCAAAGTTGAAGTTTGGCTAGTCAGGAAAGGTCTTTGCATTTCTTCATAGCTCTGGGACACACACCCCAGCTCACTCTTAAACTGCTACCAAGTAGGTGCGTTTTGGAAGACATTCTGAGAATGTTGTTTTCTCCTTATCAAAAGTAATTTGATTTGCAGAGATGTGGACTTTGCTCAGTAGCCATTCTCTGTTCTCAAAGGAGGATTCAGCTGTGGCAGTTCTGCTGACAATATCCTATAGGAATTGAAGAAAGTCTCCTCAGGGTGGGGGTTTTTGCTTATCCCTGGTCACATGGGGCACTGGTGTCGCAAGTTCTTGCTAAAATGCTGTTTTCACTGCAGAGTGTTGGGTTTTTCATGAGCACTTAGTCTGCTCTGAGTTGAGGTCCTGCTCTGCAGAGTGCATTTTAATGGCCTTTATTGAAGAAGTACTGGCAATGCCGGCAATGTCCTCGCTGCAAGGAGGCTTGGCTTCTTAGCCAGAGGGAATGGATGATAAGGATTTACATTGATGAGGTGACTGAACAACTTACGGATCAGGAATAACCCTTAAATTGCAAATAATTTCTGTATTTATTCCCTGAAGCCAAAGAAATTCTGTGCTTTTAGGCTAATCAGCGCAGATGGCTTGTGACACACACAGCACAAGGGAAGCATCCCGGGAGAACTGAATGTCCCAGCTTCTCTTTACTCAATAATATGTCTACTTTAGGCTGGAGATTCAAAAATCTCTTCTAGATAGATGCAGAGTTTATCACTACAGTGTGGGTTTGGATGATACTTCAATACACATTCTTTTTGTAAATTGTATTAAAGATAGGCTTTACTTAAATGGATTTTTTTTCTGGTTTCATATGTTAAAGTCATTACACAGCCACATTGATACATATTTTTGATGAGTTCAGGGATGCTGTGGCTTTTGAGTAACCTTCATCTCAGTAAGACAGACTTATATAGGTAGAAACTTGGCAAGGCCCAGGCTGCTGCTGTCGGTAGCAGGAGCCTTGAGGAGAGGAGCACAATCTGTCAACCTGCGTAGCCTCTCTATCAGTAAACAGATAAAAACAGAAAAAAATCTTTCTCTGTAAATCATTTAATCATGAAAGCTTTCTGAAATGGTAATTTGTGTAAGTATAGCTTTACTATGACTACATTGAGATCCCAATTAAGCAAAACAAATGATACATATCTCCTTCCTGTAAGTTTGAATAAAATACAACATAGATGACTGAGTCTGAAAATGATCATGTGACAAACTGTCACTGGTAACTGAAAATTGCATCTCAGTTTCTTGGAGAATCTTGGTTTTTTTTTTTTCCCCTTCAGTTGCAAACCTCTCAGGATATAACAAATATCTGTGTCTTCCACGTTGTAGGAAACTGACCTTGATAAGTACATTCAGATATAGCTGTTGGTGTGTCAGAAAGCTGGTAGGAAAACACAAAACATGCGTTAAAATACCGGAGGTTGCCAGTCTGTTGTCAAAAACATGTTGGCATTTGTTATGCTGTGGCAAACCTGCAAAGTTGTTTGGTACTCAAACATTTTTAGAGAGTTTGGTTTTGAGACTGGGAACTGATATATAGCTGTGGAATTGTAGACTGAAGCTGCGTTGAGTCCAGCGCTAATGAAATGAAACTCAGTAGCCAGAAAGTGATACTTTGAAGATGTGGTTTACAAATAAGAAAGATTAGCTGAAAGCTGTAATACACCAGTGTATGGCTGCAGTATTTTTGATCAAGGGTGGATGTTAAAGAGAAGTCAAACTTCAAATAATACAGTATCTTCTTGAAAGCACATAGATATGAAACAAACTGGTGTGTTTGGTAGCAAGGAGAGAAGGTGTCAGTAGCCTCTTCTGGCAATGTAGGGAGTTTAGAGGTAGTTTTAGTAGTTTTCCCTGGGAATCTGTGCAAGACAATGAAATAACCTTGAAAGAATTGTTGCTGGGGCTCTGGAACTCCTTGCTTAAGGCAGTCAGGGATGCAAAAACTTTGGGGGCTCAAGGATAGGTTATGCAAAATAGTGGACAAGAGATCTGTGGAGGGTTCCTAAACAAACTGCATCAGATTTAAGAAATTCTGTGAATTGAAAGCAGTTGAAGGTTAAGGAAGTCACATTCTGTGTTTGCCCTGATCATCCCTTCCCTGGTGCATTTTTATTTTAAGGCAGCCACAGGAGATAATGGGATTTTTGTATTCTTTACCTCTAAAATAAAATTGACTGGCGGACCTATATGGAGAATTGAATCTGGGCAGTGAGGTGCCATGATCCACACACAGTGAAATGCCATGATTTACATAATATTTCCAGCTTATCCAGGATTCACTGTCTGTCTCTGATGATAGCAGTGTTAAGGATTTTCTTTGTCAGTCCTTTTTCTAGTATTTTCTTTCAATCCAGCAGTGGCTGACTTAACAATGTGATTTTTTTTTTAAGGTGCATAGCAATGTGCTGACATGTTCTTGTCTCAAGATCACGATCTGTGAAAAACTGAACTATATTGAAACAGCATTGGCAATATATGTAAAAGAAAATCTCAGAACTACTTTTTTCTACCTTTCTTCTGCTTCAGCTTGTCTAATCTTGCTCAGTTATCACGTGTGAACCTCTTCAGGCTTATTGAAGATATCCCAGTAGCAGCGAGTCTATGAATCAAATGCCATCTCTTCCTATTATCTCTGCTTGCCATTCAGCTTAACCTATAACTAGAATTCTTACTCGGGCAGCAGGAGAAAGAAAAAATGAAAGAATGAGTGTATGTGGCTGGAGGGGGGAAAAAAGCAACTTCCGTATTGGTTGGAAGCACAGCCTCATTGAAGATTTAAACCCATGGAAATTCTTAATCTTAAAATACTCACATAGATAAACTGTTCATCAGCAGTTCAGACAGGAAGTATTGGTTCTGTTATTAGTCATTATGTAATCATTGCAAAATACGTACTGAAAAATACATTTATACCACTGTAAGAGGGCTCTAGCTCAAGACAGCTCAGTGTTTTTACATGGAGAACATGCATCAGTTGAATAAGCAAACTAGAGGAGTAGGATGGACAGCATGGCAGTCTAAAAAGGGATATTTCCAGTTATAATTAGTTGTATACCACGTTTCACTTAGCTTTCAGCCTGCCTGTTCTTATCAGCAAGAAAATCCTGCTCCAGCTAACATGCAATACTATGTAAGAAGTAGAAAACAGTAACTGGTAACCAGCTCTTTGTTACTGAGTCAATGGTGAAGTAAATCTTTCCTAGAACAGTTAGAGATGGGAATGGTGTGTTTGAATCACTTGGTGACAGTGGATAGTGCTGAGCAAAAAGGGTTATTCCTCTGGTTTTAAGTGAAATATTTGCCGGAGAACAGCAGGTAATTCCTACTGGTTTGCAGTAGGACATTGCTTTTGAGACAGATGCAATCTTTCTGGATTTATTCTTACAGACAGATTAAGTTACCAATGTGAAATGCTGTTGCTGAAGGACTAATAGCATCAGCACGAGCAGGGGCCTGTTTCTGCTGTCAGTTGCTTTGATGCTGACATAATCACAAATTTTTTTAAGGAGAGATCGAGATCTGACATTTCACTGGTAGAAAGCTTTAATTCTAGACTGCAACTGATGTTTGGGATTTTTCGGTCAATCTTAGACACAGCATAAAATTTAATTTGCCTTTATGATGTAAACAGTGATGCTACTTTTAAAACTCTTCAGAAAGGCAGGTTTCTGGTTATCTGCTGCCTTATTAGTCATGTAAGAATGCCAAAAAATTACCTGTTTGAGAAACCTTGGAAAAAAGACTCTGGTGGGAGAATCCCCAGCATCTATTGCACACAAGCATATGCACAATTATGGCTTATCTTCCAGGACAGAAATCTTGCTAAATGCAAGGAAATGTTAAGGCAACATAGGAACCTAGATATAAACGTGCTTTATAGTCACAGTACCTTAGTTTGGGGTTGTTTTTGGGAGGCGGTGCTGGTGAATAATTAACAGGTTTTGGCTTCTTTGCAGCTGTGTGACTTTGTCTTCAGGCTGCAGGGCAAGAGAACTGTAAGGCAGGCAGACAGTGTCTGTCTTTTCTTACTTCAGTTTTCCTCCTTTCTGTTTGTTATACCTGCAAATTTGGTAACAGTTTTAAGTATCATCAAAGAGAGGAGCAAGTAAAGGCTCTTCGTTTCTCCAACAAAGATGTTGAAAACAATGCATCTTTTGCAGTTTAAGACCTATTAAGCAACCCTAGTGAAGAAGCTTGACTTGCTCACTGGGGGCGAATCTCTTGGGTTGGTTCAGTTCACAGGAGCCTGTTCCTTGCGTAACATATCAAGTGAAGTAATCCACGTAATTGAATTCCTTCTAGCAGGGGTGTTTCTGCTCTGGAGCCAGATATATTGCTCCTGATTATGTTAATTGTTTCTGATACATGGCAATACATCCCTCCCACCTCTTGCAGTGTTCTTGGGGTCAGCACTTGTAGTGCTTTTATCATCAGGGCCTTGTGTTGTTTGGATGTCCAGTGAACTCCACTATGTTCTGGTTCTTGTGTTTTGGAGTTGGAGTTTGGAGTATGCAGACTAGCATAGACGAGCCTGTTGTTCATATCTGCTGCAGGTACAGGCTGGACATTGCTTGCTCAGGTTTAACAGGATCTGCTGAAGAAAGGAATTGATGACTTCTTCTAAGAGGATGCATCAGATGAATAGCAGCTTCAGAGAGGAGTCGTGCATCTCCAGGGCTTTATTCCAATTTCTAGCTGACCTCTGTCCCTGACAACAGTTAGGCTGTCACCATAATGCAGGAAAGAGTAACTGTCATTGCATTTCATGTCTCATTTATGAACAACCCATAATAACCTGCATTAACACTTAAGAGGAACATGAAATTGCACTGGCAAGTCTTCCTTCCTTTTCACAGACCCTGATACTCTCTTTCACTGAGAATAATTTATCTATCCCCCAGTTACTTCCATCTTCTTTTTTTTGTGCTAAAGCTGCTCCTTGCTGCAGCTGGCTAAACATCTGGACCTTGGCTGCTTTCCACCTTGTTAGTTGTGTAAGAATGCCAAAAATCAGGGCAACTTTACTTGTTTGAGAAACAGGTGTTTAGCAAAGGTCTTTCTTGTAGGTAAAATATGCATAACTTTTTTTTCAATAAAATCTAAAGGGGCTTGTGATAGCCCATACCCTGTTTTGTTTCAATGTTTTGGTAAGGTTTGGTGTAAAAATTTGGAGTTGAAAAATGTATAGTTTCTGTTTTACTAATATGAAATACACAACTGGGCAACAATTACAAAGCATCCATGTCTGGGCAGATAGCACTTAGCCCTTTTTTGCTTCCTTGAGGTGCCTGATGCTCTGTGGAACAGCATTAATGGCAAAGTGAATTGCCAGTGTGGCCCTGAGGGATGCAAAGGGAGTTTTTGATTCTGGAAGCATTGTGGTAGCTTTCTTCTACAAAATAGAGCTGCATTTCCCTATTTCTTTTTCTCCAGTAAGTGCTTATGTCCTCTTGTCTTATCAAACATTAAGGATTCTGATGAATCACAAGAATGCTTTTAGAGATGGCATGGGATGTCATATTTTCTGCTGTATTGACTAAAGATATTGCTCAGTGTTAAAAATCCAGAAACTCGAATCTCTTTATGATGTATTTCTTGCTTCCTTCTCGCTTTATCTCTATTCATTGTTATGTTCTGCTGATATTCTTTGACCTAGTATGTTTTGACCGTAAAATTGAGCACAAGAGCAGCTTGGATAACTGGTTTGCTTGGTGTTTGATAGATCAACCCTTAAAAGGGGCTAGAACCTCGTAAATGTGAAGGAGGAAAAATAGAAAAGGACATATCTCTAAGCTGTCTTGAGATCTGAAAACAGAATCCCACAACTTGGGACACAGAAAAGCAAGGTGATTTCAGAAAAATAGAATAATAAGCATTCACCATCTTGGAATTGCCCACTATACTTCCTGACTATGTTGCTTCACAAGGCAGTGTGAGGGCAGCTGGTGTTAATCAGAGCAGTTTGGACACAGGAAAGGGAGAGAGGCTGAAATTCATGGATGCCTTCATAAAGCATTGGGAATTGATTCAAGAACAGGTGTCTTGGAGAAACTGAAGACAGGAGAAGGAAGGCAGGCTTGGAGGAATTTACTGCAGAGCTGATAAATCTTACTGGATCTTGGAGTGGAGGGAGAGAAGGCGTTTTTGGCTAAACTGAAACCAGTCTGTGCAGAGGAAACAACACAAAAACTTGTAAATACTCAAGGTTCAGTCTTGAAGCCATCAGAATTTCTGGTTGCATTCTGATTCATTTGAGTTCATACAGCACGCACAGTTTCCTCAGGATTCGTGGTCTTTAATTCCCCGGGGCTTGTCATGCTCAGAGCAGGTGTTTGCCAGCTGGATCTCTTGCGTGTTTCTTGTATTCTGTTAAGCTCCCATGGTCCTCTTAAAGCTGAAAATTGACTTGCAGCCGTGCTGCCCATCTTGCAATGTTCTTAAGTGCGTGCTAAAGAAGTCTTTTGCTGCTTCTGTTGCAGGGGCCTCCCAGATTATTCCCTGGTGACATTCAATGCCTCCCTACATTGGTGAAAATAAGCTATTTTCACGTAACTGCTCTAATGCATTTTTAATTACATCTTTAAGAAAAATAGATCTTAAGTTGTGTTTGTTTCACCACAAATCAGTGGTGAAAAGATCTGCATAATATTTGTCCTGAAAAACAAATAAATAACCAGCAGCTGCAGTGTTAAAACCCAGAGGTGTAAGAGGTGATTTATAAGCTGTGCACAGGACAGAGCTGAAATACACGTGC
This sequence comes from Corvus brachyrhynchos, assembly GCF_000691975.1. Lineage (NCBI taxonomy): Eukaryota > Metazoa > Chordata > Aves > Passeriformes > Corvidae > Corvus > Corvus brachyrhynchos. The sequence goes on from NW_008246060.1 coordinate 4,464,412, forward strand.
ACTTTCATTCCTGTGAATGAAGCACAGATCTGAAACTGTTGGCATGGCGATAGATCTGCAGAGGGGAATTGCTCTGGCCTGGCACCAGTCTGTCAGATGTGTTTCATCCATCAGCTGGGTATTCTGCACTGCTGTGACAATAGGAGGGGAACTTGGTCCCATTCAGGAATCTGGAACTGGAAAATGCTGTTATCTTCCTGGTGGCAGGGATTATAGGGATGGCAGTATTTTCAGGTGCTTAAACTTTCAAATGGATGAATCTTTAACCTGTCTTCTTCTGTAGGATAGAGTCTCAGATGCAAAGCTAGACTTTGCTGAGAAGTTAATGTATAGGAAACTGCCTTCCTGGTGGAGCTGAAAAAAGCTGTGAATGAAATAAGAGTGAATGTTGTGCTTGCCACTAACAGTGCAGCATTTTGTCTAGGTGTAAATAATCCTGTAGAGAAAGTACCAAGGAGGGCAAGAATGAATATCCTTTTGCTTATCACCAGGATCTTGAATATCCTTGAAGGTAAGGATGTAGCAGCTTTTCAGTTAATTCAGATTTTACTTCAGAGAGGGTCTGTGGATTTTAACTCCTTTTCCCTGGATCATTATGTAAGGCTAGGCTCTTTATAATTAGCTTAATTCCCGATTAGGCTTGTGTGCACTAGATAATGAATTTCCCAAGGCAAAGAATATAAAACTTGTTTGCCCAAATGTCAGTTTTTAAAAATTCCATAGATTGCTTGTCTAAAAATACTTTGAATTTCTTTATAGTACAGCAGGCTACAATTTAAATTGTATTGAACCTGAATCTTCTGGGATGCAGAAATCATACTCTAACTTGTAGGTACAGTGCTGCTTGATAAGGGAGTTTCATTGTTAGGCTAGTATAATCTTTCCTAGTATACATATTTAAAGATTAAGAATGTTTTAGAGAACTTAATAAGAAAATTCCTCATTTTCTGGGAAACATCTGCCAGACACAATGCTGTTAAGTTTTAGTGGTTTTTTTGATGACATTGTATTTCAATGAAACAAATGTAACCTGGACTTGAGAAGATGGCACAGTAGTTACAGTTAAGTGGCTAATAAAATACAGACAAGTATTGTTTGTCTTTTAATTTAATTATCTGAAGTGTTCTAAGCTATCAGCATAGTTTTCTTGAAGATAATGTGTTGTCGAAAGGATAAATGAGCAAGAGCCCTTCCTACTGGGAGCTGAAAGGTCTCCTTTCCACGTTTAATTTGCAGCACTTGGTGGAGGATTAAAGTAATCTAATTAATGGCCTCGTTTACATTTTGCAGTTACCTAAGAGATGGTAGACAGATGCGAAAAGGGAATTATCCATAAAGCATGCAAGTTAAATTAGCAGCTTTCTAATTTAACTTTTTCAGTTTGGATGATTTTTTCACAAGACTTGCCTTTTCTTTAGAGTTGCGTTATCTTCTGAGGGATCTGCAGTACTTCACAAGACTTGCCTTTTCTAGAGTTGCGTTATCTTCTGAGGGATCTGCAGTATGATGCTTGCTGGGAATGAATTCATCAGCATGGTAAAGGCCATTTTTTATTAATGGAGTTATTAAAAAAAAAAGGTATGCTTTATTGTATGTAGTTGACATGAAGTAAATAGCAACTTTGATGTTGCTATTAAAGCCTGATAATATTTTCCTGTGCAAGGTATGCAGGTGCACTGTGGGCAAGAAGTCTGACCTGAGACACTTCAATCCACATGCAGGCGGGTGTCATATGTAGTGAATGTTCTTCTGGTCCCAGGCGGAAACAGTTGTGTCCTTCTTTGCACACCTGGGGTAGGCGGGTGTCATATGTAGTGAATGAAATGTTCTGCTGGTCCCAGGGGGAAACAGTTGTGTCCTTCTTTGCACACCTGGGGTGAGGGTTGTGCCTCTGGTGCACAAGAATTCACTGAGTATTTGAAAAGTCGGGATTTGTGTATTTCAAAATGGACATGCACACACCAGTTGCAGAATGTGGATTCTGATGTTTTCACAAGTTAGGAGCCCCTAAAAGCCCTGTCTTCAGTACCTTTCTCTTTCTGTCTTTGTAATGTAGATCTGCTTCCAGAAGATACTGCTCTGGGACATCCTATTCACTGACAAATCCTAAGGGTATTTCAATTTGCATGAATTTAATGCCACTTCGATTTTATCTTTGACTTTACCTTCCGTTTTATCTAAGTGTTTTTAAACTAAGCGTTCCTTAGTGAGGTCTTGCAGCTTGGGGAGTGACTCACTTTAGGGTAATGCTTGGTGTGGTTACACAAGATATTTTCTGTACTTTGAGTAAGTAGAACTTTTAAATTCACTTACTGACACTGACCTTATGCAACTGTTGCACTGTACTTCAGGTCTTGTACATGAATAAGATGATGTCCAAAATAGACTACAGTGTCTATAAAAAGAAGAAACAGTGACTAGGAATGTGAATCTTGATTTGGGGATGTCAATTAGGTCTGGGAACAAAAAATGTTGTGGTGAGATGCATGATGTGTGGTTATTTCCTACATTTTACGCATTAGGGAAACTGAAAAAAATCTCAAAAAATGAGCTTTTAATCAGATGTTACATTATAGTTTCTGCAGGTTTACGTTGCTGACCACAGGTTTGTGCTATGTCATATTTATGGCTTTTTTAAAAATATTAAATCTTACATTTATTGGTTAATAATTGTAACGCAGTTGAAAGGTTCAGTTTGTTACTCAAAATGGGTAAATGGAAAAAAAAAAATCATCCAACCCCTTTTCAAGTTTATTTTCTAGATTACGAAAGGAAAACAAAACCAAGATGGTTTACGTAGAGAATGAAAGCTGGGGGATGGAGCTGTGATCTGAAGCATATTACTGCCAAATAACTGCTGTGACTCTGGAGTTCCCAAAATGTGTCTGGGTTACTTTTTATCAGCATGGTGGAGTTAGGCACAGACATGCAGGAAGCCTATAGCTGCAAATGTATAGAAAACTATATGGTTCAATGTGTGGTTGATTCAGGTTTAATGTTGTTTTATTTTATTTTTCTTTCTTAGATTCAAGCACCCTTTAAGGACCAATGTACCCAATAGCTCATGGAAGAAAAAAATCAAACCAGGACATCCTTGGTTTCCAGGCTACCGAAATATGGAACGAAAACTTTAGGGAGTGTTTTGCAACCTATGCCAAACGGGACAGCTGTGAACTTAGCAGGGAGTAATGGTGGCAAAAATTTTGGCAAGCACAATGGCACTGTTGGAATGTCTTCCTTTGCTTTCAACTGGAAAAAATCAAATAAATATCAGCTTAACGATCAGAATGGGAGGGAAGCCAACTCCAAACGCAACTGTAATGAAAAATTAATTGATTCTGAGAAACATTTTCAATCTCAAGGAGCATTGGGCAATGATGAGCTCAGGGTGGGTTTGAACAGGACTGCTTCAGTTGTGTCAAAAGCAGCAAAGCAAACCAATATGTTTGTATCTTCTACTGAGGAATTGAACCCAAAGTCTATACCTGGACTCTCTAGTTCAGCTAAATTCACCAAAGGTACCCTGTCAGGAAGGACATACTCTGGACTCAGTGCTCCAAGATCAAATCTGAATGGATTTTATGGAAATCGGCCGGTGGTAGGTTTGCAGAGACCTAGAGCTAATTCCAGTACCACAAGGACAAGTTCAGGAGAAAGCCTGGCACAATCCACAGACAACAGCAAGGCTTTCTCCTGTGACAAAATGGTAAGATCACAAAGTTTTTCACATTCCATTCAGAATTCTTTCCTTCCCACTGCATCTCTAACCAGGTCACATTCCTTTAATAAAGCTGTGGATCTTACAAGGCCTTATCATAGTCAAAATCTTGCTGCCAGGACGTCGCAGAGGTCTACTCTGCTGTCAAGAAATGCATGTCAGTTGGATGTACCCAATGGCAATGAACCGATGAAGTATGGATTTACCAGACCGTACTCGGCTATGTCAGCTCCTTGTTCCAAGAAACCCCCGCTGTCAAATGGATCTGGGTCAGCACCTTCCTATGGATACAGATTTAGTCGGCCCTCTCTGCTGAAGCCTACCAGGCAGCGGTTTGCTGGGAATACTGGTGTGGATGGCAGCAAAAGCGCGGCTCTGGACACACGCGTCGTGGAGAACGTGGATATTTCAGCAAACATCAATAGAGCCGTGGATAAAAACAGTATTCTAGAGAGCAGTGCTCAAAGAACAGAACCTGGTGAGGGCCTGTATGAAAGTCTGGGAAAACATGGGTCAAAAGTCATGTGTATGAGCGATGATGGAGATGAGATCTCTATATCTTCTTTGTCATCCTCGGAGAAAAACGATCTGAGTGAAGACTTCAGTGATGATTTCATAGATATAGAAGATGCAAACAGACCTGTACAAATCCAGCAGAAGGAGAGCTGCCTTCAGGAATTAGAGCATGGGAGCAGAACGTCCATCGAGCCGTTCACATCTCTCAAGGAAGGTGGAGGATCTTGCTGTAATGCTGATGACTGGCTTGATATAAATGTGTCTGGTAAATACCTTTCTTCTGTTCTGTTTGAAATTTTAGGTGCTAAATCAAAATTCTAAATCAAAATGACACTAATTAAGTTACTGAATGTAATTGCCCATTGCTTGTGCATTTTTTCAGAGTGGAACTTGGCTCTATGCTGGTGTATTTGTTTGCTTATGCCTTTTCTGCATAATAGTTTTTTCCCAAGCATTACTTTGAAGAGCTCTTTGTGATAAAAATGAAGGTGACCTCCTTTAAACACATTTGTGGTGTGGTTGTGGGATTTCTCATATCCTTTCTTTGCCATTCATTTTCTGGGTTGGTGATATTTTAAGAAAATTTCACCTCGTGCTCCCTCCACCTCTGTAGGCAGAGAACAGCTGTAACTGCTTCTAAGTAGTGGAAATAAGTGTAGGATGTGTAATTAAATGAGTTCAATTATAAACAGGATTGTTACTGGGTTTTTTTGGTTTTTTTCTGATGCATATTGATTCTTTAAACATTAGTTGAAGACACAAGAAGATGCTTTTGAAAGCCACATTTTCAAGTCTTTGATGGGCTTCTCATGACAAAAGCTTGTTTGAGAGATGTTGCAATTGAAAGATGAGATCCAAAGGATATATTTTTGGACCCACCTTCTAATATGTTAAAGAGATGCAGATTTCTAGAAAGTAGCTTCCACGGTGGGTGAATTAGGGCAGTGTAAATGGTTAGCAAAGATGTAGGTTGGAAGATTCCTTAGTTGTAGCTGCCAAACCACCTTGAGCTTTTCCCCCTTCTGGGATGAGGGAGCAGTACTGTAGAAGGCTTTCCGGTCTTTGCTGGAGCTGTACTGTAACAGAAAGTTAGCACACCAGTAGCAGGCATTTCAGTTTTTATTTGTGGAATATTGGATTGGTTTTGGAATCTTAACCGTTGCTGTTTTCTTTAAGCAGTGGATGACAACAGTGAAAGCACAAAACACACTACTGAGAATGTCATCTCTTCAGAGATGAACTACAGAGCTGGCTCCTCCTTTGAGCTTTCTCCGTCTGACAGCTCTGACGGCACATACATGTGGGATGAAGAGGGGCTGGAACCTATAGGAAGTGTCCATCCGTGTGGAAGTTACGACTCTTCAGAAATGAACAGCATAGTATGTATTTCTGTGCATAACCTGCATAATTAGTGTGGAGTGTATTGCTTATTAAGTATATTTTTTAAATATTAGTGCCTTTTTTTTTATTTGATAATTCTTTCCTCTGTTGTTGATGGCTTTGTGAAACTTCTTGTTTAGGAACTCCTGTTTCGGGACAGGTGACCTTGATTAGGCTGTTTGCACACATTTTTTTTCTTTCCTTATTCTGAAGCCAGGACAGAACAGATCCTTCCTTACACAGTCTCATAGAAGTGCTCACAAAGAATAAAGGGATTTGATTTCTGCAAAGGATAAGTTCAATACCTCCTACTAACCTCTAAACGTAGGAGTGAAAAGCCAGAAGATAGCTGTTGCCTGTGTGGCTTCTTGCCTTTCTTGTTTCTGTGCTTTGTGCTCATAGGGCCCTCGTGAGCTGGAGCTGATTTTTGGTTTCTCAGTTTGTTCAAGCATAGAATCTTTGAGGCAGAGAGCTGGCTGTAGCTCACTAGCAGGGCTCTTCATACATCTTCTGTGGGATACACAAGATGCAGCACAGCCTTTTTCTTGCTGCTAAACTCAAACTGATCTGCAAGAAACATCATTCAGTGTGAGGAGTGGATGGAGAGTTGTTGCCATGCTGTGATCCTCCATCTGAGATCAGGGAGCCAACCTTGGGATTTCAGTGGGCCTGAAGAAAATTATGTCTATCCTGTTCATATTCCTTTATCTGCACAGACTTCTGAATTAAACAACTTTTTTATTAGTATGATGTTAACAACCAGAACATCTAACAAAACCAATTTGGTTTAATCAATTGTAATGCTTCATGTGTTTAAGGTGTGTTAGGTACTGTGTCACCACTGCCAATTTAGTATGTAGATACCACTTTCAGACTTGGGCACAGATACCTAATTATATTCTTTGTGTGTAACTAAATATGAACTCTGGATCTATTTTCAGCTGCTTGTGGTATTGTTTGCTCTCTGTCTTAAATTATAATGTTGGGATATAGTGCATGAAAGAGTTTAGCAGTGGTTATTAACTTTTTGTGGCAATCGTGGCCAGCTTGGAAAAGCTGTTAGAGATTTTTGTAGTATGAGTTTTGTAGCTTTATTGATGTTTATGGGGAAAAACCCAAGTTTAATGTAGGCCACTACAGAAACAAACATTCTTGTCCCCAGACACATGCATGCACATGCCAGGAAAAGAGGGAAGTTTTTAAGCTTTGTCCTTGGTAAGTTTTAAATATATCTTGATACATACTCTGAAATGTAACAAACAAAGGGAAGACACTTCTATTACCGTGCTTTTGGACTGTATATCTGGGTTTTGATACATGTAGCCCCTGTCAATTAATTTGTGCATGTGTATGAGTTGATACTGAATCAATGTGCTGATTGACAGAAGCTGTTGTAAGCCATGTGAAGCAGAGGTACTTTAGAAGTCTTTGATATTCTTGTTCACTATTTTGGTTTATTTCTTTCTTTATTGAAAGTAAATAGCTTTTAGAGAGGGGTTAAAAATGGAAGAACGTACTACTAGTTTTTGGGGAAGTGGAGAAAGGAGGAGATTGTAAGACTTGATGTTGAATCTAGAAAATTGTGTTGCTTCCACCCATTTTGATTTTTATCCTGTTAATGCTTTTCCAGAATTTCAGTGCTTACTCTACTGTGACTTTTATCTGAATGAGAAAAGCATCAATAGCACATTTTATTTTTTCAAGGCAGAAATGTATTTTCAGTAGCTTGAGTTTTAAGGGGGAAATGTAGCTCTGAAGTGTTGAACTGCCTCTTTGTAGTGGGATTTGTTTTGGTTTTTTTCCTGTACTTGTTGGTTTTGGTAGAAACTATGACATATTTGATTTCTTTAGCCTAAAGATTAAACAGTGATCTTTTGTAATCTGAAGATGCAGAAGAATTTCTGATGCAGTTTTTCATTATTTCTGAAAAATTGTGCTCTTGAGCAGGTTACTGTAAGCTTTTGTTCCATGTTTTTCCTTTTCTCTGCAAGCAAGGAGTATAAAGACAAAAAAGTGAAGGCATTGAGAATAATTATTGTGATTAGTCAACACGTCAGATGTTTTGATTGCTGGGAGATACGTGATCAAATTATGCAGTTTCTATCCTCTAGTGTGGTGAGTTAAAAGCAGTTCCTATCTGTGTGTCAAAATCCAATTGATGAGAGTCAGATTTAAGAATTTGGAGTGCTTGGGCTAATGCCAGCCTGCCTGCCTCTTGGATTTAGTATTTCCAGGCCAGTCACCAAAGCTGTAGTTCTGGAGTTCCCGTGGCATCAGGCTGGGGTGAGTAGAAGCACTGCAGCTGAGTAGCAATTCAGGGAACTGTGTGGTGAGTAACTGGTCATGTTTAGTGCACAATTCGCCTTCTTCTTCCTCATTTCCATCCTGCTGTTGTTTTGTTAGTGTTCTAAGCTGTATCCTTCTTAGTATCAACAAATACTAAATGCTAAATGCTTTTCCTAAGCTTTTCCATAGATGGCAGTGCAGCTCTCGTTGGGTAATCTTAGATTAGGAGTGTTTGGACCATCTTTGAAAGGGGGATTTTAACTGGGCTTCTAAAATGCGAACCAGCACAGGAAGGCAACAGAAGGAACTTGTTGGCCCCTGAAGTTTGCTGTTCCTTTTTGGGGAGCAGAAAAGCCAGTATCTTTGCTATTCTCAGTACATCTTTGTTATAAAGACATGAGGGCAAAGAATAAAATAAATTTGGCCTCTTTTAATATAGTTCTTCTGTTGTTCTTCACTAACTAAGTGAACAGCTATAGAGAAAATGTGCAATCCAGTGCTGGGGTTTTAAGAGTTGTACAAATCTATATAATATCATAAGGGGGACTGTGGTGGTTTAACAAAACCTGGTGTTTATAGGCAGAGGAAAAAAAAAAAGGAAAAAAAGAAGAGCTGCCTGAAAGGTGGAAATAAGTGAATAGTTTTTTGTGGTGCCTGGCGCTTAACTGGCATCAAACCATGACAGGGACTTAGAACTTGGTAGGAAATGTGTGGGGTTTTGTAAGGATGAAAATATTTTTTTTGTCTAATTGCATAACACAAAATGCCTTATTCCACTATCCCTGTTGTTGTTCCATTTCCAGCTTTGAAGTCAACAAATCACTTGGGTCGCTTTCTAAGTGCTGAACTCCTTTCAAATTTCTAAGCACTGATTTTGTTGGGGTTCTTTATACTCTTTTCAACAGCTGATCTTTGCTGCTGGGTACCAAGCCACTGGTGCTGTTTCTGCTCAGCTCTGTGTGAGCTGGCTGATGCTTAGCAGAGCAGCTGATGGCTCTGTAAATTAGCAACAAGGGCAATATTTATCTATAGGTGCTCTCACATGATTTTAGCTGTGCTGTTTGCTCCTGCCCTGCGTTTCAGTTGCTGACCGTGATGCCCAGTTCCTTTACTGTTTCATGGCAGAAAGCTGCTCAGCAGTGTGAGGTACAACTCCTGATTGTAGTTTAGTATATCAGCCTTGCTAGATTTTTGTTTTCATTAATTTTTGTCTGAAAATACTGTTCACCATATGTGTAAGCAGTGTAGCCTCAGGCGTCCTGACTGCAGTCTCATGGCTCCTTTGCTTGCCCTCTCTTCTTGTAGCAAGGTTTGAGGTGTTCTCTCTTCTCCAGTGCATTAAATAGACACTTGAGAAACAGAAGTTCTAATATGTGTTTGTTCAGAGTGAAGTTTTGAATATTTTTGTCAAGTCCAAGTCCTTGTTTACACTGAGAAGGGTAGATAGCACAGCTGTTATTGTTCTGAGGTATCTGCTTGTTTTTAAAGGTGCTACAATATTCTAGTGCTCAAAGTCTGCAAGAAGTAAAACTTTAAACTGAAAACATTCCAGTAATTTCAGCTTCCTTCTGTAATATTCTCAAGAGAACAAGTTGTTGTGGTGTGATTTGGGTTTTTTTCGTTTCTTTTAAAACAATTTCATTTGGGTCAATAGGTTTGGACAGGAAGCTTTCAGAGTGTTCCCTGTACTATCAGATCAAGTTCTCTACCCCTTTTTCCTGTAGGCTCCAGTAGCAATGTGAATCTTTCTGCTGTGTTAATTTTTCCTGGAGTAAATAAAGCCAGTATTTTTGGGTATATGCAGAGTGAGCATCAATGTAATTATAAGGGCATGGGATTAAGGAATAATAATTGAAATCTGGCTTGAAGAGACAGATGGGTTTTAACAGCTTTGCTGAGAATTTAATTGCTCTTGGGATGAAATCTGGATCTCATTGGAATGAATGAATTTGACACATGGCCAGAATTTTAGCCTGAGTATGAAACACTTAGGTTTTTCTCTTCTTCCAGGCAATTTGTGAAATCTTGTAAGATTTTTGTTGTTGTTCTTCGTTATAGTTTTCCCCTTTGTGACTGGAACTTGGGAAAGGGCAGGTCTGAATTAGTTTTTGAGACTGGTCAGAATGCTTCTGGGTCCTGAAGCATTGGTACTCAGTGAAATATGCTCTACTTCTTAGAGAAAACAAACTTGCTGAAATAGAATTGTTTAATTCAGTCATTAATGTCTTTCAGTAATTTAGTTATTTACAAGTAATTTAGAGTTAATTACCTTAAATTTTTTTGGTAATTCACTTCTCAGAATGACTTTATAGTAAGGTTTAAATTGCCAGTTTGATTTCTCAAATGAGTAATTTATTAATGTGAATTCAGACTTGTAATATGTGTAGTTCTAATACATTTGTTTTCTTAGAGTGAAGTGTTCTTGGTGTTGTCTTCTACCCATCTTCCTTTCTTTGGCTGAACTTTCTTTTCGGTATGTTAATGCCAAAACACTGCCTCTTGTTCTATGAGAAGCCGGGCTTTTTAAATTTTGGGACATTTGGTTACAGCTGTAATGAAAATAGAAGTGCAAGTAATGTAAAAGTATGTAATCTTTTCTCAAACTTCTTTTTTTGCTATAATTTTCTAGAAGAGTAGTCATGAGATGAGCCCTTCAGGTGAAAGCTAGTTACAAGAAGCACATATTAAAAGTCTTTCATCTAATGAGCCAGTTGAAATTTAGTTCTTTTTTTCTTTTCATCTTGCAAAGAACAATGAAGACCTTTCTCAAAGCAGTGAACAGCATTATAAGACACATACTTATTGAGAGGCTGTACTCAGATGAACAGTGTTGACTTACTGCATTTCCTCCTTTCTTAGAATACAAAAGGTGAAGTTAATACAGAGAATTAATTGCATTTTGTGCTCCCATGATGCTTCATAGAAGTAATTTGTGTACTTCAGTTGAGCACTTCTTGAAGTAAGGTCTGAGTTTGTTCTGTGCCTGAGAGCAAAGGATTATTTCACCTTAGTCAGTGTCATTTTGACTAGAATTCATTATGACATTAATAAATACAGATTTAAAATTTTGTTTGTGGTTAGAGATTTTTTTATTTATTTCTTTTGCTAGTGAATGTGGTACAGTGAGAACTGGTGACACTACTAGATGCCCAGTACCTAGTGAGGGTGCAAGATTGAAAGGAGAGAAGACATTATTCTTGTGGCATAATTAATTAAGAAAGTATAATTGTCCTAGTCTTGGGGAATCTTTTTATATACCTATATTGGGGTAATTTGGATTTTTGAAGTAGCTGTTGCCTGTTTGCAGCCTACCAAGCCTGTAAAGCTTTGGAGATTTTAGTCTTTCCTGCAGCTGCCAAGTTCATCTGGGCACTGTTGTGAAGAGCAGGACCATGGAGGAGGAAACTGGGTAACCTCTCCCTGTAGATGTGTGAGTGGATACCACGATTCATCGGTGTGGCAGAGGAATGAGACTCTGAAAATGTGCCCAAGACTGTAGTGCCAGTGGAGGAGGAGGTAATTTTATCTGCTCAGGAGGTATTCAAACAAACCAAGGTAAACGCACTTCAGAAATCACCGGGTGGAGGTGTGTATGGGCAGTGCTGGAAATCCTTAGTGGCAGATACTCCTCACTGGGTGTGGATGCAGTGTACAAAGTGTTTGTGAACCTCCTGGGAGTGACTGAGAGCAAACCCAGAGAGCGTCAGATACTTTTCAATTTGTGTTGTCCCTCCTTCAACATTTCCCTTCATGCCCAACATAGTGGAGAACACTTCTTATGGATAGAGAGCACACAGCATCACTAATGAGGAATGGCAGCATGGAGTTCTGTTTTCTGCTTCTGCTGAGAGAATTTTCATTATTTGCCTTTATCACCAGAGAAATTCTGTCCTGTAGGACAAATGGAATAATTCATTGGTCCTTCACACTCCTTTACCTGAAAGCCTGACTTCTGGGTTAGGTCAGTATTTCTCTTGGCAAGAGATACCACATTAGCACAGGAAGTCTTCTCTGAGATTTTAGCTTTTACTGATGCATTCTAGGAAATGGCAAACAATGTGTGAATTTTTACTTGGGATACAGAAGGATTCCTTGGAAATACATGATCTGGGAAGCTGCCATTTCTGTGGTCAAACTTCCTGCTCAGGTATATATAGTGATTCTGGGATTGGAATCGAATACATGTGTCAGCCTTGGCAGCTCTTTTTCATTGGAAGCTGCTTATTGGAAGTTGCTGTAGTTGGTAACTTCCATTTAAGCTCCTAAGTTCATGTCCAAGTTCCAAGCTCTTTTGTCCCAACATGTCCATGTCATGTTCCAGAATCTGACGAAAATTATTCTGATTTACTTAAATTGTACTATTCTAGCTTCATAATTTTCATTTTTCCAATAATACAAGTATAAACATCTGTGGCATTTGTTTTTCATCTTCTTAATTTCTAAGAAGCCAATGCCTAAAAAGTTATGTTTGGAAAACCACTAGACTGCTTGGTTCTGATTTCAAATCCTCAAAAGTCAGTGTCACCTTTTTGCCTTTAATCTTCATTATGAACAGATAATATTTGTGAACACACTAAACATGACTAAAGTAATGGGAGAACATCCTTGATTAATATGTCCAGAATTTGTAGTAAAAAACTCCAACTGCTGTGAAAAATTCAGTCTATATTGTTGCTTGTCAATACAGAACTAAGAGCACAAACTCATTTCAGTGTGTTCTGTCAGCTCCTCAGCCATTCCTTTGGTGGAGTTTGCTGGCAGGCAGTTTTCTGCTCATGGCAGAGAAAGGAAATGTCATGAAATTAGAGACTGATTTTAGAGTGAAAGTAGCCACCATCTACTGTCCCACCTCTGCTCCAGTCTTCAGCTTCAGAGTTTAGCTATAATAGCAAGGCAAGGGGGTGAGAAACTGAATTACTTAATGAGATGGCCCTTCTGTCTGTCCTGTCTGATGTAGGTGTCCCTGTTGTCAAACATTAAGAGGTTATATGACTGTATTACAGTTCACAAACCTCTTGTGATGCTGGTTTGAGAGGCATGACATTTTGTGAACAACCTTTCATGGCAAATTACCTTTTTTCCTGTGGGATGGGAAAGCTTACATGCCTTTGAGAGCTGCTTCCTTCAGACCTGACACAGTAAATCTTCTCATGCTGTTTTGGCTGGTAAAACCAAGTAGGGCAACTTCACTTGTGCTTACGTGTTCTGTTTATGGCATCCATTAATTGTGCCTTTGGATTTGTGTGGTGAAGAGAGGGAGGGAGCGCAGCAGCTGCTGTGGTGTGTGTGAAATATGAGAGCAAACACTGGTGGAACTTAGCACTTGGTTTATTTCATAGGCTGTGAGGGACGTTTTCTGTATGAGCTGGTAACTGCATATCCATGTGTGAGCTGGTTTTGAGGTTTTATGCTCTTGGTTCATGCTGTTAAAATGTATCAGGGTAATGTGGCATAAATACATTTCTGCAGCAGTACAGTAAGTGAGGGAATCCTTCCGCTGTTGTTAGCAGCTCATGTAGAGATTGGTCAAAATAGAATCACCCCAAAGTAGTTTGGAGGTATTTGAGGATTGTTTTGGTTTTTATTAGAAACAAGTGTATTAAGCTGGCTGTGTAAGAGTAGAACACATTAATGCTGGATAATGTGTCATATTCAGGTTACTTCAAAAGTCTCTCTAGGTAGAATTAAAACTCTTGCACAGAGGAAACAACTGAGCTCCTGGTACAGCCATGCCCGTGCTGTTCCTCTGAGGTTATTGTTTGGTTCCTTTCTCAGCTGGGAATTACTGGAAGCCTCCATATTTTCCTTAAACCAAACACTGCATGTTTAATACAAGTGCAAGTCAGTGGAGTGAGAATCATTCACAATTATTTCTACCTGTTAAGAGTAGCTATAGCAATTACATATTGCTTAATAGTGTAAAATGCCCCATTGTTGGTTAAGTAAACTATAAAAGCAGTGCTGGACCTCTGGTATTGGTAGCCTTCTCGTGCAAAGAGACTGGAAGCAGTGAGTAGGAAGGACTGCTTCTCCTCCTCCTCTGTCACTATTTATGATCACTGCTGACCATGTTCTGTGATTGTGCTTAAAAGTAAACAGGAAACTCTCTACTTAAAAGCACCAGCCCATTTAAAAAAAAAATAGGAAATCTTAAATTTTGCTGTAATTCTGTAGAAGGGTGGTTCTGCAGCTTCCCCCCATTCAGCTTTCCTCATTGGTGGAGGCTAGATGGTGGTCAAAGAATGCTGCTTGAGGTGCTGTGTGTTTGAAAGTGCTGTTGCTTATGAATTGGTGAAGTCTCAACAGAATGGCTAATATTTCTGGTTTTCTTTTATCATTGTGTTACCGAATTTCAGTTTTTTTACAGTCTGATGTCTGATTTTATATTAAAAAGAAATTTTTAAAAAGAGCAAGTATAGATCCTTCAGATACAGCATGTAGTAACTTAAGCTAATAATGAATTCCTCTATACCTTCAGTAGATCTAGGTAGAACATGCAGTGCCTCTGTAAAAATGTTTTCAGGAATAGTAAATCTTTATTTAAGACCGTTTGATTTAACAGTTAAACAAAAAATGTTTTGGATTTTCAAAACCAAGTTCTTGTTACATTTGTTGTCACAGCAACCTTCAGTTACGGAGCATGGGCAAAATTACAAAATACTTGTTTGGCTGTTTGGCTTAATTATCTTTAATGTGACTTGCAGAGTGTACTCCTTTCCTGTCCTGTCTTTGGTAACCTGCAGAGTTCTATCCCACCTCTTCCCTGGGTGGTTTTCTCTGTTTTAAGGACTTCATTTACAGTGGGCTTTTCTCTTCATCCCTGTAGTACACTATGTGCTTTTCCTCTCTGTGTTTTCTGCCTTCACTTAAGAGTTCTGTTCAGTTCCTAAATAAAGTTGCCTTTCTGGAGACTTCCTATTTCTTTATTTATCCCTATCTCAGATGTTGTCAAATGCTGAAAATAGCATTGAAAAAGACACTGGAGGTTTCCCTCTTTTCTTCTGTCAGCCTTGAATTGTGTTTGACTTAGGCAGTTATCCTTTTGCTGCCCTTCAGATGACTGATTTACCCAGTCTGTTTTGTGTTTATTTTTAAAAGCCACTTCCTTTTTTCATTCCTCGAGCACCTGAAATGATGGTTTGTTAGTTTCTGTGCTACTCTCAAATGCTTTGCCTGAGTTTTATGGCCAGGTTCACAGTCCTGTAGTTCTCTCCCTTCACTCACACTTACCTTCTACTGTGGTCTTTTCTCATCCTCATCAGAAGCAGGACCTAAGTCACTAAATCAGTAATAAAAACAATTATTTTCCTTTAGCTGTCTGCTTCCTAGAGGTGGAACAAATGAGTGAGGTCTGAGGTTGTGAGTTGTTCCTAGTACTCACCACCATCAGTTCATGACTCCCTCAAAGCAATTGCTTTTCCAGCAAAATATCCTAACTTGGCATTGATAGTTTGAGCTCAGACTCTTCTCAATTCTGGTAACACTCTCTGAAATTAATTGTTCGAGGGCTGTTTATCTGGAATTGCTTTGTTTTTTTGCACTAACCTCAATGCCTGCCTTCTTCCTTTGTCTTTTAATTCCACTGTAATATACATTGTGTTATAAACTTCCACTGGTCAACATATTTATGTTTATTAGGGAGAAAATGCAAGTATCTATCTGTCTTCTATTTCAGGTGCTTTATGCTTTACTCTGGTTGCATTATAACCTTACAATAGCTCAAAAAATTGGAAAGCTGAGAATCAGGCCTCTTGCCTAGGTCCAGCTGTTAAGCTAAATTGAACTCATATTGGTTGGTGGACTGAAAAATAGTGCTCTTCAGTGGAAGAAAAAGCTTATGATACATGTTGCATGAGGAATTTTTAGAAACTGAACTTTTTGAAAAGAATATTTTGCACTCCAGTTCATTATGGGGAACATGAATTTACAATGAAATCTCAAGTTTTACTTCAGCAAAAGCACTTCTGCATAGAGTTCCCCAATCTTCAAAGCAGTTGAAGCAACTTGATGCATCAAAGCAACTTGATGTTGTTATGCCTCTCCATAAAGAGGTGCTGAGCTCCATGCATCCAACAAATTGGGTTAAATCCCAAGCTGTTGCAGGTGAGCTGTTGGTGTGTGCTTGGTGAACCCGGGGTAAAACACAGCACCGAAGGACAATCACTCCAGAAAGGATTTGCAGGACAATGAAGTGAACCTGCTGAATGTGGTGTAATTACACACTGGTGGTATGCCTTGCCCTTGCCTCTTCTAGCCTTTTTAGCCTCTCCTTAGGAATTATGAGGGTTTCCTACTGTGGGGGTGCTCAAGTTACTCAGTTCTTACACCAGGACGCACAGGTCATCTGTCTCACCTAATGCTTTCCCTGTTCTACTGCAGGAGCAAACAAAACACCACTGCCTGTGTCCAGTGGAAGAGCTTTGTGGAGAGAGAGCCTGGGGACAGCATTGCAGTTTGACCTGGGATTTCACAGTCCCAAACTCAAACTCTTCCTGGGTTGTACCAGCTTGAAAATCTAGTGCTGAATCAGCCTTGTAAAAAACATACCCCTTTTAATATACATTATTCTTTTCACCTATACAAATAGAATGGAATTCTTCTTTTTCTGTACCTTGTAATAATTGCTGAAACATGTAATAGTCTCTAGGGTTGGAGCTGATGCACTTTGAAAGAATTTTTCTATTTCCTGTTCTATTTGAGCTCATGATGCTAATTGCTGTTAAGCACACATTATTAACTATGTTATTCCCATGTAATTAACTGCAGTTCCTTATGCAGTAGAAAGAGTATCAGTGGCAGCATCTAAATTTTATTTTTTTTAATGCACTAATGTGCTGATGAAACTTGTACTTTATCTTACAGCTATTTCAGGAGGACATTGCTGACATCTACTTGTATATTGTGTTTCCCAAGTAGCTCGCAGGGGGAAGTGCTCAAAGTGCATTCACATATGGCTCAGTGATGACACAGTCTTGGTATTTGCAGTTGTGGGGTCTTTTTGTAGCATGGAGTTTCCTTTCCTGGAGTTTCCTCAGTGTGGTGAAGAATATATAATTAGGGAAGCATAATGAAATGTGCTGTTGACAGGAAAGTATGTTTGGAATCTCAAATACTGACCTCCTCTGACACCATTAGGCTTCTGAAGTTCTGATTCAAAGTAGTAAGGTGGCTTATCTAGGTTTATTAGTAAACTCTGTGGCATAGTGTGTTTTTATATTGTGCATTTTTAAATGCATTTGCACAGCAGTGGCAAAGCTTTTCCACTTTCTTTTGTGTTTGTGGCCACTGTTCCCATTTTATTTGTCATGCTCACTGAAGTTATTGCAGTAGAAGAAAATAATGCTTGTTCACACTAATTTGGAAGATGAAAGCATGGCACAGAAACAATTCATCAACTAACAAACTAAAACTGCCTCTCAAGCATGCCTGTGTTTTGCAGAATTGTTTAAAAAAATACGCATTAGTTAAAAAACTTCTGTAAAAATGTAAAGAAATAGAAGCAAAAGTAGCAAAAATATACAGGCATTTTGTTGTCCCAAATATTAAATCCATGTTTCATTTAAATGACTTTCATTTTTTTGTGAAGCTTTTCCATAGTTGGATTTTTTATTATTCCCAGTGCCTTGCTGTGTAAGTTTTCCTGTTTTTTCCTGTAAATGCCCAGAATGCTATTTGTGAACAAAGCATTTCAGATGGGACTTTGAAATATGATGAAAACAGGTGGTTTTGTCTCAAGTATTCCATCTTTCCTTTTTATTACTCATGTTTTACAAAGTGAGTATTAACTATTTTCATCTCATACTCTCCCTCCTAAGTCAATAACTTGCCCTGCAGAAATGCAAAATGTTTAATGTTCTGTGTCACAACCCAACCCCCCCCTCACCCCCCCAAAGAATCTCAAAATATACTTAGCTCTTGCTACCATTTATAATCAAATACAGTAGTGCTTTGTGAGCACTGTAGGAAGGCTGCTGAAGAACAGCTGGAGCAACATTTCTGACAAGTGCCTGTTAATGTTCTTCCTTTTCACCTGTGACAAAGCAAATCTAAGAAATGATAGCCAGCAAAGGGGTGGCTTTCCAAGGGAATATTGTTTTGCAGTGTGTTCATAACCTGTATGCAAGTATTCACTTAAATATTTAATGATCATATTACTATGAGAAATAGTTATAAAACACTTATTTGACTTATCATTTGGTAAATTTTTCAGTATTGGTTCCAGGCATCACCTTTAGGGGTAGCCGATAAAGCTAAGAAAAATCTGTGTTTCTGCTATTAGGAAAGAGGCCGATGTGAAGTGCCTGAGTCTGGTCTTGGGCCTTAAAGGCCTGACTTTTACTGGGAGCTCAAGAGCTGCAGCTGGATATCCACAGCACTTCCTCAGACCTGCTTCATGTTAAACTCATTAACACCAAGTGACTATAGTTTTCTTGGAGTAATGAACTGGGTTCTCTGCCCAGGCTGTTGGGGCTGTTCAGCGCTGGCAGTGTCTGACTGCACTGTGAGCTGGGTGTTCCACACCCTTGACCTCCTCAGTTTCTCTTTCAGTATTCTTCAAGCAAGAGAGGTCAGTGTCTGTCTTTTTAACACTGATTGGGCTTGCCCTCATTGCAGTCCTTTAATATACCTGACAATATTTAATATGTATAATTCATTTAGCACTAACACTTCATTACATTTTTCTTGGGCCGTTAGCACACCCATGCAACGTGATTGTTTGTTAGTCCCTTTAGGGACAGCTTTATATGAACCACAGTCTGAAAGACAAAAAGAAGCAGAATTTAGTGCTCATAATAGCATGTTTGAAGCTTTGTTTTCCTAAAAGTCAAGATAACATAGGTTTTCCCCACTTTCTTTCAATGATTTTGTAATAACGAAATAAGGGGATTTAGCATCATCTCGTCACAAAGCTGTTTCTGAATCCTAAGTAAACAAAGTAATTGAGTTTCAAGATGCTTGCAACTGCAGAGAAGGCCAGATATTAATGAATAAAAAAGTCTGTGGAGTATTCCATAGGCATCAGGCAGAACAATGTTTTAATCCATCTTTGTTTCATCTAGCACTGTTACTGTGTCATATTAGCAGAGGTGTGATGATTATTGTTTTGTATAGATGGTCTCAAATAGGGCCAATCTTCACCTGTGAGGAGAGGAGCTGCTGCTAACATTGGATGTGTGCACAATAAAAACGTAACAAAACTTTTTATGAAGGCAGGGTAAATGAAATATCATGGAAGCAGCTGTATCTCACTTTTCCTTTCTTGTAGGATATCTTGAATAATCTCGATTCATGTGATCTTGAAGATGATGATCTCATGCTTGATGTGGACCTGCCTGAGGACCCACCTCGTGACAAAGGTTAGTCAGGCAGCCAAGCAATCTCACTGTGAAACTGCTTCATGGGCTTAAGAGACTTCTGAGTTGCTTTTTTCCGACTCTTGACTTAATAAGTCAATGCACTCTTCAAATTGCGGTGTTTTTTTAAAGTAACAGCTCTTTCTTTTCTGAAATACAGGAAGGGAGATATTTCTGTTTTCCCAAGTACAATTCTTATATTTGAAAAATTCTCAATATAGAAGTGTACTGCCTTGAATAAAAGTGCAACCTTGTTTCACACTGTGTTTTTTTAAAATTATTTCTATAGCATCAATTTCAAAGTTTTAAGTTAGTCTTTCAGTCTCATGTTTCAGCTGTATTTGGAAATGCTGGGACAGTATTTTTTTTTTAGTTTTGGTGAATGACAGCATAATTCTTTGAGATAATTGCTTATTCTACAAATGACAATATCTAATATATATACATATAATTCAGGGTAGCAGAAGGTGTAAAATTTAAGATATGTGTTTTCAAAATGTCTTTTATGCGCTCTTGCTTTCAGTGAGAGTGCTGGCAGAATTTTGACAGAGAAGGTAGTACAATAATATAAATTCAGAATAGAATGAACACGGTAAAGGAAATTACGGCTGCACTTTCTCAAATGTCAGACTGGAAAGGTTTGAGGCATTTGCTTTTGTTATTCCTGACCTACTCATAGGAATTATGAGTATTGTTATTGTTATGAGCTATTGTTATGTGAATATGGGTCCTAGTTTTACTTCCAAATTCAGTGGAGGCCAATCTATGTTTGAGTGAACAGAAACACTGAATGTGGAGCACTGTCAGGCCCTACCCAGTGCAAAGAGGCACTGAAAGGAAGAAGGCTTCACTTATTTTGTGTAACTTTCATCTGCTTGCTGAAGTATGGGGATATTCAGGGGTTTTTGAGAGCACCTCTGAGTTTTTGGATGAAGACTCCTCCATGTATGAAGATATGAAGCCAGATTTACAGTAAATAAAGCACAGTTTTCCATCTACCACGATGGTGGCACATCGTGTTTTAGCACTGTGCACATAACGAAGTGCTGAACGTAATCTTTTAAATACCAGAATGAGTTTTTCAAAGTACTTGTGTGAATTGATTGAGAACATTAAAAGTATGCAACTTTTCAGCCCTGACAGGTATGAATCTTCTACTTTTTTAGTCAGTTAATTTTTCAGAATGGGTAACAATGCAAGCCTAGGGCATATTCTTTCAATAAGGGTAATTTAATTCTGTTGGGGAAAACTAAGAAACAATTTTAAAGGGTAAATCAATTTCTCATTAATTTCCTTGTATATGTGAAACATGCACTGCATTTGCATCAGTAATTCCATTACAAATTATTAATTTAAAATCTGCTAGAAGGGCATGTTTTTAAAGGTGAATGTTTGCCACAAAAATATTAAAAGCTAATTACTGTTACTTTTGGCATTTTTTTAGAGGTTGGTTTTCCTTATAAAATTAGTCTGGCATAAGCTGGGTATCTCTGCTTCTTAGCTTGGAATCGCTGTATTTTCAGCAAAGAGGTTCTGAAAAGAAGAATTCAAAAGCCACCTCCAGGTTTTCCCTTACGTAAACATGACCACCTGAAAAAGCAAAACTTGTTCTTGTTTAATCTCCACGTGTCTTTACTCAGTTTACTTTTCCAAAGCTGAAAATCATAATTGCTTATAAACTTACTGAGGGCTTATTTTGTTGTGAATTTTCATGCGTTATGAGCTGTAGAAAGATGCTGCTAAAGGAAAATAAATCTTCTGTTAGTTTAGGTGAATAAGTTTATTTTATTATGCAATTTTTTGGTTATTTCCTAGGTGATAAAAACGGAACTGTAGGTATGAGTACTTGTTCTAATAATGTTTAACAGCACTTCTTGCCAACACTTTTCCCATAATTATGTACGCCTTCACTGACGTCAGCCTCTTAAGACTTTCCAGGTCCTCAGAAACTCCTGGTTTCACTTTGGAGCCTGGGATGCCGCTTGGCCACTATTTATAGAAACAGTTCTAGCTCAACAAGTATGCAGGGAGTGAGGAGGGCCGCTTAAATCACAGGGTGAAGCTGGGCTCGCTCCCAGCCCACGCAGGCTGGGAACCCAGCAGGAAGGAAGGCCTGTAGGGGAGCCTTGTGCGGGGCTGAGGGGCAGCGCGGAAACACTGCTCCCTTGTGTGGAGCTGCTGCTGGAAAAGGACTGACAATGTGAGGGAAACTTCTTGGGTAAGTGAAGGACAAAGTGTGGCGGCAGAATAGCAGTTTAGGACTCGTTTTGCTGGGTCTGGCTGCCCGAGTAGAAGTTGTTTTGGCTTTCTCTCAGTTGTTTCCAGGCTGTTGCCAAATTTAGCGTTTGTTCCCTGAAGATGTTTGTGGAATTCCTGCGGCTTTGTAGAAGCTGATGTTTTAAAGAGATATTTGCTTTCCTTTTTTTAAGTCATGCTGGTTGTCCAGGTAAATACAGATTAAATGGCTCTGAATCTGAAAACCAAACAAGATGAATAGGATGAGCTGTATCTGTATTTTAAGTAACGAAACTGTTTTCTTTTGCAGTGCAATACTGGCCTCTTTTTACAATGTTGTCTTTCTGTGTTTGTGTGTTGTTAGAGCTTGTTAAAGGCCTGGAGATACCATCAGTAAGAAAGCCAGGAAACTGTTACTTTTAAATTTATTTTGTTCCATAATCTCTACCTCCTCCAAATGACTTTCTACTTAAACTGGAAATACTGTTAAAGCTGGGTTCTTTAGTGTCTGCTACAGGCTGCTCTTATTCTTGTAACAAGTTTATATTTTAATAAAAATGTGACATTGTTACAGAAGTCTGCTTGACACTTCTAAAATGCATACTGTTTTGGATCAGGTAAAAAGAAAAAAAACAACGAACCCCACAGACTTTACACTGCATCTGTTACCAGCACATAGTTAATATTTTATTTGCAAGGTCCTGGAAACAAGTCTTAAAATTTTTTTTAACATTATGCTCTCTGTAGAAGAATGTGAAAATATGAGCCGCTATGACAGACAAGACAGAAATGTGAGACAACATCAGGAGGGATTCTGGAAAAGAGCACCTCAGCAGCGATGGAATACACAGGATCACTATCATCTTGGCCATACTGACCATTATATCCATGGTAAAAATGATTTGAACAGGTAAAGGACTTTTCTATATCCTCACAAATGTTTGAAGCACCAGCGAGCAATTCATTTTTGGCACAAAGGGGTCTCAAGTGATACTGAGTACATTTTCAGAATAGTTTTATGTCTGAGTGGAAGCATCACTGAGGGTTATAACAATTTCTTTTCACAACTTATTCCTTGTTTTTATTCCAAGTACTTGTTGTTTGTGTTGATGCAATATTATACATGTTGATTAAAATACCTTATGTGTTCCATGGAAAGCCACTGCAATGTTTTACTATTTGCATTTTATAAGTTTGGACAGCTTTTTTTACTTTTTAATTTGTTGGTAAAGTAAATGTAACCCTATAGTCCTTAAAGGGTTGAATGACAGCTTATAGAAATTCTGCTGAACAACCTGGTTTTAGGGTACTGTAGTTTACAGTTTGAGAGAGGTCTCTGGGAGTGGAAAGGAAAACTCTGTATTTAAGTGAGATAGCACTGACATTTTCTGATTTATTTATTTCCTGCTGTGTGCCACAGTATGTAAGTATAGCCCACGTTGCGTAACGCTTTCCTTTTTGCCAAATGCTGGCCAGCTCCAGTTTGTCATCACTGTGGTTTTATGTTTTGGATTTTTTGTAGGGGTTCAAGCTACCTGGAGTCTGCTGTGGGTCACCTGGAGAGCTACGGAGCGGGCAGCGGTTCCCAGGCAGCGCGGCCGCTGGCGGAGAACACGGTGATGCTGGACGAGATGACCCTGCGGCACATGGTGCAGGACTGCACCGCTGTCAAGACCCAGCTCCTCAAGCTCAAGAGGCTGCTGCACCAGGTGAGCTGTTCACAGGAACTGAAGCAGTAGAATAGACTGGGGAGTGGGCCAAGGTGGCCTTATGCTCTCTTTGGCCTTATTAGGATATCGGCATTTCGTTTAGACATTGAATTACAAAGTTCCAGAAAGTAAGTATACTTTTTATTGCTGTTTCAAAGAGTACTTCTTCTGCCTTGTCAGCATTTTACTGACTACAAAACATACTAAATACTAAAATTTTTAATATTTATTCAATATTAAATTTTACTTCTCTTGAGTAAAATTAAAATTAGGAATTAAAAAAGAAAATCAGTGGATGTGAAAACCAGCTTTTATCCAATAAAATTCAAAAAAGCTGGGAGTTAAAAAAACCCCTAAAAATATTAAAATTGATCCCATGGATTAAACCTTCATTCAGCAAGTCAGTGCTAATAGCTTTTTCTTAAGGCTTTGTTTTCCTCATTCTTTTAATCTTTTCTGTGTGTTTGACAAGAAGCTTAGCAAATCATACTGGGTCATCTCCATTGGAAGTGTTCAAATTTATCCTTCCTATGTCATGAAATTGTCAAAAGCTTTTAAGGAGCTTTTTCAATGCACCTCAAAACTTGGCAAGTTGTGGGAGTTGGTAAACTGCTAAATGACTCAGCAGAAGTATGGCATTTCAGCTACAAAAATTCCTTTGTTACCATAATAAAGAACAGTCCATGAGGCTTTCTTTGGAGGCATATACAGATTAGCATTGAAAAGTGTTTGTGTGATGTTGTCTTTTAATACCAGATTCATTGCTGTGTTTTTCTAATAGGATAATGTAATGAAAGTAAGTTTGTGCCTAAAAAGTAAGACACTAAAACAAAACACAGCAAAACAAAAAGCAAATCAACCTTGAGGCTAATTCAGTTGTACAGTTGTGCCTTTTAGAAATGTGAGCATTTGCTTCCTGTGTTAACTGAGATGTATTCCTGATTTTGTCAGTGGAAAATCAGTTATTAAAAAAAAATAACGCAGTGTCAGAGGAGGAAGGTGTGTTCTTAGAACCTGATGTCTGAGTGGTGGGCTCCATAAACTGTGCCCCCCCAACAGCCCCAGGCATTAATACAGAGGTAGCAGGGAACCTTTTTCCAGGGCTTTTAATGCCTTTAACACAAGGACAGTTTGGCAACTTGATGGATGTTGTGTGTGTGGTTCACAGTGTAAAGTTTTGCACATTTTAGCCAAGCAGTGTGTGGCCCTGCAAAATACCATATGTGAAGTCTTGATCTAGGTTATAACAGCCAGGTTGCAGAATAAAAACCTTGCCTCAAGTAGCTCAGATTAAGTTTTTTAAAAGAACTTAAATGTGCAGAATGAAGCAGTTACTCTTAAATATTTTTCAAAATTTTTTTTTTGAAAATTTTTCATAATTTTCTGCTTGTCTTGACAAATGCTTGATCCTC
>NW_008246060.1:4489065-4536101 GCF_000691975.1 Corvus brachyrhynchos
TCTTTCCCTTCTTCCCTGTAACAGTGAGTTTGGTAACAACAGGTGGTGTTCTTCCCTTCAAACTTTTTCAGGCATACTTGGCTGTATTTTCCTGACCTAACCCAACCCTGTTTTGACTCACCACTTCCAAAACTCATCACTGGACTTCTGAATATTTATTCTACTCTCCTGTGTATGATCCAGTCTTTTAATCAAAGAACATGAATAGTAATGTAGAAGTAAATTAGCCTGCTACAGAGGGGCAAACTTCGACCTTTACTACCTTAATTTACTAAACAATTGGGGCAAAACTTGTATGAAGTATTTTTTCATTGCATTGAAGTGTTAAGCCTTTACTGTAAACATTGAACTTCATACTAACAGGAATGAGTAAAAATTCTGCAATTCTTTTTTACTTCTTGAACAGAAATATAGTTTGAAAACAGTTAGTTGAACTTCAGCGTTCTGAGCTCTGAACTAGGACTGGATCACAGGCAGCTTCTTGCAAAATATGAAAAATCGAGGTACAAAGTCAATTGCTTTCAAACTCCAGCTTTAATAGTGGAAGCAGAAGTTCTTCTATTAGCTCCACCAATATTACACGTTCAAGTGTATGTGTTGCCTTTCTCCAGTTACGACGTTCAGCAATAATATTTAATTTGGATAGGTAGAAACACAGCCATAGTCAGGACTTAGGCACGAGGTCTCAGAGGAACAGTTACAGTAAAATAGGAAGAGTTTGTAATTAAATTCAGTTTTATACAATTATCTAATCAGCTGTAGCATGACTTAGTGTAGAGCACAGCACATAATGAATGTATACCTAGCAGGTTCCTGGGGAGACTTAATGTGCTGTACTGGACTCATTGCTGTGACTGTAGCTCACATAACTGGATATAAATTAGCTGGAGTATTGCTAGCAACATAGCTGCAGCAGTGTGGGGTTGGTGCTGCATTCCCAGTTCAGCTTGGAAAAATAAATAGTTATTTGAGTAATAGAGCCTTGGCTGAGCTCTGTGTGACCAGGATAACAATGCCAGCAGAACTCGTGCTGCCTGCTTGCTCCTCACACACTGCCATCTTCTTGTGCCTTCAAACAGTGCAATCAGCAATAGGAGTTTCTCTCATGCAGAGTTTCAAAAAATGTTCACAGTAGTGAGTATAACCTTCTCTGACTTCCCAGAATTGTTATACTAACCTGTATGGAGTGAAAAATGGAGATTGTCCTTGTGCTAAATGCAGTTATAATTATTTACAGAGAGGTGTACTGCTGGTGAGCATTCTCTCTTTAATGCTTAACTGGAGTGCTAACTCCAGTAAGAGGAAAATGTTTTGGAAGTTTAACTCTAGTAATAATTGACATGTAAATGGTAATGCCTCTTAAACATTGACTAAGGTACTTCATTTGCATGTTTATTAAGAAATAAGTTTTCTTCTGATCTTAAAAATTTCTTCCTCCTCCTCAATTAATTTCATAAACTTGCTGCTCTGGGTGGAGGCTAATGTGTTAATACAATTTTAAATAAGGATGTTCTATTTCTGTTGCCCTGGAGCCTTTCATCTTGGCAAGGATTGACCGTCCTCTGTAGTAACCCAGCAATGGCTTGCAACCACCCTGTTTTACCTCAGATCAGCACTTGCTGCTCTTGCAAGGAGGACTGAAACACAAAGCAGCTCACAGAACTGTGAGATCTGTGAAGCTCTTCTTTCTGTGGGAGGCAGCTTTTATGAGAAATGTTTCATTTCAACTTACCTTTCATGAATGGAAATGAAATCCTATTTTTCAAGCACAGATCTTCACTGTAGCTTATCAGATATGTCCCATTTGTATGAAGAGGTGTGAATGAAGATGTGAACCATGTAATGCAAAGTTGTTAAATGCATCAGTACATTTTGCTGAGGCTTTAGATCAGTAAGTCACTTGGGTACCTTTGAAATACATACTCATTTTGTTCTTTTCTTTTTGCATCTGGTGAGATCCACAAGAGAGATTCATCTTTGTTTATGAGAAGCCTGAAGTTGAGAAAGAAACAGACTTAAGAAACAAAAAGCCTTTTTTCTGTCATGTATTAAATTGTATGAATTGCCCCTACAATTACTACTGTTTTTTCTTAGCCACAAAATAGTTCACATCAGTGACTTAAATTTGCTTGAAAGAAACAGAACCAAAAGAAATGAACAAACAATAGCAAATCAAATTGATAAATTTTGGGTTTAAGCAGTTGTTTAACTGTTGCACCATCACTGTGGCAGTGTTTGACAGTGGGCAGTGAGATTGACATTACCGGGATGAAATTACACTCAGAAGGCCGAGCAGTCAGCAGGTGAATAGCACCCTCTGCTTGATGGCCAGTTAACACATCTTCTGCTTGCATCTTTATAGAAATGCCACTAGCAAAGGAGACTGTTCAAATGAGTGATTTGGACTGCAGAAAACTTGGAATTGAGAATCAACGGTTAGACCTTGGTAAAAATTCAGTAGACCCTGGTGAACTTGCCACTGCTCTGAATTAGTGATTATACTAAAATAAATAATGTGTTCTGCTATTGTAAAAATGTTAGAGGTAGTTTTTTATATTGCTTGTTGTGACATGCAATGTGGTGATACCTTTATAAAGTTTATTTTATCTTTACTTAAAGTTTTCAAGTATATATACTCTCCAAGTTTCCAAAATTTGATATCTTGGTATACTTCTTAGTATTTCTAGCCTGCCAAAAATAGCATATGCATATAACCAGTTGCATTTGCTTTGCTAAGTCTATAATCTTTTTGGTAATTCTAGTTTCTTTTTTGTACAAGGATATCTCTATTTTGCTGATTGGCCCTGTTTCATTTTAGCAATATGATGAGCAAGAAACAAAAAGCACAAGACATTTCATAGATTAATCCTAGCATGTGTTCAAATGGAGGCTTGAGTTCCTACTGATAAATGTTAGAACTGTTCCTTTTCCAGCTGTCCTGTGTTCTCTACATGTTTACTCAGGTAATTATGACAGTGGTGAGGGAATTGCTGCAGATGACCTCTGTTCCTGCTTTGCTGGTGAATGAGTCAGGCGTAGCCCAGGCCTGGAGTACTGATTTGTATCACCAGGGAGTGTGTGACATACTGAACTTGTTTGCAATTAGGTCTTAATCTGCTGTTGTGGAATCTCTTATTGCTCCACTTTCCTGCATTTTAATAGCAGTAAAAGGTATACTGGAGGTACAGAGCTTTGAAAAGCCATGCAAGATACTTTTGCTTGAAATAGTTTGTCTTGTTTTGTATTTTTGCCCATTCCCATGATGACTATTTCACAGTTGTAACTGTGACCATCTGTAGCTTTACTTCTGAGTGTGTGTATTTGTTTGAATCATTGCTTAAAATAAAATGTTGGTGAAATTTGTTATTGGGGAATATAAGATAAATATAAAATACAATATAAATATACAAAAAATAATTCGTTAAACTGTAAGTAATTCTAGGATTCTCATTGCTGCACTTTTCCTCTAGCATTTTAGAAATGTTGTGAACTAAATAATGTTTGTGTTTTTATGGTATTATTGTGCAAATTATTTCAAAGCACTCTGTTAGAACTTGTCCATAATGTCAAGTGTAAACTGCTGCTTCATCAGTCTTTCACTTGCTGGCCATGGGCCTAGAAGGGACAAGCAGCTACTTGAGAACTGAATACAGCTGGGTGCTGGACAATGTAAACTTGACTGTTCTCAAAATTAACAGTCTATTTATATAAAAGCCCAAGAAACAAAAAAACCCAAACTGAAACAGTGCCAAAAATCTGTGAGATGTAGCGTTCTATCCAAGTTATGGAAATTCAGTGTAGGTGTCTCTAGCATGGCCCTTAGTTGGGCTCTGTACACAGGCTGCAGCAAGGGAAGCTTTCCTATGGGGGGAAAAATGAAACATGCTGTTTGAACAAGTAATTCAAGCTTGTATTCTTGTTTCTGTCCCCTGGTAGAATGATGAAAATGTGTCACTCCAGGACATCACATTCTCAGTTCCATCAAGTCCAGAACCACAAGAACCTGAGTCAACTTTTAAGGTAAATGACATTGATTGACTCTAAAGAATAAGAGGTACAAACCTGCTTATGTTTAGAAAACACACCCAAAGCTTGTGTGTTACTGAAGTACTGCTTCTTGCTTCTTTCTTTGTTTAAATGCTAACATAGGTGAACCCCACAAAGTCAGTGGCAAGTTTCTTGTTTTAGAACAGGTATTAAAGGCAGAACAAACCCCAACGGATATTCCAAATGGGATCATCTTTTATAGTCACAGACTTGTAACGTTGTGTTTTCTGTGGTGGTAAGGTTTTGTAGCTTTGCTTGGCTCTTATTGTAAAATCATGATATAAAGATCACTAATTCTGTATTTATGGGAGGGAAACAGTGCTTACTGAAGATATAACAAGGTTATAAATACTTCTTGAAGATGAAGAACACTTAAAACCTAATGCCTGTTCTGAGTTCAGTAATTTTTGTTGTTGATAAAGAGGACTGTAGGTAGTGTTTGCTCACTGGGCATGTTCATCTACATATGTCACTTGTTTGCACAACAGATGAATTACTGTTTCAAAAATGCAGCTGATTTACTTACCCTGGAAATTTAGTGGGTCAGCTGAATTTGGCCTCTCTTAAAGAGACTTTTGGTGAAGTTTCTTCACTCTTTATTCTATGTGCCTGCAGCCCCTCTCTCTGTGTGAATAGGAGGAGGAAAGCATGTGCTGTGTCACTCCCAGCCCTCCAGGCATGCCAAATGTCATATATCCTGGAGAGATGTTGATTTAGATCAGTGCAGTCCTTATAGAAAACCACTGTTCTGTTGCAGATGGATGATCTGCTGAACGAGATCAGGCAGCTTAAAGATGAACTGAAGAAAAAGGATGAAACAATCAACCAATTAGAGCAGCAGCTTGTAAGTATAATCCTAAATGTTTAGCAAAATCCCAGGTGTGCCCTGCAGAGCAGAACTTCAATAGGCAGTACTGATGAAGGCTTTAAGAGAGCTTAGACAGCTGATTTTTTTCCTGCGCTTTCACTATAACAAAGGTAGGTTTGGGTTCCCAGTTGTTCTCCTGGGATCTTTAATTCCGTAATCTGGTCATGATTTTGTGTGGCACAAAGCAAGGATGTTTATAATGATGTTGAATGTATTTAATTTCCAAAACAGTTTTGAACACAAAGTTACAGAAACTGCTCAAAAATAACAGTGAGGAAAAGATAAGGCTACATTTAAAGTATTTTAAAAATGAACAAGTATTGGGCCTATCATTCTGCTTAAAGTTTTTGTTAGTTTTTTTTCCTCCCCCTTCTTTCCTCTAATATCCATTAGCTTAATAAAGAATTGCACCATAAAATTTAAAGCTGAGGAAGATAATATTCTAAGTGGATTGGTTTTTTTTTTTAGGAAACAATGCAAAACAAGTCGAATAGTCAGATTAAATTTTCTAACTAAGGAGAAGTTATGGGGGCACTTTCATCGTAAATTAGGTTCAGGGAGACACAAGGCCTCAAGCAAAAATCGCGTGTGTCTTTTAAAGTTTTGCTCTTGGTCTGAGTTTGGATTTTGCCATGTGTATCTTTGCATTTGGTTCTGGTAAATTCACCTGCTGTGACAGTTCTTGTAAGGTAGCCCCACATTTTCAAGCCATTTCAAGCCACAACAAGATCCTACAGGCAGGGTAGATGAGATGCCAAGAGGTGCACACCATGTATATTTATCATAGCTGGAGACAGTACTGTGTGACCATAATCTCTAATGAAACATTTAGCATGTGCTTTTGTGGGTGTGTGCACTAAAACTGAGCTGTGGCCTTCATTCTCTTCCTCTCTGGTTTGGGAACATTCCCTCTAAAACAGAGCTGAAAGATGAAGATCTGGCATTCTGCTGTGCTGTTTAAACTGCAGAATTCCAGATCACAGCATACCAAACCAAATTACCTTGTTTGTTAGCATTTTGCAGTAAGTGTTGGTTTTTTGGTACACTTAGTCTCTTAACCATCAGGCTTCAAAGATTCCTAGAAGGAAGTTTCTCCTTTCCTGCTCAGTCATGTACCTGATTACTGGAGTAACCTGTAACTGGTGCAGCAAAAGAACTCTGCTGTAGAGATGGGTAAAACTTGTATTTGTAATGATTGAAAGATGACTTGAAGAACATAGTGCTTCAGAAATTTAAGTGGAACAAAAACTCTTTCCAAAGTCAATATTTATTCTGGATTGCTTCTCAGTATCCTTTGGGAAAAGCAGCAGTTAAATGAATAGTAGTTTTCTACAGTTTAATCATATTGCGCTCTACAGTCAAGTAATGCTTGGTATTTGGACACTGGGCCTTAACTGTACTTGTCAAGAGGCTTAACTGGTTAATTTCTAACTAATTCTTGTTTCTTTTTCTCTTTTTGGGGGTGATTAAGGCCACTAGATGTAACTGCCAGAAGGACAGTCAAAAACCTCTGGGGGCAGCGCGTGCGTGTGCCGATAAATTCACACAAACCTCCTGGAGGAGGAGTTCTGTGAGTAAAGTGGGCCCTTCCTGCTTGGGTACCTCCTTCTGCCTTTCATTCCCCCCTTCTGTAACCTTGGCTCTCACACAAGTCAGCCTTGTTCAGGAGATTCTGTGCTGTGTGTGAGTAGTGTCCTTCCTGCTGTGCAACCCTTGCGTTCTTTTGCAGCCCTATTATGTAAACAAATATTACACACATTTCTTTAAAAATAAATAATTAAACTTCAGAAGCCTTCTCTTTAAATAATCACCATTTGCAGTATTTAAGTTACAGTCAATCCAAACTGTATATCTAATTGTACTTAAGATATTTTCTTATATCCTGATTTCAAAGTCATAGGTGTCTCTTTGGGTTTTTTCCTGGTCAAACTTTCATTGTTGATGTTCTCATATTTGTTGAGGAAAAGCAACAGTATATTCTAAATTTCGGTGCATAAGTGTAAAAGCAAAAGTTAATATTGTTTAATGTTTCTTCTTATTATTTTTTTATAATTTATTTTAATAACTTGACTCATTTAAAAAAATTATTGTGTGAAAATCACTTTGACAAAAGACATCTTCATTCCCATATGTTGTTGCATGGATCACATTTGTTTTCACTATGTAAAATTCACATTCTTCATGGAACACCGATAAAATACTTAAGATGGGGGAGGGAAAACATATTTGATATTATATATTAAGAAGAAATTACCTTTGAATGCTAAACAAGGCTTTTGTTAGTCACCAGCAAATAGCATTTGGATTTTGAATCTACTGCTCTAGCTAGAAACCCTAGGAGATTTTATTAAAAGGTTAAAAATGGGTTTTAGTTTTTTTGTTTCTTTGTTTTTATCCTACCTGATGTTACTTGAGTAAGCTTGTAGTAAAGAAAAATGACCCCTGTTATCCTTCTAAAATCGCTCTTTTAAATATATAGCACTAGGGCAGAAACACCACCGTGCTGTGTGTTCACCAGTTACTGGCAAACAGCCTTATCCCTGTTTTCCAACCTCCTTCTTTCTGTCTGATAAAGAACCCAGTGTCAAAAGATAATAACCTGAAGTAGCTTTTGGTTTGCTTTGACACCTCTGCTTCCCCATGTACATGTAATGTCTTTGTTCTTCTCGTTTGTTTCTTCTCCTTTTGCTTTGAAGCTTCTGAGCCCTTGCATTGTTTCTTTTTCCCAAGTTTTAATTTCATGTGCGTGTTGTTCATTTGATGTCTTTGTGCATTGATCCTGTTTCCAGGTTAGTGGCTGTTGTTTCCATGTTCCTTTTTTTCTAGCTCACTTTTCAAATGGCTTCAGAAACAGTCTAATAATCATGGGAAGTTAGTTGCTAACTACACAAGTTTTAGTTTGTGCAACTTGTGGTGTGAATTGACAAGACAAAGATATTGGAGAAGATGGGAAATTTGCATTGCTGTCTCGAGCACAAGGAGTCACTCAGCACAATTGTCTGTTTTGGTCAGGTTGGCCCATATATTTCTTCTAAGTTACATTGCAGTTTTGTTAAAAAGACATTTTATTGTCAGGAGGAAGTTTGGGTTAAGGGACAGTATCTGTAAGAAGAGATGAAGGAACCTCTGCTGTATTCATGGTTGGGTGTGTGGATATATGTGTATGATACACACATTTCTGGACATATGGTCACTACATGCACAATGTAAACATCTCAGTATGTTCATCCACGTGCAAAGTTTCTCATGAAGTTAATAAAGGACTTAGGAAAATTCATGAAATATTGACAAATACTGAAACTATGCTGCTTTTCAGGAGCTTTTGATAGCTCAAAAGTTTGGAGCAGAATGTTTTGGGGTCTTTTCAATGTCTTCACGTGCGTATTTGTAGGTTACAGGCTTTCTATCAGCCAACAGAAACAGGAACTCCTTAATGTGGGATTTCTTCAAGTAGGACAATGGTCTGGCTGTTACAGCCAAATTTCAGTTCTAGTGGTCAGACCCCAGCTTTCTGGCTTAATGCTCCCTCTGCTAACATGCATTTGGATGATTCTTTGCATGGCTTAATAGAAGTATAAATGTATGAAATAATTTTTGATCAGGAACCTAATAACAGAAAACGTCTCTTGCAATAGAAAGGAGACACAGCTCTTATTTTCTTGAGGTAAGAGTACAATAAATAGAAGGAGACACCTAAGTAAAACGTATTCTCACTACTCAAAAAAATCCCAAAAACCCTCTTGAAGAAGCTGTTTTGCTTTATTAACATTCTTGTTCAGTTTAACTTAATGGTCTTGACCTAAGAATGTAGACTGAGAGAAATCAGGTTTATTGGTCCTAAATGTGATATAAATCCTAAAATGTTGTTAATGTTTATGAAATTATCAGGTTTTATATAGAGTAGCTGGTTTTTTTTTAAAAACCAAACTGTAATTGAAGTCTTGGCAAGGACAGAACGGCTCCTTTGAGGCAGATAAACTTTTTGCTTCTTTCAGCTTGGTAATGGTTTTCAATTTTGATGAATATTTAACTATTTCATTTTTTCCTATTTGTGTTGACCTGCCAGTCATTTTAAATGATGGTGGATATGAGGCAGGTGCTTCAGGTATCAAAATTTTCAAGACTAATGTGACTGTTTATAAATTCTACATATTCTATACAAATCAGAACTGATACAATGTGTTTATTCCTCAGGAGTAAGTACCAGTCTGGGAACACAGTGATTTAGTGTTCCAAGGAATACTTTAAATGCTTACTGAAATGTGCCTAACAAACATTGTTAATGTAGTGTGTCATAAAGAATAGATGCTAGAATAAACTAGGGAACAGTGAGAGTAGAAATCAGCTGTTTCAGTTGGGAATTTAAGACCATATGAATTGCAGCAATTTGTTGCTATTCAGCTGGCCATTTGAACTGGCTGCTATTTCTGATTATTTCATGGTTCTGCCACTAAAGTGGGTATCATTAAACGTAGTCTTTTTTAAAAATCATGTTCACGTAGTTTTTGTTATGAAATATTTCTAGAAAATGGCCCATTCTGATGTGATTATAAACTTGTCTGGTGGTGTTCTCTTCAGGGACCACAGTTTTTCGAAGTACTTTCAGGGGTTTTTTTCTATTTAAAGGTAAATATGTACATAAGTGGAAGCTATGTAACTTTAAGTTAATCCTTGAAACTTAGTACTCCCGTAATAAAAACTAGGGGCTGAAAAGAAATGTTTTGGCAATTGGGCTTCTTAAAAAATGATAGGTAGCTACCTATTGCCTGTCTACTGTGTCTGTGACATGGTATTTCTTGTAAGCGTCCTGGCAACATGCTCAAAGCTTAGGTAACTTCTTACTGTTTGTGTTCCATTCTTGGTTAACTATCCTTGGGATGAAGGCTTGTACAAGTATTTGCTGGCAGGGTAGACCATGACATTTCTGTAAGGATCTCTTACAGATCTCCTATACAGAATTTATTCCAGTTAGTGTGTCTTAGGATTTTACTATCATGGAAGAAAATAAGCAAACCCTGGAAGAAGATAAAAATTACCTGAAGAAATTAACGTTAATGGACAGCTTACAAGGAAGAAAAATGTGAGCATCTATTGCCACACTTCTCTTGCAGGCTTTGCAGCATTCTTTCTGTAATAGCAAATACTGATATTTTTAGGACTTGGAGGATTAGAAGTCAAGTTTTTTTGATAAATCATTTGGTTTCTTGGGCTGGAAAGGTTGTTTGCAGATGCTGAGAAGTAAATGACAAGCAAACAAACTACAAAGCCCTGAATTTGGTCCAAGATACCTGCAGAAGATTCTGGCCTGTGAGGACCAGTTCTTCTGAGTTCCTGGTTGCTCTTCCTGCAAGAGTAGATAGAGTGTACAGTAAAAGCTGGGTATTTCCCCTTGGTAACAGCTCCCAGTGATGAGAATGAGCTTTGCTGCCTAAATGTGTGTTCAAGTTCATTCTTGTCTCTGGTAGAATAACAGAACCTGTCAGTTTGCATGGGAACATGCATGGTCTTGTTCTTTGCTCCATCTTCTCTGCTTTTGCACTGAGATATTCTTTGCCTCCCTTTTGAATTTTGTTCCAGTTTGTCATTCCAAAGCCTTTCATGTCAATTGTTTTGATGAACCTTTGTCATCCTTTCTGTCTGTCTTTGAGTGCTGTTGTCCTTTTGGTTTTAGTATCTTCTTCCACCTTAGCCTTAAACATCCTGTCTGTGTCAGCTCCACAACTCTTAAACTTGCAGGTTTTGAGGTCCGGTCACTGTATCAGTGTTCACCTTCATATCCAGCCTTGGTTTCTCTCATTGTGCAATGGTCTGCTGTTTGCTCCATGTTCTTATACATGTTCTTGGTGAAACAAAACCATAGCTGGACCAGGTGGTCATGTTGTGCACGTGTCTCTTGTGCTGTGACTGTGCATGACATGTAGGGACTACACAGAGGAGAGGTCTTTGAACCCTTCACAAACAATTCTTGTTGGTTTAGTGTAAACCAGCACATAAAACTGTGTTGGTGGTGTTTTTTATCTGAATACTTTCAGAAGGACTATTGCATGTCAGAACTGCTGATTCATGGTTTCTTTCTGGGTGCTAGGCCAGGAGACTGCTGCGGAAACATTTTGTTTGCCTTAATATTGGAGTCTGTCCTTCTGGGTTTGTTCATGATGTGGAGCTCTGAGTGTGTATGAAACAACTGGCAGTGCTTGGTGAGAGGCAGCAAAAATCCTCTCTTCATTGAAGTGCTCAGAGGCTTCAGTTGAACGGATTAAAAAAAGGATATTTGCTGTATTTGTTTCTGCAGCAGAAAAGACTTTTTAAAGCAGTAGCAGTTTTGCATGTTGGTGTATCCTTGAGAAAAGAGCTGGAATATCTGGCTGTTGGGCTAAAATTACTGTGCAGCAGTAGCTTAGAAATATTTTGCTTCTCCTTTTCTGGCAGAAGCAATTGCTTTTGTTCATGTGATTTCTTATTCTAAGGCTGAGGTCTGCTCATAACTAACAATGGAAAAGTCTGGCCTTAGGCTTCATAGCAGCATTTAAAAGAAGAAACAACCAACAGATTTTCCCAGTGCAGTTAGTCAGAACTTCATAAAGCATTTAGTACAACATAAAGCAATAGTACAATTCATCAGGATCTTTGAAGAACATTTGTCTTTCTGGTTTGTAGGCTGCTTTATCTCAGCTGCTCTTATTTTTCCACTCCTGAATCTTATGTTGATTTAAAATTCTGATTCCCTTCTCTTTGGGGATGCCTTGCTGTTTCACAAATCCAGTATCTGAAAATAAGAGGAATGGGATTTAAGAGTAGTGGCTAGATGCACATAATAGCTGTGGGGAGGGACTGTTCCAACTGCTGTCTAATTTTAAAGTCTAAGTGGAAAAAGTTGCTTCAGAACCCAGAAGAATCTCATCAAATGTTTTTTGTTTGGGTTTGGTTTTTTTAATAGAAGTTGAGGTAAGTCATGTTCTCGTCTTTCAATTCTAGCATTCCTTGCTTGAGACTTTTACAGACATTGTAATAAGTAAGTGGTGATTCAGGTTTTTCTTGTTTCTTACTTTTAGTAGGAGACTGCCACTTTATCTGTGTATTTTGAGTACATACCGTCATCTGAGGAGATGTGTTTATTGGTGTGTTTCTTTTTTCCTCCTCTTTGGATTTCTTGGGAACCTCAGTACACATTTCACTAATAGGAGATGAATATGAGTTGTTGATTAAAGGAGAAAGCTTAGTAAATTTGCTGGAATTTTGTACAATAAATACTATTAAAAGAAAATTCATCTTCTCATAAGCCAGGCATATTTGCAGATACTTAAATCATAATGTGCTATATCAATGGGATTGGTACATCCTTTATAATTTGTATAATCAGTGTAAGTCATAACACTCATCTTAATAAATTCCCAGTGCTGTATCTCCTGATCCTTACTTTTTCAATTGATGTTGATTTTAATTACCTTATTGATGTACAATTAAACAATTCTTGTTTGGTTTTTTTTTTATTATTAATTTATTTATTTATTACAAAAAAACCCCCTGACATTTATTTGACGCTTACTTATATGGAGCAATGTCAACTGCAGCATTTGGGAGAAGGGGGTTAAAATATGCCTGGAGACCAGTTCACTTCAGCAGGCAAAAGATTCAAGGAAATTATTGCACTTTCTTCATTTGCTTCTCCAGTCAGAGCAACGAGAAACTAGTATGAAGAATTATTGAGAAGACTGTACTTAGTGCTGTGCTTTGAAGTGCTAATATGGATGCTTAAAAATTTCTGGAACGTGTCAAGACATGCAAATATTTCATTGCCTTTACAATAGTGTCTTTACTGTTAGCTAGCTCAGATGGCTTGTGCTTGTCTTAATCTCTCTTTTCAGAGAGTAAAAGGGAGAGGATATGAAATTTTCACCTCCCTTCTTAATGTGTTAAAAATTTCAAAGAAGTCTGGAAAAAGCCCATTGCCAACTCAGATAAGTCTGCAAAATCAGACTTGTGCCTGGTAATAATGTGCTTTTTACTACGTGCAGATTCAGATATGTTTAGAGAAGGGAGAGAGTTTTTCTTGGTGTTTTGCTACCTGGATTCAATTTTGGATGAAATATGAGGAAACCTGGAAAATGTAGTGTTCTTTTGTACCATGCTATGAAAATCCAAAGCTTTTGATAATTTTCTCATCAGTCATTGGTTGATGGATTAATCGTGTTCCCAGGAATATTTATGTATTTAATACCTATTCAGTTGATGCAGCATGTTATATTATTTTGTCCCATTGCTTGACTGAAGCTAGTACTGTTCCAGTTCTTCCATTCAACAGTCTAAAAATTGTGATCTTAATGACTACTGATTAAAGGACTGTAAGAACACATTAGGTAATCAATATCTCCATCTAGAGATAATCAGACTGAAGAACTTGTTTCATTTTTTCCCTTAAAACAATTATTGCAGCAAAATCTATCTCAGCTGCTGAAGAACAGTAAAGCAGCCTTGTCAGGCTTTTTTCTTTATTTCCTGTTCTAGATTAAGAGTGTTCTGACTAGCAAATTCAAAGACTTGGTTAAATCCTTGTGTTAAGTTTCATTTTAGCAGTACTGAAACCTGGAATAGTGGTGGATAAAATCTAATTAGATTAGGATAACTGGAAGATCAGGGGAGTGTTTAAAACTCTCCTAAGACAAACACAGAATATTTATTTCTAGAAATAATGTGATGTTTAACATTGTTTTACAAGAAGCATGGAAATCAAATACTTTATTATTTGTCCAGCCCTGGCAGTATGATCTGCAGCAGAGAATCTGGAGAGGAGGGGCAAGCTGGGTTCCTGTTTTCTGTCAGGCAGGTGTTGTTCAGATACCTTCAGCCTACTGGCTGACAGAGTAGCCACAATTAGTTGCTGTTGGTCAGGAGGAGTGGGGCAGTCATTATTGTAGTATCAGTGTTCCTAGACTTAGAAAAGCAGTTTTCAGCTGCTTAAATGGCAAAAGGAATGAAAATACTTAAGCCTGTCCTTCTGAAATAGGAAGTCAAGATTGTGTTTTTTAAGAGGGAAGTTGCAGCTTGGATTTGCAAAGGTAAGGGTGTGGGGAAAAGGATAAGCAGTAAGAAAATTACTTTTTCTTGTTTTGAGAACACAGCAACCACAATGTGTCGCACTTGTGGTGATCTGAGAGCTCTGACAGGCAAACCCTGCACAGCATGGATCTGCACAGTTCCCTGATCCTTTCATGGAAGACTCAAGCTCCAAGAGCAAAGTGCAAGGAAAACAGTTCTGTGTTGTCTCTCCTCTACCACGATAAATAATACTGTTGAAATTGGAGTGAAGTGGCCTCTAAAGCACCAGGACTTGCTGGAAGATTTGTTTCTATGCATTAGAAATTTTTTGTTGTAAGCTAAAGTTGACTGGTTTTTCAGTAGATTAGAACTAAGCAAGCTACTACTTGGTGAGGCATTTCTAAAATACATTTGAAAGCTGTATAAATACAATTTTATCATGTATTTTTATCATGAAAAGCTCAGCTTCTATACTTTTCCCCGAAGGCTATCTTGGACAGAAATGTGTGCTTATATATTGAATAAAAATGGAGGTATTTTGTAAGATTTCTGACTAGTTTAGGACATCTGGGATTTGGTAGCGTGTAACATTTGCTTTTACAAAATAGGACAACTGGGAAATATAATGATACCTTTCTGGGGGAAAAAGAAAAAGAATGGTGTGGCTTTTTGGTGTCTTGTTTTTCCCTGTTCTCTTTTTTTATTATACTTCTCCCCCTCTCTCTTTCTGCACAGGGTGGGTATTCTGCTCCCTCCTTCTCTCCCTGGCAGGGCTCATTCCAGGGCATCCCTCGGAGTGTTCCACCGCACCGCAGACAGAGTGAGTCTGTACCTCTCACTCATCTCCCTCACCGTGTTCCAGTAGAAGCTTCCCCTTTGCACGCACTGTTCATCTCGTAGTCTCCTCCTTTCTCAGGCAGATCTCTCTCCAGGCATACACGATAGTCTGTGGCTAACCAAACGCTTCCTTCAGCCAGCGTACGAGCAGCTACGACTTATAGCTTTATAACAGTCATTAAATGCCAATAGACCTCAGCAGTTCTTCAGGCAAACCCGAGTAGGCCCTTGTTTCCAGTCTTGTCTTAACATCAGTCTTGCTTGCTGCATTTCCCTGTTCTCCATGGCTGTGATGCACTCTCCCGTCCATGTGTGTGTTCTGTTTGCTCATGCGTCCGCACGCGCGTCTGTGGGCGTATTTACGTGAACGCATTGTACAGAAAAGTGTTGGTGGGAAAGTGTCACTTGCGTTGTCTCTCACAAAAAGTTTTAACTTTTTAGAATGGCTTCCCTCAAACTAATTTTCCAAACCCCTTGGTATTTGTTGTAAAAAGGCTTCTCTTACATTGAAGTGGCTGTTGCACAACTTGCATGTTTATTAACGTTCCTTATGTGCTAGCTACAATGTGGGCTGATGTAAGATGCATTTGTTCACTTGGCTTCGATCTGCAAAACAAAAGACAATTGCTGATTTTAAAAGTGTATGCTTACGTAGACATAGAGAAATGGTAAGTCTTATTTCGTGCTTTGGTATTGCATTATGAACAGATAAGTGTTTGAAGAAATATAACTACTTCGTAACGCTAAAGTTATATTTTTTAAATGTACTGTAATTTGCAAATTACAGTGTTTGTCTAGCAAAACTCAAGAGTGTATTTGGACAAGAAATAAAGGAAAAAGTAAAATTATGGAAACAAAGTAAGATTTCCAGGGCCAATGGAGATCTGAAGAGTAAGCTGCACCTTGGAAAACTAAGCTTACGTGTATTGCACACTGCGATGATCCTTACTTGCATCATCACAAGAAAAAATCTTACATTTTGTGATTTGTGTTTCAAATACTCTCTTGACGTTTCTGACAATGTTCATGTGAACAACTCATCGGGAATGCACAGCCTGTTTCATGGGCTTTTCTCTGTGCAATAAGGGATGTGCTTCATTTTTCTGTGGTGTTTGATGTGGGACTCTGTGTGTGTAATGAACTTAGAACCCCAGAATCTGATGATTATGCCTTCTGTTGCTGAGTGGATGGCCCAGCAGTAGCACAGCCTGGGTAATTCACTGTCCTATTGAAGAGACTGACTTCAAGGAGATCAGTTTTAGACCTGAGGATCATATAAATGTTATGGTTTTGGGGCTTGGTGACTGGAGAGTCAGAATGGGAGGATGGTGTCCCAGCTGCCATGTGTGAGCCTCTGGTGTCACATCGTTCACAGTGGCTGCTTAGCTGAAGAAGAATACTTTACTAATCTTGCTAGTTTTCTGAGCCTCCACCTCATTCCTCCAGTAACAACAGTGGCCTCTTACTTGGGATTCCACAGTAAACTTTTATTGCTAAAGCAGGTTGGATTTTTTAGTATGCATCTTGCATATTGCATTCTATGAAGTACTAGTAAAGGAAGTAAAGTAGATGAAAATGGGCCCTTGACTAGTTAACCTAAACTATAACTAATGTATTGTTTAGGAAAATAAGTTTCCACTAGTGGAGTGTTCCATTAGCTTTTAAGTCCTAGGTTTACTCTAAAGAGCCATACTGGGAATAAAAATCTAGTATAAATTAGGAGGTGCCTTAGACATTTTTAATGAAATCCTCTTCACTGTGTGAAGAGTTCTGTAAAGTAGAACATTACTGGAATGGTCACTAGTAGTATTCTTTCCCACTC
Source organism: Corvus brachyrhynchos (assembly GCF_000691975.1). Classification (NCBI taxonomy): domain Eukaryota; kingdom Metazoa; phylum Chordata; class Aves; order Passeriformes; family Corvidae; genus Corvus; species Corvus brachyrhynchos. The sequence goes on from NW_008246060.1 coordinate 4,505,676, forward strand.
GGTTCAGTGGTTTCAGTGTGCAGGTTTTTGAGCTGGTATGAAATGCCACATTATGGGGTTTTGAGGCATGTGGTGAGCTGGGCATCACCCTGAGTGTAGGACAGCCTGACACACTAATGTCAGTGTTCTTTTGCAATAATACAGACAGAGAAGATGATGGAAACATGAAGTAGTCTCAGGTTTTGTCTGGCTGTGTTTTCTGTATAGACTTGGAAGTCAAGCACTTCTTTCCTAACTTCTGGATCCTGAAGCTAAAATATAATCTCTGCTTGTGAATTCTGCAGGTTTCTTCACTGTGCTGTTGATAGCTGATGGATACATAGATCACTTACAGGCACTGTAGATTATGAGGGTATAAATCTGTAAACTGTTCATATTACAGTGTATAAACAACTAAAAATAATTTCCCTCCTGGTGTACAGAACAGGAAATATATCCCTGCTAGGTAATATTACACTAGTGTAGGTTTATGGTTCTTCTCTCTATGCACCAGTCACCATGTCAGCAAGCATATCACTGCACTGCAGCACACTTCAACGTTGGATGTATGTTTTTCACTTTTAATGACAATTAATTTTTAATACTTTCACATTTATCAATTTCATGTTTCTTCACCAGCCTTGGAAACAATTCAGCACTTTGCATCTCATAAACACTTTGATAAAAGTACATTGATTTTGTCATTTTGGGAATAAAAATCTTATAATTTTGTTCTGTTATTCCCACGTGTCTTGAACTAAACTCCTGTGTAATGGTCATTTATTTTTCATTTGGTTTTAGGACATATTTTGATGACATCTCAAACTTTGTTCAATACAATTAAAACCCTTTCCATTTGTGTTCTGGAGCTTTAATGAGGCAGCTCTAGAAACAAACATTTAGAATACACATTGGTAAGGAAGCAATCATGAGCTTGTATTGTAATACAAGAATATTACACCACCTTCTCTAGGCCCCTTACCCCAAGTGCTTCTCCACACAGAAGTGCTGATCAAAACTGCTTTGTTATTCAAGCATTGCAGTTGTTACATCTCCACTTACTGTGCACGTCCTGGAAAAAGTATTTAGACTTTTTGTATGTAAGCATTATAGTCAGAGATAATCTAAGCAATTCTAGCAGGTGACACACAGCTTATTATCACCAGGAAGAAAGCTACTCTATGCAGTGACTATAAATCAGACGCAGGCTATGCTTTTTCATGCATTTTCTTTTAAATAAAGGCACGTTGCTCAGCACTGAAATGTTTCCAAAGCTTTATTGACCAATACAGCTTCTTTGGAGGGTGTACAAAGTGTTTGTGTTAGAAGAACCAAGTTGCTCCAGAGCATTAGCTGGCAAGTTCTGTGACAAATTATTAAAAATGTCCTGGAATCATTACTTTACTGTCTTTTTAATGTAATTACTTTTGCTCCACGAATGTTCAGCTTTATAAAGAAAAGTCTTTTAAGAAAAATTCTTTCCTCCCAATTTGGGTAGTTGCAGATTCAACTACAAGAGAAATGTCTCTTGTACCTAACTAAATTTATGTTTGCAAACAAAACTTAATTCTGTATATCGTCATATTTATCTGCTTGCTGCACATATATCTATATTTGTAGATGAAATACCTGCCTTGATTTAGGTATCTATTACTTTAAGTAATTTTTATTTGAGAAAATAAAATTTTCTAAGTTGCGGTTTCTGTACAGACTACGGAGAAAAAAAAGTAACGCTGTGCCACATTACCAATTATTTTACTAGTCTCATGGTGGTGGTGAATGGTAGTTTAAAAAAAATTAGGGTTGTTTTTTGTCATTATTTGAAGTCATACTCCCTACTGCAGAATCCTATATTTCAGTGTTGAAATATAGATATAATACAGCTAGATCAAAGGGAAAGAAAAAAAAAATGAAGTTCAAAAAGAAGGTATTAGCAAATGCTACAGATTTAAGGTGTGAAATGTTGATGTTTTCCAGAGGTGGAAAATGAGAGCTGTCTGGTGTAACCTTTCAGCAGGGCTGTGTCTGCACAGGCCTTGGTTTGAAATGATGGCTTATCCTGTGCCAAGGCAGGGAGAGGAGGGATGGCACAACTGATGAGGAAATGAAAGAATTATGAAGCAGGGTTTCTGACCCTTCCCTTCCACTCCTTTCCAAAAGGAACCTGTGGTAGTTGTCTCTTCCAACTCATGAGTTGCTAGGAAGATGAGTTATTAAAAATACAGGCAACATGATCCAAGGATAGAATGCTGTGCCTTTTATGACCTTGTTGTTCGTGGTTAGATATTGAATGTATATAAGCATGGATGCAAAGATTTTTGATTTATACAGTTGTAATAATACACAGAAATTCTAGTTGCAGTATTTGGAGTGTAAGAGATTAACTGTGTTAAAAACCTTAAAGTTGTAAGAGCAAAGGTATTCAATGCAGGTCTTGCCATAAATATTTTTGTACTGCATTACTTAAACACTGTTGCTACCTCTGGTTCTTGCAGACAGATTAAAAACCAATGGGGGATGTGGTAATTGCAATTGAAATGGGGAAAAGTTGCAGTTCTGTCATGGCAATTGCTCATTGTTTTGTCTTGGTCCTCTGACATCATTGTCCTTGTCTTTTTCTTGTCTCTGCTTTCCATTATGCCATTGGCAAGGAGTTGAGAAGTTAGTCCATTACTTCTGTGATAAAGCGTGGTACAGTACAACTTCAGATTTATTCCCGTCTCCCCCTCACGCATTTTCACTGTTGGGTTTTTTCTTTGCCCTATGCATGATGCATGTCTGTGGGAGATGTGCATGCAGTTCTCAGATTTTCCATTGCATCGCTTCCCTCCTTCCTCAACATACTGCAGGGAGAAAATGCCTTTATTTCATTCTATGGAGGTATTATATAGGGAATCCAGATGGGGATCGAGATAACCAAAGCAAAACTGAAGGGGATTTTCAACTAAAGATTTTGAATGAGTATCACTGTCATGACCACGTTTTTAACTTCTTTAACAGTTAACTTGTTTAACAGTACAACATGATGTTTCAGTTTTCCAACACAAAGCTAGTACAATCTCAGTAGTTTCATAACTGTGCAGTAGTAGTAATCCTTGTCGTGGATGTCATCTTTCTCTGGATGATGTAACAGCCAGTGTTACTTGAGAGAAATAATACAAAAATCTCTTAAGCAGAGGTAGGGAGTGAATTGAGTAATTTTGATTAGCACATCAATACTTGGAAGGCTTTGAAGCTCTTGCCAGTACAGAAAAATCTGTTTCTTTGTGCAGAAAGGAGCATGTGCACAGAGCACTTTGTCTAATGTACTCCAGTTTGAGGAGAACTAATTGTCTCCAGTTACATTGCACTTGAATTGTTTGAGTCCAACTTCGTGTTTTAGGAGCATCCCAAAGGAGTGCAGGTGTTTGTCTACCACGTTTCTATATGGGACATAAATAGAAGTCTGGGTAGCATGGCAGTTTGTACCAAGTCATGGTCTGTCCCAGCCCAGAAATATTTCCAGAAGTGCTCTCAAAACAATGTAGATGAAACCCTTTTTTCATCAAGGACTTGTGCGAAATAAAATAGTATGCCTGGAAAGCAGAAGGCTTCTTTATCTATTTCTCCTCCTTCAAGTGATGGAATTCACAAGTACTTCAGTCCTTCAGCTGGCTCATTGTTTTTACCTGTAATATGGTCAGAATTTCCAAGACTTTCTTTGTAAAAGGAAAACTTGTATTTAAGGCAAAGATATGAGATGTGGTGACAATAATTCAGTTGTCAGTGTTAGGTACCTTGTGAACTGTTACTTGCATATTTTGCAAGTGGCATTTTGCTACTTTCAGTGTCATCTTGAATGTTCATGCGTGTAGCAATTTGATGAGATTAAAATCTGTAGTTGTGATAATTGGACAGACCTTGACTAGAAATCCACAATTAGAAAGCAGTACAGTACTTAAAACAACTGGGCAAAGCTGATACCAGAGCTTTAGTGTGCTCATAATTCTGAGCACGTAGCTATTTTCTACTTCAGAATTGCTAACTTTCTGAGTAATAAGCTGCTTAGACTTTTTAAGGTTATGAAGGATAATGAGGAAAACATGTATCTGGCTATCTTTATATGTAAAATGCAAAATTACCCAGAGGGAAAAGCTCAAATACTACCTAGTCTTTGTCAGAAGAATTCAAAATAGCATTATTGAAACCTTGATGGCTTTGTTGTATTTCAGATGTGTTCATGTTTAACTCCATTTTCCACACAAATTTAGTTTATTTTGTGACTTACCAGTTTTTTAATTTTGTTGTTTAGTAGACCTAGAATTATTTGATATTAAGTTAGAATTTTTATTGATCAGATTAGATATTTATCTGTGTTTTCAAAGACTGACATTTAAAAACCCTTCCTAGCTGAGGGGGAAATATTTTCTGACAACTATTTTTCCACATTTGACACTATATTGTGTGCTATAAATGTTTTAATTTTTTTTCCTTCAAGTAGGATTAGAAAATATGATTTATTTGTTGTAGTATTTGCATGGGAATCGGGTACATACTGCTTTGGTTTTTGCATTCATTATTAGCAGTTTCGGTTTTGCAGGTGAAATCTCAAATCAGTAAATCGTTTTGGCTAACATCTGCCTGTCAGCTCCTAGACTGGAAGGGTAATAACTTCTGTAACCCATATATAAACACTGGAAAATGGAAAAAAATATCTGGAGGACTAATTTTATTTAAGCTGTAACCCTCTCAGTGTACTGAATTATTCCTTGTGTTTAGCATTTCTTTCCTGTTGGGTTGTATGGTTAAGAAGGATTCACAAAGTTAAACTAGTTTTGGGTCACATAAGGAATAATAGTTTGGTACTCATTTGACACCATTTTGGAGGCTTCTTTGTCTTATTTAAAAATCTTTTCCCTCTTTCCAAAAGAGTCATATTCAGACTGTTCAGGATATTTGCCTTCCATGTCTATCACTGATAGGTGATGTCACAGATCCAGATTTTCCCTTTCCTTACATGTAGAACTGTTATATTCTAAAGGGAAAAACTGCTCATAAATAAAAAAAATAGAACGAGAAACCTTGATTATCCTCTCATTAACCATTAAATTTTTTCTTGATGAGGAATTTTGAGGATTCAGTTTTCAGTAGTAGTCCTGCCAGGGAAAAGATGAAAAGCCTAAAGAATCCTGAGATGGGCTATGGCCCTAAAAGTTTAACAGGAATCTGGCATGCACAGCTATCATTGCATTCTTCCCTCTGATTCAAAGAAGAGCTAAAAAGACCAGACAAATAACTGGTTTTCTCTTTACAACTTGTGAATAATTCAGGAGAGTGACTAAAATGACACTTTTAGTCAAACCTCCCAAACACAAACATTGCTTCATTTTTATTTGCTCTATTTCACTAGTAAACAGAATAAGCCTGTTTACTGTGTACATGCAATCTGTCAACTGGTGAGAATCCAGGTAGTTGAGTGATGACTAATTTGTAGTAATTCAGTTCCCCTCCTTTGTAAAGAAAATGAGAAAAATCATCCAAGCCTGCTAAAACTGTAGTTTAAATTGTATTAGGTTTTGGAGTTTGCCACGAACTGCAGAATTTTTAATAATGCTTCCAAGATCCGTATCCAAGTTGCAGGTCTAGGATGTATTGTGAAGCTAGTACACCATTAATCTTTCAAGTCTCTTTACAGGACAGAGCAAAGAGAATAGAAATTACCCAGAAGAGGTACTGGCAATTCTCTTGTCCGATGCGTGTCTGATTAGATTGTATGTTCTGAAAAAATGTAAAATCTTCTACAGTTACCTTTATCCTGTGGTTATCAGTGTAGTAGTGTGTGATCTCTAGTTTCACATGTACTCTGCTTCTTTATCAGCCCATTTAAATTCAGTTCAAGATTACCTAAGCTTTGTCTGTAGCCTGATTACCACATACTTCCATCAGATTTTCTGGCCTCAGTAAGGCAGGGAAAAACCTCTAAATGCACGTGGTCCATCAGACTCCTTTCCTGCCTGTGCAGTAAAAAGGTTGGGATAGTTGAGGTCAGTATGCAGTGAGTAGGAACTGTAGGCTGGACACAGCTGTTGCGTTGGGTTAAGCACTTCATTAGAACTGATCTGCACCGACGTTAATTCTTGTGCTGTCCTGCAGATTTGGGTGAAACCATCAACCATGCCTTCTTCATGTTTCTTTTTTAAGCCGATCGGTTTCTTTTTGGTCTGTATGTTATTGTTTATTTCAGTGCTGGTATATTTTTTTTCCACTTCAGTTACAAGTTCCATTTGTGCGCATCCCATGAGCCATCCTGTTTGGCCACAGTCAAAGTTTTGATTTAAAGACCCAGATATACAGCCCTTATCAAGCATCCAGTCAGCGCACGTTGGATTCAGAGCGTATCTGGTGTCTTCTCTGCCTAATATATTCTTGTATTATTTTCTCTTCAACAGCCTCAAGTACTACAGCCTTCCAGCAGCCTTCCCAATTCCACAGACCTCGCCCAGGGAAAACTAATAAAAACTCTACATACCGAGGCCCACAGTGAATATCCTAAACCAGATCTGCATGACAATAGAAATGATCAGAATCCAAATGCTGCAAATGTCTCTCTCCCAAATAGCCTGAATGACGGAAACTCTTTAACGAGCGTACAGTTAAACACAAAAGATGAAAATGCATCCTATATGGACAATTTGAAAAACAAAAACACTGAAGACCCTGGAGAGGTGGCTGATAATAAGAAAGGTACATTACCACCTCGTTCCCACTTTCAGACCTCTACACGAGCTGATGCTCCAGAGGTGCAGACTGGATTATCTGTGAAAGGTCAACCCTCATTCACAAACCAGGCTTCTCAGCCAAAGACTTCGAGAATCGCGAAACCCCCAACTGCTTTAGTGCCTCCTACCATGGCCGTTCTTGTACGATCTGCAGATCATTCCGCTGCTTCCAAGGAACGTGAGCTTCTACCACTGAGTAGTTCAACTCAGACACAGCCAACATCTGGGCAGGATAACCTAAAGGGTAAACAGAGTCAGAAAGTGTCTAAACTTCGTCCACCAACTACGTCCTTTGTTAAATCCAAGCAAGTGAGCAGTCAGAAATCCACACCAGTACCTCCAGAGCCTCAGAACACCTCCCTGAAGTCTAACATCCCGAGGCCACCAGCCCAGAGAAAGGAAAACGTGCAAACACACCCTGCTGTTTTGCATTCCGGGGACAGCACGGCCTTCGGTCGGCATTCCCGTCTCCCGAAAACAAAGACACACTGAGGACGTACCCACATCTCACTGCACAATGCCATGCCATAAACCACTTCCTGTGTTGTGACTGCCTTGGAGCCTGCCGTACCTGCAGCCTGCAAATCCCAAGTCACTGTTCGAAATTGCATCTGTTTTAGGGCTTGCATTCTCCATCCTGCCGTGTTCTGAGGCTGATGTTACGAGCTGTGCAGTTTCTCTTGAGAGTGCTTTATTTTATCGTTGGTCTGTAATAAAGATGGTATTGCAATCTTAGTCATTAAGCAAATACTGAAGTCCTGTGGTGACCACAAATGCCAGAATGCTGCACTATTTCAGGATGGCAGAAATTATTTCTTACCTCTGTTTGAGTTATTAGACAATGAAATCGCTGTTCTGTTTAACTTCTTGGTTCTGAGTACTCCTTAGGTCAGAGTGGTAGAAAATTAGACTGACTAGCAGATGTTTTATTGGCCATAATTCTGACTCTGTATTCCAGAGGCCTATGCAAAAACCCTTGTATTTATCATTCTCTCAAGACTGACATATTTAATGTTATTTAATCTGAGGGGTTGGGTGGGTTGTGTTGTTTTGTTTTGCTGTAATCTGAAGTTGCTCTGTTCTTTATTTATCCTGTTTTCACTGTTCACAGCCATTCGGCAGATTTCACAGGGTGAAATGAATCTTCTCGCTTAAACATCATCGTTTGTTAAACGATTGTGGTATGTTTTTATTGTGTTGAATAGACACATTACTGTGTAGGTTCTTGAAATGCAGTGCTAAGGATGTTTGTCCAAACCTTCCAATGCAGGCTCTTGGGAACTGGTAAGTAGGGAACCTCTGGGAATAAGGGGTCCAGAACACCTATGTTGAGGTTGCACAACATGCATTTTAATTAATATTTTAAACTTTTATTGTTCTGCTTGTATTTATTGATTTCTGTTTAATATTGAAAGACTCTGAAGTACCTGACTTGAAATTTTGCACAAACTTTGCCATATGTGTAAGAATTTGAAACTATTTTACAGAATAAAACTTATATTAAAAATGCAACTATTTTTTAAAAAAGGAAAAAATTAACCCACTTACTTGCCTTGAGCAATCCTACTATGTCCTAATCCAGAGCTGGTACTCTTAAGAGTTTTTCAGAGATGTGTTATTTTGGTTTTGGGGTTTTTTTTGTAAATTTTTTTTTTTTTTTGTTTAATTTCTGAAGAAGTGCATGATAAGTGGTAAGGAGCTTTTTGGGGAAATAAAGCAGAAAAAAAAAATCAACTTTTTTGTGCTCTCTAGGAGAAGTTTTTTTTTCTGAAAGTAGTCTTGGTGCACTCTGGGACCATGACACAAATGATGTGAGTTACATGTGTGCATATCCAGAAAGCAGAAGCTTTCCAGAAGTTTGATGTTATGTCCCATCTCCAATTCTTCCCTTCTTTCCCATGACTCTCTTGGATGTTACTGGTTGGGGATTTTTTTCCTCCTGTTCTTGAGTCGGTTTTAAAATCAGCAGCAGAAGGTCGCTGCAACAACTTGGCTCAAAATCTGTTCCTGAAGAGCACATAATGTCAGTAAAATGCAACACAGTGTTAGTTTGTTCTAGGCTCTGGCTGTAGGACATGGACATATTACAGTATTTTCTTTGAGAGAATTAAAGTGAGTGGGTGTAGACATTTCATAAATGAATTCAATATTCAGCTTCTATAATATAAGCCCTTTATCTGGGTCTATCCTGATGGACGCCTCAGTTGGGTGAAGGAAAAGAGTTGTCTCACCTGAGTTTTCAGTACATAGTTGATGTTCTAGAATCATTTTGCATTTCTCACACTGTAATTTTATTTAACTGACGATGAAGTGGAAAAATGAAAAGCTTGGGGGTGAAAAATGGGTAGGGGGAGATTCTTTTTCAGAACTACTTATATCAGTCTGAAATAGGGGAGCTGCAGGACTTTCTGTGAACTGAGGCGATGACAATGAAAGCAAGACATAACAAGACAAATAATGTTAATTGTGATAGTTGGTATAGGATCAGAAACCATAACTTGAGATTGCAGTAACAATTATGCTCCGGGAATAATTTATTTCCTTGAAAACCATTGGATCAGATGGCATTTAGTGTACGTATTTGCTTTAAATAAGAAAATAAAAGTGACTTTTTATATTCCCCAAAACTAGCTCCTGGCAGCTAACTGTTTCTCAGGAGTTTAAAGACTGCTGAGGGAATGATCAGATTCCTGGTTCATTTTCCGGTCCATATAGATTTCTATGGAAGGTGTGTTTTTTAAGTTTACTTTCCTTGAAGAGAAGCTGATTTTATTGTTAGTTGTATATGATTTTGTGTAAAAATACGATTTTCACCTAATGTTATTGACAGAGATCCGTCATCTTCTGCTTCTTATACTGGAGGTATCGCCAGCCTGATGTAGTGATGTTTCAATTTTTATGTTTACATTTAAAAGTATAGATATCTGTCTGCACCTTTATTGAAAATTAAGGAGATTATCAAAGCAAATTAAGCAAAGAAAATCGAGATGATCAAGGTTTTCATTAAAAAGACAGTTTCTAATTTTTCTTTCCAGAAGAAAAAAGTTATATTTATATGGGCATGTGTATATGTGTTAAAGGAACATAAGTAGATTATAGTCCTTTTTTATAGCATTTCCCCATTTTGTTCTGACAGATTAGTGAGACACTGAGCTGGAGCCAGCAGGATTTGATCATGGATGAGACAGATGCTAGCCTGGCTTGTGTTTGTGTTCAGCTGCTAACCCGCATCCCTCTAAGACACCTGCATGTTTGGGCTCTTCATACTTTTCCAGGGAAGGCTCTGTTGCACGTATAGTAAGTCCAGAGTACGGGCAAAGGCTGTCAGGAGATGGGCAGCTGGGAGAGAAGTGGTGAAGTGAGGTTTGAAGCTTCACCTCGGTGAAAGATGGGGTTTGGGGAGTGATGGATGAGAGGGCACTGAGAGTGCTTGTCAAATGGGATTAAGTAAGTATTTTCAGGTAACATATCTACCTTATGAAAGGTGCAGATATCTCATCAGTACTGGTGCAGATTATCCAAAATGCATACATTTAAGTATTTGATATCTTCAGGGTTTTTTTTTAGGTTTATAAAACTGATTTATTGCCATTTTTTTTGGTTTTGATTTCTCATTCTTTTGTGCAATATTCACAAAAGTATTAAACTACTGTTCAGTATGTGTGTACAGAGGCAATTACGCATTTTAACAAGTGAATAAACACAAAAGAAGAGAACAGAATTGCACTTTAAATGAGCTTTATTGCTTGGAGTTGTGCCTAAAATAATCTAGATGCCTCCTGCTGTGTGTGGCTTTTGTTCGAAACAAATTTCCCCGGTAGTGTTGCTGTTTCCAAGGTATTTTCACATCACTTTCACAGAATCAATATGCACTGTAGCATGTTTAAAAGTATTCATATAGTGTACTGAGTTTTTGTTGTGCAATGACTTTAATTTAACCGTGGAATTCTAACACTGATGATGCAGCCAGATCATTATTGCCTTTGCCTTCCCTGAAGCTAGAACTTCCTACTGCCAATCAAAGCTAATGGCAAGATTTCCCTAGGACTAGCATAGCTCTTAAAGAATAATGGTCCCAGAATATGGTTTTGAGAAAAGAAGTGCAATATTATCTCTCAGACTTTCTTGAAATAATTACGAAGGCCCTGAAAATCCAAAACAACACAATTTTGAAACAGTTCCAAAAAAAAAGGGTTCCTCAGTTTTCCATCTTGTAGCAGTGAGAGTAGACAAAACAACTAGACTGCATCATAGGTCAGTCCAGTTCATTTCATCCTTGATCAAAATGCTGACTTGTCGTAACAATGCCTGAAAACTGAATACCATTTGCGTGACTTCCTTTGTTTGCATGTCACAGCCATATGCACATTCTAAAGTGTCATACTGGGGTAGGTTGCATGTTGGGGGGGAAGTATTTCTGGTTTTGCACAGCACATAATCCTCCTAATATGGACATTTCCTTGCTGTACAAATGGAAATCAGTTCTTGAATTGGGCTTCCGTAACTGTTCCTTATCTTGTTACAGGGGCTTTTTTCTGAGCAGAGTGGATTTAATGTGACCCTGGTGGTAGGGCTCAGTATAGTCATCTTACAACTGTGCTGTCAAGGAAATTCAGTCACTGTTGTGGTAAAGCTGCTCACTGCCTACTTAATTGTAAAAGCACCACCATAAACCCAATATAATTCCTGTGTAACAAAATCTTCAATTCAGTACTAGCTAAAACAAGAGGTACCCTTGCTATCTGCTTTGTTGTTTTTGGTTTTTTAACACAGGCCAGAGTAAATACTGTATATTGGAATTTGCTTGTAAAGTTGATTAAAAAACCTGTATGTAAAAATTCTTTCCTCAATGTTGCTCTAGTGAATAAAAATAAAAGTCATAATTCTAATAAGTATCCCTTTCTCTTGACTATTCATTTGTATGTTTTTTCAAGCCATTGTGCAAAATGTAGATAGAACTGTAGACAGAAAATTTGGGGGGACAGGGAGATTAGGTTTATGCTTACAGTGGATTTTTTTCTTGGAACTATCTTTCTCCAACAGAAATGGCAGGCTTTTAGCATGAGACTGTTATTAAAGGAAAAAAGAAAAGGAGGGGGCAAAAAGACTTAGAAAAGCTAAACATTTTAATGTATTGATTGCAGATGAACATGGACTGACACTGCTAATTCTTAAAGGTGTGTTATGGCACCTGTAGTGCAGTTGAGAAGAGTATTTATTAGTTCTCTTACGCAATTAACTAGTTAAAATCATCATTTTAAGATACTTAGAGAAGGTTATTTCCCCACAGAAGTCCAAATGAATACAACATGTGCAAATATGTAAGTCCTAATTGTATGTCAGTATTTTGCCCATAGTTTGAATGGTTTGCTGTTCTTGAGATGAAAGGAAATCTGCTCCATTAATTAATCTGACCTACTTCAGTAGATGGAAGTTCAAGTTTGAAACTATGATCAAAAAGGGAGGAGAATCCTGGTTTGAAGTAAGAACATTTTAAATATACTGCAGGCAGGCACTTGTAATCTTTAACCTCTAATGTTTTATTTTGAGCTTCAAGATGGCCTTTGGAAATTTTCATGGGTTCTGAGGGTGGAAAGAACTCCTGAACAGGGTTTCCAAGCTCAAACACATGTTTTAGGTACCTCCTTAACCGAGGCCCAAGAAGGAAGGAAGGTAGTGGGAATGAATCTTCCTGCCTTGTAGTTCTCCTGGGTAATTGTGCTCTTCATTACTTGGTGGACCAGATTATGTTACCGTGATGTCTAATCCTTACCAATGTGATCATCAGATGTTAAACAGCTGATGCACTGTGCAGCTGATGACTATGGAAATAGTGTCCCTAAAAGCTGTCATTGACAGCTTCCCTGTCTTCCTCATCCAGAGGCAAAGGCTTCTTGGCCGTGGTGAGCAATCCTCTGCTCTCCAAACTCAGAGCAGTGGTCTCCTGAGCCTGGAGCAGAGTTGCTTTATTGCTGTTGGGCAGAATGTCACACGTGGGGAGAAAGTGAGACAGACAGGGTAAGACATTTCAGTCATTTCCCTTCCTTTGCAACCCAGAATCAACACCCCTGGCACCTTTCCTTTGACAGAAATGTCTGGAGGTTTTAAGAGCACAACTGAATACAGCTGAAGCACAAAAGTTAATATTGAAGTATTTGTAACATCAGCTGGATTTGTGCAGTTGCTGCTTGGCCTGGGTTATGGATATTAGCTGCTGTTTCAAACAGGAATTGGCTTGTAGCAGAAGGCACTAAACATAAATGCTCCAGCTCTAAAAATCAGTTACTCAGATATTTAGTGCTAATCAGTCAATCTGAAAACTAAAACGGTGGGTTTCTGTTAGGATTTCCAGGAGTTTTCTCTGAAGCCACAGGCAGTAAGAGCCCTTGGGTCTTGTACAATACGTGGGCTGCCCTGCATGCTTGCTCCAAGTCCTCATGGAAAATACAGTATGAGTTCTTAGTAAGATGCTGAAGGCAGAAGTAATTGACCAGAAGCTCTGTTTTAAGAAGGATTCTGAATTCGATCATTCCAAAGGAGAGCACAATCTGAAAACTTCTGAGCTGTTTGAAGTGCTGCCCTCCCCCACAGCCTCTGAGAATCGCTTCAGTTGTTGAAAGCATTTCATGACACAGGTTGGCTTTTAAAGCCTGTTACAGTGCAAGCCCCTGAAATAGTCCAAGGTGAGAGGCATTTAAAACCAGTTGTAGACATGGGAAATTCCAACAGTTACTTCATTTGGGTTTGGTTTGGTTTTTTTTCTGAAAATTCCATAGAAATGCACCAATTTGGGAGAAGCATTTAGATTTCAGTGGAGCTTCAGATTCTGACATGTTGTTGTCAGCACCTCTCCGATCAAAACACTTATTTAGATTTTATTCTGAAGAGACCTGATAACATTGTTATCTTGGGTGCTACAGTTAGAGGCACCCTTGAAAAGCAGCCCTCATTTCCACATGAGCATCAGAGTGCCTTTTGTGTACACAGTGGTCAGTCTAGGGGTGGTAAATATATTAATTTAGCTGTATCAGAAGCATGTGCATATTAAACCTATGAGCATTTAAGGATTTGGATCATTTGGTGTGATAGATTTCAGTGCTTAGTAATACAAAAGTCGAGCTATTCCCACAATTCCATTTTAATTGCTACTCAGTTTGACAAACTGTGCTAATTATCCCATGCTACCTTTAATCTCTCTGCCTTAGTTTCCTCATAAATAAAATAAGAATAGCACCAGTGTTAGCAAAGTCAAGGCTTGCAAGATTCTATGCTGACAGCATGAAAAAATTCCCTGAGGAAATGAATCCTCCCTTGTTTTCTTGAACACTATATTAATCTTCCTGCATTTGCCTGCTCAGGAGTCTTAAAATTTTTTTTTTAAATTCCTTGCATGCAAGTTTTGTGGACCTCGTTGAGACTCTTTTATTAGATCCAGTGAATTTCCATCCTGTAAGGGTTCTGTGGCAGTTATTTACAGGAATTCATGACATGTAAATGAGAGGGAATGGTTTCTCTGTGTGAGTTAAATATGGCACAGTGAACGAGTTCTCTGAAGCTCTATAAGGAAATCCTCATGGAAATCTCTATCCCAAACAGTGCACTGGCAGTCTCATGGGGTGGTAGGAACCTGTGGCCCCACCTTCCAGGAGGATCCCTAAGGTGTTCATCATGTTTATACCAACAGCTGTGTGTGGGATCCTTCCTTTTTAATTCCACTCACCTTTGGCTGAGTGATTGTGTGTCTATCCCAAACAGTGCACTGGCAGTCTCATGGGGTGGTAGGAACCTGTGGCCCCACCTTCCAGGAGGATCCCTAAGGTGTTCATCATGTTTATACCAACAGCTGTGTGTGGGATCCTTCCTTTTTAATTCCACTCACCTTTGGCTGCTCAGCCCTGGTTTATAACTCTCTGCTAGGTAGTTTCTGGGGTTGTTGCTGTGTTTTCCTGTCCCCCAGCGCAGGAGTAGGGAAGCAAGAGACAGCAGAAGGTTGTCAGGCTGAACTGATCTGCCAGGATCTGAGCTTATGTTTCTAGAAAGTCTGATGTTCAAACCATATGCTGATAAGCTGTTGCAGATTTGGTATTCTCATGCAGAGAAGCCTAATGATGCACAAGCTCTCTGCTAATCATGCTCCTGTGCGTTTTATCCTGGCATTTGATTCCCGACTTCAAAGGAATTAGTTAAGGTCTGTGTGTGAGCATTATATCAACAGCTGTTAAAAGCTCTGTGTGTGGCATTTCTGGGACATGCAGGGCACTGAAAAAATACTGTATGTTTGGAGTTTGTATTTAGGCATGAAAAATGTGTATTTCCTTTAAAATGTGCTTCTAATTACACTTTTTTGAGCTGCTTTGAGAGTGTTCATTTTCTCAAGGGATTACCTTCACAAGTTATTTTTCTGTCATGTAATATAGTCTGATATCATAAAAATTTATTTGTTGTAAAGGAAAAAAAGGGTCATGGAAGTTATTTCACAGAGCTGCATTACACTCCTTATATTGCTGACACAAAAGAACACTGCATCATCATTTGTTTCATATGTTTTCTTGTGTCCCATCCTGGAATGTGCTAGTGCGGGAACAAACTAGCAAATTTGAGGAGGGGTGGGTGTTGGAAATACACGGATGACTTCATGATAAATGTTATAGAAGGGCCTTTCAGCAGCTACTGTGAGTAGGAGCGTGGGTCTCTGTGTTGTGCTAAGCGCTCTAAGCTCAGTTCCAATTGCCCAGGCCTTAACAAACATGTTTTAGGCAGCGTCTGAAGGGTAAAACCCTAAATCTGATCGTAAACATTTTCTTGGTAAAGCACTTGGAGCCCTACTGACAGGAAAAGACAAGAATTAGGATTATTACTTTAATTGTAAATTCATAGCAGGCAGGTGGGTAAGAGCGAGCAAGACGAAACACTTTGTGTGGGAAAAATCCCGTGGGGAAATACTTGGGTCTATTCCCTTTCTCTGTAGGTCAGCTCAAAGCGAATCGGTGTTTTCGGGAGGTTCGTGCTCAGGCTCCTGTGACAGCAGAGGGCAGTGCAATGCAAGCAGCCGGCCCTGCCAGCTCCTGTCCCCGTGTGTCACACACCTTCCCAGGCATAGGTGGGGCTCTGGCGCTGCGACGAGCACGGAGCAGGCGTCTCCTCGCCCTGTCCTCCTTGCTCTGATGGGCCAGCCCCAAACTAAGCACTGCTGATTCACTGTTTGCAGCGAGCAGGAGCAACGATGCTCAGTGGAAAGAAGCAATCAACTGTTAGGAGGTGGAGGAGGTAAAACAGAGTTTGGAAGCCCCAGCTGAAGAATCTGTGTAATTTGAACTGGAATAAATTAGTTGTTTTCCCTGCTTGGTCTCTGTGACAGGCTTGTCTTGTTTCAGCCGGCTGTATTTATCATTCAGCTCACTGACGGCTCAGGTGGGAAATCCGCAAGGGAGATGTGAGATAAAGACTAAACTCTCAAATGTGTTGGCAACTCTAAGCCCTTGTAGAAATCTTTGACTGCTCTTTCAGTGCACAAACCCTGCCGAGCAAATCCTGCTGGGAAGAAGTGATCATTTCACTACACCAACACAATTTGTTGTGCTGGTGGTCACTGTTGGAAAATTACTCAAGGAGAACCTCTGTGTATTTACTTTCCTGTTTAATCGTGTGTAAACTTTCCTGTACATAAGCAGAAATCAGTCTCACTATTGGGTCCTGTTTTCATTGCATTTT
Source organism: Corvus brachyrhynchos (assembly GCF_000691975.1). Taxonomy (NCBI): domain Eukaryota; kingdom Metazoa; phylum Chordata; class Aves; order Passeriformes; family Corvidae; genus Corvus; species Corvus brachyrhynchos. The sequence goes on from NW_008246060.1 coordinate 4,522,124, forward strand.
AAATGAGCCTGATTTCTTGAGCATACTTCTGTTGTATCTTTAAACAGAAATAATTACTTGCTCATAAGTTTCCTTTAATTTTGTATCCAGTAGGTAACACTTCCTCCTCAGACCTTCAGCAACAGAAGTCATCACTTGTGCTTGGGCTCAAAACTTTATTTGGATTTTATTCCTGTGAAACATGAGGCCTGTTGTGATCAGATTTAATTTGAAGATAAGATTTCTACAAGTAGAGCAAGTACTAATCAAGGTTAGAAAAACTTACAAATTCCACATTACTGCCCTGAATTAAGATACATGTAAGCAAGCAATTTTTCAGGGAATTCAATTACTAATATATTAGACCTGGGGCTTTACATTGGGAGTCTCTTGTTTGTTTGACTTGTAGCTCTGTGAAACCTTGGACTCAACCTTTTTTATTTTTCTAGCAGTTCCAGTACTCAAGGAAAAGATTCTTAATAACCCCTACAATGCAACTGTTTAAAAATGTCCTTCTGACCCTTCAGGTAAACTGAGTCCACATTAGCCTGTCCCCGTGTTCACATATAATTTTTCCCTTATACTGTTTATTCAGAAAATCTTTCCTGGTCTCTCTTCTCAGATGGAATCCTTATTTTAACCAATAGCAAGCATATCACTCTTAAATGACAATTTATTTTAATTTTAGCAGTAAGCAGCCAGGCCTTTATACCTTGACTGTTAGCTCTGTGGAAATAAAACATGGTACTCAGCAAACATGCTGCTGCTGGATCTGTGTCATCTCTCAGGACAGTTGTGTTTTGTACCATTCTGTAGAATAATTCATTTTTTCAGACTGAATCCAGCAGAGGGAGTTGTTTGGGTTTTGGTTAGATTTTTTTAAAGTAGTGATGGCTTTTTTTCTCCTATGTTCCACAGACGCTATAGTATGAGTTACTGTTGGTACCTACCAGCAGCCTGAAGAGCAGGAAGCTGGTGCTGCCTTATGTCAGTGTAGAAGGCTGACTTCTCCTGTCAGTCATAGATTACATTTGGTTTTTGTACTTTGTAATTTGGTTATTGGTAGCTACTTCTTTGTCCCTCTCTTCCCCACTGAGCCGTGAGCATTACTGAGTTTATCTTTTCATTGCCTCACTACAGAGGACACAAACCTTTCAACAGCAGAGTGCAGACTGACAGGGAATTAACCTCTTACTTGTGGAACCAGGAAATGTCCCGAGTCTGCTCCTCAGAGATGTGTCCTTGCTGTCCAAAGCCCTATTGTCAGCCTCTGTGCTATCAAAGATGTGGGAATAATTAATTCTCAGCTTCGGGGTTTGGGTGGTTTTGTGGAAAAACAAAGCACACACTGTCTGAATTCATTTTAACTCAGCTATTTATGAGTCTCTTTGAAGCTGCAGCTTCAGTATGGATTCCACCTCTGTTTTCTTCCTTTAATTTGCTCCATTAAAACATGCCTGACCTCTCAGCATACCTTTGGCACTTGCTGTGTTCTGACTGGCTGCAGCTGAGCCTGCTGCCATAGCAGGGCATCTGAGTGAGATCTGGTGGAAATGCACAGCCCTGACTCCCAGAGCAGCTGGCCCAGCTGCTGACAGATCTGTACAGGGCTGTGCCTTCTCTATTGCTTTTGTTTTGGAAGCTAATGGCCCTGGCTCAAACAAGACCATTTCCCAGGATGGACCATTTATTCTGACATGGTCTTCATGGTTGGTTTTTTGGGGTTCCTTGGGTTCTTTTATTGTTTTGTTTGGGTTTTTACCTGCACAACACTAAGGTGCCTTCCTGCCATGATGGAAGGTACATGGAAATCTCTGGCCACTTGCCCGTGTTGGACGTCCCTCAGACTTTGTTACTTGCCTGTTCAGCAGTTGTTACGTTCAGGTTGGATGCACACTGGTGCCTTGGCTCTCTGGTGACCACGGTGACCACCTGTCATGACTGACCTGATGAATCTCGTGATGCTCAACGTGGCCAGCAGTACCAGTGCCAGGGATTAAGGAAACTCACTCCCTCAGCCCAGGGTCTCTCTTAATTTTGTGCTTCTCTGGCATGTTTTGTGGTCTGGGGCTGATGCTTTGCAGAGGCTGTGGCTTGGTGAAGGCAGCCCTGAGATTTCTGTGATCCCTGTTAGACCAGGAGGGAACTGCACACTGCAGCCAGGTCAAGGCAGCACTGCTCTGGTGCAAAGATCCACATCTCGGGAGGTTTCTGGAAGGGGAATTGCCATTGGTAGGCATCATACCAGTGGGTGACAGCCCCCAACTCCCTCCTCGTTGGCCATTTCACATGTGTGACACAGGGCACTCCCAGGGGCAGGAGCCAGGGGTCTCTCTGGGTGCTTGGGAGAGTGGGGAGAACTCCCTGCACTGCACTGCAGAAAAGGCTGTGAATAACCAGCTGCTGGGGCAGTTTCTGGAAGAGGTGCTGTAGCCCTTTGGTCTTGAGGTGCAGAGGCTTTTAGCTAAAACATTGCAGCTGGAGCACCTGGTGTTGGACCAGATTCAAGGAAAGGATTAGTGATGTGTGTTATGGTACGTGGGTGTAATTCATGAGGGGTTTGAAAGGTACAGAGGGTTTCTTGGCACTTTGAAAGGGCTGTTACCTTTTCCCCCTAAATAAGGGGATTGAAGAAAATAGTTGCTCAGTTTTAAAAAAGGAAATGGTTTACCTTTTCTTGTCTTGGTGCCTCAGATACTCCATGGAAGCCAGTTCAGTCTCTATTTACCTTGCACAGCATCGGTCATTCAGGTGACATTTCCATTTGTTTCACTGCCAGCTGAGCAGCACCTTATGGGCTCTCGAGGAGCTCAATGACATGAGTGCCCTGACTACAAGATGCTCCTTTTCCCTCTTTGGGTGCCAGAACTTTGAGCCAAGCAGATTGCTGAATGTCAGACTTGGTGGTAGATTTGGAGATTAGCTGGTGTATTCCTGAGGATGAAGCTGGGGACAAAATTCTGACCTGGCATCACCACTTGTGCTTTAGTGGATTTAATTCTGCAAGCAAGTGATCTGCTCTATGCAAATAGCTGATGCTGGGTGTCCTGCACCAAAGTGGAACGATTCCTGCCTAACATGAGCATTCAGTGGGCTTTCTGTCTTTATTTGTGAGTAAATGCTTTTGCATCATGCTAATGAGTCATGAATGGCCTCAGTTTTTTCCTCCTTTCCAGAAGGTTCTGCCACAGGAAAAAAAATGCATTTTATTTCTCAGGTACAATGAGCTTGCTCACTGCTCTTTGATAGCTTATTAATGAGTTATGGCTGTGAAAATTAGGGATGCAGCCACTTCCGGGCAGGTTCATGAGCTGTGGTGCTTTGCTAAAGCCCAAAAAGATGTTATTTTTGGCAGTGCTAGAGACATTTTGAAAGAACATCAAAGATACAAAGATGCATCTTTTGTAAACACTGTCTCTTACTAATCTCTGTGCTTCTGCTTCTGGCTGGATAAAAGTTGCCTGCTGAGATTCCTGCTTCAGCTGGTGCCCCTTTGGGGTCCGATGAGTGTGAGGCTTCTGAGCTGGTGCTCATTATTATTAATTAAGGAGCAACTCTGTTCTTGGCAACCTGAGGCATGGTTTCATGAATCAAATGCAAACTGTGCTGAGCTGATCAATAAGAGTCTGTTGCTTTCTAAAACTGGAACCACTGGTTTATACAGCAGTGATTTTGGGTTACTTTATTTGTAAGTTAATTGCTACATGATCAGCCATAAAAGGTGGTCCAGGAAGATCCACTTTCTCTTGACAATCATTGCCCTATAATTGTCCTTCACTTTCCATTTGACTGATTTGGAGGCAGGTGTGTAGTTTTTAGTTGGTTTTTAATTCTCCTCGGCTCTGGGAGGTGGTGACTGAACAGATCTCCAATTTATTTATTGATTTGAGTTCACAGCTCTAAATTATTCTTTTATCAGCCTTTATTGCTGGTTCTTCTCCTAGCTCATGCAGGAAGCTAACACTTTTTTTTTTTCTTTTTTCAAGAAAGAATTAATAGAAAACAGTTAAGTAAAACAGCAACTGAGAGTTTTGAGCTGGTGCTCAGCTAAGTTCCCATCTGTCTTTTCCAGAAGCCAAACTCAGGACTGAGCACAGCTTGTATGAAGGAGCCAAGGGTGAGTCACTTCTGGAGCCAAGAATTGAAGGATCAGATCATAAATTCAGGCTGACTAAGTGTTTGCTGGAGTTCCTTTACCAGAAGGTCTTAATATCCTTCCTGATAGACTGTGGTGGCTTCTGTACACACTGTTTACCACGCTGCAGTTTGAGACCCATAAAGCTGCTATCTGAGGCTCACTTTGAACCCTTGCAGAGCAGGGTTTTCTCAACACAACTGCAGCTGGACTGGAAGCACTGTCCAGAGGGGCTGAGCAGTGCTGGGTCCCTGTTTCAATCCATCCTATCCCCTGCCTTTTGCTGCGAGGTTGTTACTGCTGGCTGGTGTTGCAGAGTGCAGGCTGTGCACATGCATGCTCTAAAGGTGAAAATACAATTGTTTGCATTGTTTCTGTTTTCTGCATGCCTTGCTGTGTTTGATGTGGACTTAGACGGTCCCTCTCCTCCACTATTTAACACTTTTAGGCTGTTTTGAGTCAGGGCAGCAGCTGGACCCACCAGGGATATTCATTCTTCTTCAGGGCTCTGGGCATGATCTCCTGTAGTGAAAGGGCTGGGGCCTGGGATGTGTGGGTTCCTGTCTGCCCCCTCCCAGGTGTAACTGCTTCCAGGCTGCTGAGCTCCCATCAGGATGTCTGGTCTTGCCCAAGTCCACTTTAGACACCAACCATGGGCGTGTTTCAGGAGGGGAACAGCAGACTCCTGGAACATTTGAACTTCCTACCCTACCTTTTGGGGAGTTAGAAGAAGAGAAATCTGAGAACTGGGGGAGAGAGCATCAATATGGACATTGCCCATCAGGAAAGTTGCAAGGATTTTCCTTGCCATCAGCAGCACTCCAGCTGTGGGGTGACCAGCTGTGCCAATCCCCTGCTTGAGCAGGAAGAGGAACAGGCAGAAAGACCTCTCTGCTTCCACCAGCAGCTGCTTTCCCGGGTTGAGTGCCACAGGATGACACTGCTGTATCATTGAACAGCATTTTGTGAGAGCTCCTGCTGCAATGGCCAAGCTGGGTCACTCTTGGTGGGAGCCTGGTAATTAAATCTTGTTGTTTCCACCCCTCGCATGCATGTAGTAATTAAAAAAGCTTGTAATTAATGGGGACTGGGGAGGGAAATCAACTGGAACCTGTCAATTTGAGCTCTGCTCTGATGGTGAAGATTTACTCAGCCAAGTAGCTGGTTTTCTTTTACAGCTTTCTTGGGTCACAGCTGTACCTGGCCCTGTGAATAGCCAGTGAGGCTTGTCATACTCTCCCTGTCTGACCAGGGGAAAAAACCGGAACTCATTAAGGATTTTAACTATCCCAGACATTTCATTTTACCTGTAAGTATCTGAGACAGCAACTCTGATGGTATAAGAACATATATGTATGAATGTTGTGGGAGGGAATCCTTGATTTAAATACATGTATATTTCCTTTAGCAATAAGAAAAGCTACTAAAATAATAATTAAAATAAACTGCATTTGTATTCAAAAAGGGGTACATATATGTGACTCTGAATGGAGCCAAGAATCTTTAGAAATCACTGTAAAAAACCACCCAAAAGAATTTTTCTGCTGTAAAATAGCCATGAAACTTATGCCTAATTTTGCATATTTTGGTGGTTTTCTTCCCTTTTTGCAACAGAGACAAACAAATTCCCCGTATTTGTAGGAGCCATAGCTTGCAGGTTCCAATGGCTCCTGTGTTGGGAATCATTCCTGGCCTTCCCAGCAGTCCTTAAACAACTGAGAGAGTAACCAACCCTCTCAGCAGGAGTGGCCACAATGGGGTTTCTGCTGTGATCTTTCTAGGAACCTGCTGCTGCAACAACCACCTGAATTTGTACTTCAATGCAAATTTTACAGCATTGTTCCCAGCCCCCAGAAGCCTGCATCAATCAGGAGAATTGATTTACAACTAGGTTAAGAAAATAATTGATCTGTACTGGCCAGAGACAAATCAGGCTCCAGGGCAGTGAGAGGAAGAATGTTGGTATTTCATGCGAGTGGACAGACTTGTCTGTATCTGAGATAATTACCTCACTGAAATGACGTGTCACCACTCTGGGATTTCGGAAGTGTTCTATTGGAAGGCATCCATCCTCCTTGCTCTAAGTGGTCCTGAGAACCAGCTCACAGGATGGCCTGAGCCATGACACGCATTGCAGGGCTTCCAGCTGCTGATCCTCCTGCCAGAGATGCTTGGAGGCTCCACCCTGCCCTGGAAGCTGCTGAGGCAGTTTTACAGGCTCAGTGCCAAAATGCAGGATGCAATGGGCAAAAAGCCCAAGCCAAACTGCAAAAGCCCAAATCAAACTGTCTTGGAAGAACAGAACAAACTGCTGCTTCAGAAGCCTCAGTAACTTTTCCCACATCTGGGAAGCTCCGCAGAAGAACAGTACCCGGTGTAATGAGGCACGAAGGGGAGCTGGCAGACTCTTCCTCAATGTCTTTTTAGAGCTGCTCGTTTCACAACAGCCAAACTCAGCTCATATATTCCTCCTGTCCCCTTTCCTACTCTAACTGCTCCCTCATTCCTCAGCCTGCCCTCCCTCCTGCCACCTGCTGACTTGCAGAGAGACACCTGAACATTTAGCGAGTAGCTTTCAAAGCCTTTTTAGGGGTTTTAACTGCTCACGTCCTGCTGTTCCTAGTGGAGCCAAGCAGTTAAATCCTGAACTTGAAAACCTGAGAAAGTCAAAGGAAGTTAAATTCCAGGTTAGTGGTGTTCCGAGGTTGTCCCTGTGCGCCGCAGGAGCAATGGTGACTGTGTTTAGTACACAAGCTGCCTGTCTGCTGAGCCTTTCCTTAAGCCTCTGTGGCACTGATATACCAGCAGGGCCATCAGTCATCATGCTGCTCAAAGTACCAAACTTGCCCTGATTGCTGTGGGAAGAGAATGCACAACACAAATTTATCCAGGTAGGCGTGGTTCTAGCAAGTACAACCTTTTGAAAACAACTCAATATGGACTTGCTTTCAGTTTTCTAACTGGAAAGTGTCTTAGCCAAATATGAAGTGAGCTGGAAAAACCTCAGCTGCTGGATGAATGGCAGAGAGGCTGTTTTGTGGTGTAAGCTGGAAAACAACTTTTCTACGGGAGGAATATTTACAGGCTAAATCTGTACCTTATTAGCGTGGAGTGACTTGATTGCAGAAGCACTTGAACAAATTCCCTAGGAATTTATGTGAAAGGGTCAAGTAAGACAGATGGCTTTAGTGAAGGATTTATGTCTTTAAGTATTTTAATTTGCTAAGTGTTTTTTAGAAGAATTGCCTTCAAATTCCAATCTTCCCATGGAATTTCTCTCCAAGGTTTTTACAAGTAGTAATGTTATCTCAATTTGGGCCAGCTGGCTGAAATGTGTATTGCCTTGTGATGTACTCCTTGTTTTGCAGTCCTAATTAGACTATTGAAAGAGTTAATAGATGCCCATTTCAGAGCCTGCTTTTGACATCTTAATTGCAGTATAACTAATTCAAGCCTGTTCGAGGTGTACTTATCGATGTAAGGTAATGAAAGCAGCTTGAAAAGTGCTAGTAAGTGTTTAAAGAATTCTCCCTCTCATTGATATTATGAATCTTTTCAGTTTGTGTAGGAGTCATCAGTGCTCAGTGTATTGGCAGGTCAAATATTGTGATTGACACTGTGTGACCTTCCTATCTCCAAAAGCTACTCAATGATTTCCTTCTGGATTTTGAATACTTGGCTACTTCCAGTGAAGTCTCTGTTTGATTTTATTATTCTTCTCTGTCCTGGAATGAAAACAACTGCTCAAAGCTTATTCCATCTTATTTGGTGTTATTTTTATGTGTTCTGTTTGTTTTGTTCATGGACTTCACAGAATTCAGTGGAAGTAAGATGATATATCCCCTCACAGATGAGGATATTTAAAGGAGGAGGATGCTGAAGCACTTTAGTTACTACCAGTATTTCAGACATTTTCAGATGTTTTATCACTGAATTTCATTGCATATTTCTTGCCATTTTGAAATCATAAAGAGAACTTGTATAAAGAATGATAAGACAGGAGATAGCAGCTTTCTTTAGTCTTTCAACCATGCACATTCCTTCAAAGATAAAATGTGTTGCTGCTGGTTTTAGCTTTTACAAGCTTGATGGTGGGTACAAATAAGATAGAGATTTAATGCTGTGTCAAAGTAATATAACTGAAAAAGGTCAAAGGGTCAGAAGGAGAAATGTTAATTTCAATATTCTGTTAATCACCCCTTAACAGCAAGCTGATGATATGCTCTTTCATTCACAAGAAGAAATTGCTATTCACCTTGAGGGACTCAGAGCTGAGCATCCAACCAAACAAGAAGATGGGGCTTTACAACTCTGCCACTCTCACTGCATCACCCTGTGGAACAACTGGGTGTACCTTAGTCTGTGTGAACTGTGTATACATATGTTTCCCATTTGCCCATCTGCTTCTAGTCCTGCATTTGGCTCAAGGTACTGACTATGGCACAGATTGGTTGTTCTCCAGTCTGGGAGGTACCTGTTTCTGTGCTTTTAGCAGTTTCATGCTTTTAGCATGCTGTTGGCATGGCTGAACTGAGTCTCAGGGCTGACAGCACTGAGAATGGCTTCAGATGCATGGGTTTACTTTCCCTTTTCCAGATGTGTTTCACCAGCCCTCAGCCAGCGCTCCCTACTTTCCCCAAGTTTTGTTTCCACAAACCAAATTGACCAAATTATGCTCAGGGATGCAGGCTTGCTGATTAGTTTTAGATTGTGAAAAGCTGCCAACTCCATAAAAGCCTTAGCAGCATTTTGGACCATTCCCTTGAATTTAAATCTTAACTGTGGATTAGCTGCTTTAGAGGATTAGGACTGTGACACACCCAACTTGCCACCTTGAGATTCCTACCTTAAGTGGCTCTGAACTGAGCCTGGGTCACTGATGAATGTGTTTTGCTGCACGAGGCCTGGGTCCACATACTGATCTATCACCTGTGCCAATCCCTTCATGGACAGCTGTTCGCAGTTTAAACCTATCTTTCTGATCAGTGAAATTGCTGCCTAATGCACAGCGTCTCTCAGTCTGTGGCATTTATGCTGCTGTGATAAACAATGCCCTTAATTCTAAGTTAATGAATCGATGTTAATGAGCACTCATTGTCCACAGACGCCCACACTCCTTCAGAAGGGGGAGAGAACAGTCACTTAACATCCCAGCGGCCACAGGAGGCACAAGGGAGTTCTGTTTGTCTGCAGCTTTTGTTGGAAGCTTCTAAAAATACTCTCTTTCCTTGCCTTGAGCTGACTCTCCAGCATTTCTTTGTTGTGCCTTCCTTGCAGCAGCTTTCTGCTCCCATGGACACGTGGACATCTAACACACATCCAGCCTCTGTGCTTTGTGAGGTACTTCTGGCTGTGAGCCTGCTCTGTGCCTGAGGTTGGCTTTCTGACTCCTGCTGCAGGGTGATGATCCTGGTGAGGAGCTCTGCAGGGCAGTTCTGGGTTTGCTGGAGAGCTTTGTGTGGGAGTTTAAAGCTGCTTTCACAGCTTTGGTAATGGGACTGTGTGGGAGGGACTGCCAAAAGAGATGAGAAATCTGTACCCAGAGCTATCTCTGAAGGATTGGAAGGAGTGCCCCAGAAGATGTGAGCTTGTGGAGCTGAAGGTTCATGTGCCATGTGACAGTGTGGAAGGGAGCGACCCTCAGCATGTTTGAATCTCTTACAGCCTAATGTGTTGTACAGGAAAGCACTCTGAAGAAGTTAGAAGCACAATATATAAAACCAGAGAGCACTGTTTCTAGGCAGTATGAAACAGCATTCACAAGCCTTGTCTCATGGTTTGTGTGAAGGTTTAGTGCACATCTTAATCTGTGGTGCTGACAGTGCTGACTGTTTTAGACATTTGCATCTCCTTGTTTTGATAGTGAGCACATCCTGGAGTAGGGGTCATTTTTTCTCCACAGAAACAACACTTTCTCCAACAAAAGACTTCTGGATGCATGTTTATAAAAGGTAAATCTCCCTGGGTTTTACTCTGAAATATTCTGGGGTATGTGCTTTTCTGTCTTAATATCCTGAGTCAGGCTTGAAGAATGAGAGTCCTCGATCCGGTTTCACTGACTTGCATAGAAATAACTCTTCCCTATACCAATTTACCAGGTTAAAAAAAAAAAAAAAGAGATCTGTGAAGCTTTTTTTCTCCTTACTGAACTCTATTAGCAAGTCTCCGAGTAATTCTGCAGGTTTTGCCCCATTTTCTGTACCCCTGGATCTTTGCAAATCAGCTTAGAGGAGACTTCAGAGAGGCAAGGTTAAGAGCTGCCTGGTAAGTGAAAGTGTGTAGTCAAAGGCTGCCTCAGTCTGTTCACTCTTTCTTCTTTTTTGGGGAAAGAGAATGGAGCTGAGCTCCAGCAGTGATGGAAATGAACACTTCTAAATGAGGGGCCATTATGAACACCGGTGCTTAAAGGAAGATGGACAGTGAGACTTGACTACCTCTTCTAGACCACAATTTTGTAGGTTATTCAGAGTGTATTGATTGCCAAGAAGTAGTCTCTGAGCCAAGTGGATTTCTTTTTCTTTCTTATTTTCAGGTCCGTATTTATTATTGCAATAACAAAGATTGTGAGAACAGCTAATACACTTGTCACTGCACCAGAGTGAAGCCAGAAGGGGTCTTTATTGCTCTGTTTTTCTACTTGTTACTGTGGCAGGGAGGCTGTTTCTAGCAGGGCATGTCCATGACTGTCTATTTTCTCACTTAATGTTTAATGCAGTTATTAATTGTGAAATCACAATGTTTTTGCAATGTAAGGTAGGTCATGTATTGTTGTAGCTCTGCTGGTTAGACCTGAGGTTGTCTGAGCTGTCAAAAGGACCTACGTGTGCAGTGGAAAGGAGATACATGAGAGGCAAGATGGTGATGGGATGGCAGCCACGCCCTAAAGATGGAAGTGGCACTGTGGGTTCTTTCAGTCTGCCTTGCTATGGGCTCAACTGTGAAAAGATCATTTTGCAATGTAATGGCAGGGAGAGTGTACAAAGGACAGAACCAGCATCTTCCTGGAGCTGTTTAAGGAAAGAAAGAAAGGCATCAGAGACAAATTACAGCAAGGGAAATTCTCATTAGTTATTAGGGAAGAAAAATTGGTCATGACAGTGGTGAAATACTGAAATAGGTTATCCTAAGAGCAAGCTCAGCTGACTAACCTGACCTTAGAGCACCCTGCATTGAGGAGGTCTGGATTCCTCCTGCACTTACTTTTTCTATATTTTTTGCTTCTAAATCTGAGAGTTCCTGTGCCTTTTGAAGAAGTAATGTGAAAGCCCAGTTGAAAAAATCACGTATCTTTAATGAAGCCTGCTTGTGCCCTCTGAGCAATCCTGAGGGAATAGCCAGTGCAGAAAGCAAGGCCTGCTGCTGAGTCTGGTGTGAGCAGGCTCCAACTGTTCATTCCATAAGTATTTCAGTGATATTACAAGTTTTGCTGATATAAATCAAAGTGCTCCTTGAAACCCAGTAAATAACAAATCCAACCATATTTTTAGCCCCTACCAGCAAGAGACAATCACCCCCCACAGTTAAACACATCCCTGAGGCAGCTCCCCCAGCATTAAACACAACCCTTTGCTGCCTGGGCCTCACTCACTGCACGCTGTAAATCCAGGAGGAGAGGGAAGGTTTCTGATATTTGCAGATATGTAGTAAAATATGTCAGGACCACCATGGAACCATGCAAAAAGAAAATTGTGGCACAGAAACAATGTCTCTCACAAGCTTTCTGGATCTGCTGAAACTAACCTGGGCTGGGCATGCCAAGCAGAGAGGGGTGGTGTGGGTTAGTTCATGTTGCTGTCCCACAGCACTGCCTTGAGCATTCCTATAGGGAAATTAGTTTCAGATGACTGTTTTCTTTGTTCCCGTAGTGAAGGTAACATGGAAGTTGTCCCTCTGAACAAAGTTCCTCAGTAGCAGGTGACAGTCTCACTCTTGGGGCTGGAAGGAGCTGTGCTGCATCCGTGCCAGAAAGCAGCAGGACTTGAGGTAATACTACCAAATCTAACAGAAAGAGATGGAAACAAAACAAGCAGGAGGGGAAAAAAAGTGGCAATCAACAATTCCAAACCAGAGCCTAAATCAAAGAAAAAAAGGGTATATTAGTTGTGAACGAGCTCTGGTCTGTTGGAATTTCATTTTTGGACATGTTGGTATGGGTGGGGAAATGGATCATAAGGCAGAAACCATAACTTTAATATGGTTTCTATGATGCCAATTTTGAATTCAAATCACAGAGCACTTACTCATTGTCAGATATAGAGGACTGTTGACTTCCAGGCCATTAACAAAATGATATCATGTCCCAGACAGGAAATAAATCATCCTTTGGAACTTGTCAGGTTGGGTTAAACAGCTGAGGCTGGCTCTCCTGAAGGCTCCCTGCAGCTGTGAGGTAGCTGGGACTGGATTCAGAGTCCTCAGCTTCTAAATCAGCCATGGAGCAAGAGAGCTGGAGCACTGGCCCTGTCACTGTGTGCCTGGCAGGGGCTGCATGGCCCTGCCCACCCCTGGTGGAACAGAGGGCTGACAGCAGGGGCAAAACAGCCAAAAGCAGTGTTCCCTGGCCTGTCAGGCTTGTCTGCAAGCTAACATGGACTGTCTGTAGCAATCTTCTCCTAAATGCTGCACTTCCAATATTTTCAGCCATGTTCATTTACTTGTTTTGGCCTATGATGTATAAGAAGAAGTGTTGTCTTCCAGAGAGAAATGCATCCATCCTGGCTTCAGCTGGAATAGAGTTCATTTCTTCTCAGTAGCTGATACAGCGCTGTGTGTGGGACAATTTGTGTTTTAGACTTTATCAGCCTGTGATGTTTTACTTGCTGTGGGAGTTGGAATGAGAACCAAACATAAAACTTTTCTTGACCCATTTTAAGCACAGCTGCAGTTTATCACCAGACAATGGTAAATAAATAATATGGGGCAGCAGGGCCGGGTGTATAGTGTGGTGATTCTCACCCATTTCTCAGGTTTCTCAGCACTCAGACACAAGCAGTGTTTTGGAAAGCTGATCAGTATTGTGTAGTGGGTTGAACCTGAGTTGATGGACAGATGCGGTAATAGTTAACCCTAGAGGACTCCAGAGCCTCAAAATTTGGCAAACAGATGTTACTCAGTTTCCTGAATTTGGTGGACTTAAGTATATACATTCTTCTATAGACACCTTTTCAGTAATGACGCTTCCCACAATTTCCATGTTTAAACCGCGTGGAAAGGCGGGAATTGCCTTTCGTTTGAGCTTGACTGCTGGAAGGTGGGGGGGTCTTTGGGCCCTGGCCCTTCCCTGCCCCCTTTCCCAACGCCATGGCATGGACCTTGGGTCGCTGCTGGGGGAACTGTCCCCAAGCTGCAGGCAGCTAAACCCAGCCATGGACTGCTGTTGGAACCCTGGATTCTGAGAGTTTCAGCCTTTCAGTGCTGAGAGGCAGTGATCCTCAGCACACTGTATTCGATCCAAAACCCTGGGAAAAGTTTCCTAAATTGTGTGATAACACTGAGGTTGTTGCTCTGTAATTAAAAGTTATGTCACTGGGTGAAATATGTAGAAATGTAGAAAATTAGGTTTAGAACATATAGGTAATAATAGGTTACAACATGGAGGATTTTGGGTGTGGATTTTTGTCATCTTCCTTCTCCTTCTTCTTCACAAATCTGGATGTTCTGTCATTGGGTTAAAAGTTCCGCACTGCAGAACTTGAAAAGTTAATAATTGGGTTGTAAGTAAAAACATATCTTATAATTGGTTAGTTTAGACTTTAAAAAGCTTGGAAAAGTAAAACTCACGACCATTTTTTCACCCTTCCAACAAAGAGGCACTCTCTGTGCAGTGCTGACTTTCGGCGGGGGGAAACATGCAGACAATCCACG
>NW_008246060.1:4537054-4540210 GCF_000691975.1 Corvus brachyrhynchos
AACTGTAATATCACAAACTGTTTGTCTCTTTAATCCATTTGAAGAACATGGGGGGATGGAGAATTCACGTGTGGCCTGTGAAGATTGTGAAGAGTGCCCGTACCAGGCTATATAGAAGCAGTGAGAGGCTTTTAGAGACTTGTGGCGAAGAAAGCCTTTGTGTGCAGGCCAAAATAACTCATCCTTAAAAAGATTAATAACCCCATGTGATGGCCCATGTTTTGCAGTGTGAAGGAACTGTAAGATTTTTCATGGGAGAGATGTTTTACACCACAGCAGATTGTTTCTTTCCGGGCAGATCTGCTGTTGGTGGCAGTTTGGGAACCATGTAAAGCAGAAGAAAACCCTTCTTTTTCCTTAAGCATAATAAAGATGCTTTTCAAGAACTGCAACACTGACTAACATCCCATGTTCTGTTATCCTTTGTATGAGTTGGGTAAAAGGAGGAAAGTGCTGGAAGGGGGAGTGGGTTTGCTCTAATTTCTTGTTATTTCTTTCTACTTTTAATTCTATTAGTAATAAAACTCTTTCTTTGTATCGCAACCGTTTAAGTTAGAACCTGTTTTGCTTTCTCCTAATTCTTATCTCATAGAAGGGAAATAAGTAAGTAATGGATATTTCGAACCAAACCACTACATGTTCTTATTGGGTTTCCCCCCATCGTTTTAATAATAACACCTTATCTTCAAGCTTCCTGTCTTTGTCCCATCATCGTGCTGATAGTCTCAAACTATGTTAAGACCCCTCTGCTAATATTAATGGCAGGTTTCAGTTCTGTGGAACTGCTCTGGATGCTGGAAGAAATGAGGGTAGAAAATGGCAAAATTGGCTTTCCCAGCTACGTTCTGATGAGATGTGCACAAATTGTTTCTGTGGCACTTGGAATCAGGACTCAGTAGCAAAGAAAAGGAGTAGAAAGGTGTGTGCACACATGTGGGTTATGGGGGTGGGCCAAAATCTGAGGACGCCTGGAATTAAAATTTATATTTACAGAGCGTGGTCAGGTTTTGCTTTTAGATGTTTTGCTGCCTGCTCTTGCCTTTGCCTCAGGGAGTGGTGGAAGACACAATTCTTGTTACTTGAGAGGATGAATTTTTTTGTCTTAGTTTTGTCATTTGACATAATAACATGCAGCTAGAGACAGTAGCTTTCTGGGAAGGAATAAATAATTAGCAGAAATATGTGGGCTGTGCCTCTACAAAGCTTATTTGTATTTCAGACCAGGATGGGAGCAAGATCACAATTGTTCTTGCACCACAGCTGTCTTGTCTCCTTGTCAACAAAATTCCCATGTCTTTTCTTGGTCCTTCCTCTATTGTGTCTCTCCAACAGTTCCTCTGCTGGGGAAAAGAGAAACCTTGGACTTGTGTTTGCGTTAAAGATTTTGTTATACATTTGGAGCAGCTTTTCTGTACAGAATTCTTTACTCCCTCTGCTCTAAAATGCCAGCATTTCTCTTTCCTTGAACTTGTTTCTTTTGAAGAGCATTTTGCAATGTTACAGAGAAGAATGTGACACAAATTTAAACTGTATGGAATTTCCTCAGTGTATTGCTCATATTGCAGCTCAGACCAGGTTATATTCTGGCCAGGAACAAGGCAATCACATGAGAACCTAGTGCTGACTGTACAGTGTTATTTTTTATTATAGACAGAATAATAGGCTCAACCTTCTGCCAAATGCCCTTTCTTTGCCACACCCTTCTTACCTTCTTCTGTTTGTATAAGATTAGTGAAGTATAGAGAATGTTTAATTAAGTTTAATTGCATGACAGCTTAAAAGTGGGAAGGTAATTACTCATTTAATTATTGTGCTGCTTCGTGCTTGAAGTGTGTGTGTAATTGCTCTTTTTATAAGGACAGTCAACTTTGCAAGCTTGCATGAAATTATAACAGCCCCATACCTTTTTAAAATGAAACTAAGCAAGGAGAGAGGTGCATTCTGTTACCCCAGGCATTCCCCCTTCTGTCAGTTTTGCCCTCCCTCCATGACATTTCTGCACAGGGAAGGACTGTAACATTAATCACATAGCCCATTCTCTTTTGCCTATTTTTCATTAACAGTTGTAGAACATGCTGAGAACTTGGGATTCCAGACATGCCAGTGTAAATTATTATTTCCTGCACTGTCTTCCTTAATTATTTCTACTGTGGCAACCCAATATATCATGGAATTTGGCTCTGTTATACAGTCAAAGGTTAAGTGATTCCTAGTTATGAGTGCTAATAGGAAGAGACTTTTCCAGTGTGCATAAGGATTCTCAAAGGTGTCTAAACAACTGCCCTTCTTTGCAACAGTTCAATTCTCTTCTGCCCTGACTAGTACTAGCAGCGAGGCTGAGATACTGAGCTTTGGACAACCCAATAATGCCTGGAGCATCTACTCGTGATGTCCAAAGGATGATTTCCCTGTAGAAGTCACCAGAGTGGAAAGAAGCAGAGCAGTGAAGGAGAAAGCCAGCTACTCAAACACAATCACTTTTGTAATTGCAAGGGGACTCAGTCCAAGGTAGTTGCAGGCTCTAAAAGATTATTTTTTGTTTAAATAGCAAACAGTTAGATTATATGAAATCCCAGTGCAAAAAGTCCCTCTGTAGCCATTAGGCAAGCCAAAGAATTCCCCGCACTCTCTCAAGGTTACTGTCAAATTAATTTGTGTTGATGAGTTCTCTTCCCTTTCGCAAGTGAGAGGTGATGGGGGGTTGCCTGTTGTTGTGGTGAACCATGGCCAAAGCCAGGGTCAGAGGGATCAAGTGGACCCAAAGGTCCATTGGTTTGATGCTGCCACAGCCCAAAAGCCTTGAGCATTCATAAGGCTGTGAAAAATACATAAATCCGTGCCATACCATTGGCTACAGCCCTCCCCTCCCCTTATTTCTCATATTTGGTTGCTTTCCAGAGAGTTCTATGTTATTCGGTAGTTAATTGGTCCTCGTTATTCCTCCCCGCCTACCCCTTCTCCCATTTGCTGTAATTCCTTCTCCCCACCTTGGTAACACCCTGTGGCTGATGTTCCATTGGTTACTGTGTGTTTTCCCTGCCCATATTGTCGAAGTACAGGACCCCCTGCAAGCCACCTGGCTTTGGCTTTCTCTGTGGGTTTTTCCAGTCTGATAAACCCTCTCCCAGCACGTAGGAGTCCCTCCACTCTTTCATT
>NW_008246060.1:4540342-4563850 GCF_000691975.1 Corvus brachyrhynchos
GGCGGCGGACCGCGGCGCCAAGCCTGTGGCAGGAGGTCTTCATGGTGAGTTAGTGCTTTGCTGTGGCGACTCTGGTGTGACACAGCTGTCACAAGGCCAGTACTGTGTGAAAGCTCCTGCAGGAGCTGCAGACACCCAAAAGACGGTGAATGTCTGGACTGGGGCCCTGTCCGGCCTGCAGCTACCCTGGTCACTGTCCCGGTGCCTCCAGGCACTTTCCCTGCTTTTGACAGTGAGGTGGTCTGGAGTGATTCGGGCCTGTCCCCTTGGTGCAGTCCAGAGCCCCTGTGGGACCTCTCTGCTGTGCGGAAGAGAATATTCCTTGTCACTGGCAGCAGCTTTCAGCCTTTCCAGTCCCTCAGTCTGTATCCCTGACTCCTCTCCCACCCTTTGATACTCCACTTCACTGGAATGCTTCTCCACTGCAGCACTCCTCCTGCAGCTCAGGCTTTTGTTTCTGAGTCAGTACATGAAGGAGGTGATTTGGCCTTTCAGTAGCTCTTCAGGAGCTGCTGGCATTCAGACCATATACTTCCCACTGTGAATCCTATGGATGTTATGGAAACTTTTGTCAGCAAGATAAGGTTTAGTGATAAGGCAGTAAGCACATTTGTGGCATGAGCACTAGGGTAAGAAAATTTTAGTTAAATACATCTCATCCTTTCTTGCCTCATTCTTTTACTACTGTCAGAGGGGAAAAATACTTGCTGTTTCCTGACAAGAAATTAAGAGAGCACCAGACTTGATGTTTGGATATTTCAGCTTTTGTCAGATACTTGAAAGACCTGTAGGAACATATTGCCCAGTGATAAGTAATTCCTACTAGTCTGTCTGCTGCAGGAGTGGAGAGGCAGGATTTAGAGGGTGGTGACCTGAGAAAGCAAGTTTCCTTGCATGGTCTGGAAAAGAGAGTGGGTAGTTGGCATTAAAAGTGGCATAGGGGAAGAGGAGGATTCCAGAATCAGTAGGACTCCTGATGTGTTTGTAGAGACGAGGAAAATTCTCCTTTGTGCAGGGCTGTGCCTGCCTCCGGTGAGGCCCAGCGCTCCTGGGAGAAGCACTCTTGATAAGGCAGCTCCATTTAAGCACTGGCTCCTGGCACCACAGGATATTGCCAGTTCTCCGCCCTCTACAAGTCAGCATCTCCCAGCTCTGGATGGGCTTGGAGCGAGCTGTTCTGGGAAATGTCCTCTCAAAGGCAGTAGGCTTCAGAGTTAGCAGAGCTGGAGCAGAAACTAAGGCCCAGAAGATCGTAATGTTTACAGCCTGGTACTGCTGTTAAATCTGTGTTAATTTTTTTTCTAGGAGAAACTGTGAAGAGGAATAGAGAGACTCTGCTGTAGAAAAATGAATTTTTTAGTTTTATTTTTGGTTACCTAGAATAAAAGCATAACCACGGGGTGTGCAGAGGTGTGGGAGCAACAGAAATTGTGCTTAGTGAATGATTAGGTAATGAGGTAACTTCAGGCAGAATTGACCAAAATGAGTGACATGTGAATGTCATTAATGTCATTAATGTTGAATTAACCTCATATGAAGATTGTTTGGGTAATCAGCTGCTTCATTTGATGAGCACCAGGCGATCTTGATTTTCTTCCACTGCCACTTGAACCTCATCTGCTGATTTGGAACACCAGGTGATCAAGTGCTAATTTCATCAGCTGTGTGGCCTGGGCATTTATAGTCTCTGGAGGGTTCTGTTGACCATTTAGAGGCTGTGGTTCTCCAGATTTGGATGTTTTATTTGTACATGAGTGCTCTTTACTGTGTTTAAAAAGACTGTCTCCAGGTACAGCCATTTATCTAAGAGTGTTTCTGGAAAATAGGCATTGCCTGGTGTGGTGGGTACAGCATTACTGCAGAAACAATTAGAGGTAAAGATCAGCAGCTGGAAATGTGCCTGAATGCTTTGCTTGAATCCTTAATTTGAATTGTTTGAACAAATGGGGTTTATTTTTTCAGAGGAAGAACAATCAAAATCTTTCTTAATGGGTGTATTGCAGATAATAATAGTGTCACAGAGTCAATAAAGTTAATAAGGGTGTTCTACTCCTGAGATGCTTTTTGATCAGAAGCTCTGTTGGCAATTGTGATTTTAGATAAGCTGTGCTAATCCTATGCACTTTTTCTCTCCATTATTTTTTCATTTGGTGCAAAGAACAGATCCTCACCTCAGTCCAAGTAGCAACATGGCAACTAAGATTTTTTTTTCTCCAAGAAAGGAAAATTTTCTCTTATGCTTCATGTTGAAAATACAAAAAGAAGTTGATAAATTTAATGCCAGTAATTTACTTTCTTGGAAATGTCACACAGACTAACTAAAAAATCTTGAGTTGAAAGACCTATAGAAATAAGTCTTGATAGATGGTTTTTATTATTATTATATATGGTTTCTTTAAAAATGTAGAAATAACATGCTGGAAAAGGAAAGGTCAAGGGAAGGTGGTTCCATCTAATTTTGCTCTTGGAATGCATGAAGCATGACCGGAATTTAAAGCAATCTTCTGGAGGTGGGTCCAGTTACCTAGGGGTTTGAATGAGTATAAGAGATGGGATGTGTGATGACAGGCTCACTTTCCGGGAGAAAATAGATTAATCTTGCACAATGATTTCTGAGAAGTGAATTCACTTTATAATTTCAGTTCTTATTTTACTTTTTATTCGGAAAGATTTCAGGAACACCTGAAATTTTCTGCTGAAAAACTCTTCTATATGGGAGAATCACACAAGCATAAGAAGCTGAAAACAAATCGATTTATACTACAACTTATTGGATACAGTAGCTTAGCAAAATTAGCTGTTAGGTTTCTCAGATGCTGCTGGCCTGAAGGGTAAACATTATTTCTGTGTGGTCATTGGTGCTTGCCATCCCATGAAGTGTAGGTTTGTTGGCCGAGGTGGTGCAAATGCTGCCTTTATCTAGGAACAAAGCAGCTCTAGATCCCCTGAAGTAGCTTTTGTGTTTCTAGGCTGGCCTGGGCGTTGTTTTGATCTCAACAACTATTTAGGCACTTTCCTTTGCCTTTAATGGCAACCATGCAGTTCTGCTGGGCAAGTTCTGGTTGCTTTTCCAGATGCAGTGCCCCTCGCCAGGAATGTGCCCAGGAAGGCCCTGGGCTCCCAGGGCTTTTATTTGTTGGAGGAAAGTTGATATTCCCCTCCCAGCAACTGCAGAGCAGAGAGGAGCTTGGAGGAAAGCTCCCCAGCCAGGGAATAGGCAGGAGAAGCTGGCAGAAAGTGCTGTGCAGCAGGAACACAGGAGCTGATTTGTTGAGGGAAAGATGAGGGAAGGAGAGGTTTTCAAAGGGCAAGTACTTACAAAGATTAAATGTTACAGAGCTTGATCCGCAGCTGGTAAACAGGAAAATGCCAGGGTGATATTTCTGATGTGAATGTCTCTGCAGATTAACAGTAATTAAAGCTGGTTTTAGTCTTCTTGGGGTTTTCTTTTCCCTCACTGTCCACGTGCTTAGCCATTAATGTTAAGAATCAAGTATATTAATACCATTTTAAAATGTCTATATTTTTTTCCTCATATAAAAGCTCTAGTAGATTATGGATCAAGTCTGTACTGTGTAAGCCCAATTGCTCCAGAGCGATACTTCCTCTGTAATCATATTTCTTTTTAACTGCATTTCTCATTTATAATCCCATATATTTATGACATGACATCCTTAAACTTCCCCATACAAACCACTCAAAAATCAATAATATTAGCTAAACTGGTAACATGAGTTGCAGACAAGTTGGGTATCATTACTAAATTCTCCTTTGCTGTAAACAGGAGCAGATTTTTTTTTTTCTGTTTTGTTGGTTGGTTGCTTCTTTCCTCCCTTCTCCTGCTTTTGCCTCTTTTTTTTCTCTTTCCAAGAATATTTGCATTGAGGGAGAACACAGCGGTCTTTTGAAGATGCTCTTTTTATGCAGGATGGCTTGTTCTTGGGAACATAGAATCCATACAGCTGCAGGCTTGTTAAATGCGTGCAGAATTGTGCCCTGCATGTTCTCACTGAGCCACGTGGGGATGAGTTAATCTCCTTGACCTGGGCCCTGATGTGAGTCCAGCTGAGTGTTTCTCTGTGTTCACCCCCTGCAAAGCATGAGAAATATGATTCTGCCATCCTGGACACAGCTCTCTGTCTATATACAACAAGGCAATTGCATCAAATTCCAGGGACAAGGATTGCAGCTAAAGCCCTGTATTAGCATAGTATTGCATATGTACATATTCTAGCACCATCTAGCAGTTTTCCAAGGTAATGTCTGAAATAATAAACATAAAATAATAAAGCAATGCCTAATCAAAGTTCATATGTAGTCTGGAAAGAAAAGCCCACTGGGTTATCTCTCATGTCCAAGCTTATGTACAGATGTAATCTTACTGCTAGACTGGGACTGTTGGATCCTGTTTGTTTCCCGTTCAGGTGGCATTTGGAATCAAGCAGTTCCAATCTGCCTAAGCTGTTCTACGGATAAGCAAGGTCACACCACCAAAGTATTTGCACTTCTCAGAGTATCTGTTTGGCCACTTTGCTGTCTTCCACCTGAGGGCTGTGAAACATCACGTGAAAGATGAAGTGCTGTTCTGAGCCACAGCAGGGGGAAGCTGGAGTTTCAGCGACCGAGTCCTTCCAGGAGGTGCAGTGGAGTCTTCCTGAAGCCCTGTGTCTCTAATAAAGCTTTTGTGAGAGATGCAGATTGATGACACACCTGGTCTAATGCACAACTCTTCCCCCCTTCCCTCAGGTGGTATCCTGTCCTACATGTGCAGTGGGGCTCGCTTCCAAGAGCTAAACTGGCAGGATTTAACCTCACAGAAACAGTTTTAGCCTGTGAAGAATGTCAGTGTGCTCAGCAGCTATGCTCAGTGTATCAGACCCATTAGACCATAATTACCTGGTGGTGGGGAGGAGTGTCAGTGGATTATTCACTTTAGGCAGTTTTGAATCAAAAAATAAGAAATGCACAAATCATTGCATGTGACGTGATATGAAATGAGACCCATGACAGATTAAAACCTGTGATTTTTATTTTTTTTTACTGAGCATATACCTCTGGGATCCACCCTGTTCTCACTGCATGTAATAAAGTCAAGTAAAGGGCAGAGAGATAACTCAACAGTTGCTGATATAAAAGGTTAGGATATAAATGCTATAAATATTAGGTTGCAAGATTAGGCTGTGTAAAGCATAAGGTATGGAAAAAAACTCCAGCCACAAGTATCAGATCTTTTAAAAAAAGCCCCAAACATTACTTTAAAATAACTAATAAAACTAAATTTCTACTGGCTTGAAACAAACTACCTAAAGCCAAACAAACAAAAATAGCAAATCAACAAAAAGATAAAACAAAGCCCAAGCAGGCAAGTTTTGGGATCTTTGTAAATCACAGCTTCCTCAACTTATTTCTAACAGGCAATTCAAGACCTCAGCAGTTGTCCTTCTGATGAGCCTTTAAATCACTAAGCCCTTATCAGTGCAGAGTAGAGCAACTTTTCTTCCAGCAGATCTATCCTGCCATTTCATTTGGATGCAGCAAGGCACAGCACAGAGTCACTCCCCTCAGAGTTACTGCAGCTGGTTTATATTTGTCTCTTTTTGGGGTGGGGGAGGCTTTACTCTGCTTCTCATAATCTTGTCTGTAATGTTGCCCTCATCCTTATAGGTTTATCCAAAAAAGCAGATTACAGGTGCTGTGCTCTGATTTGGGATGTCTGTTGGCCATTTTGGCTGAGTGTTAACAGGATTTTTGGTTTTGAAGGAAGCTGTTTGGATGTTTCTCTGCATTCTCCCAGTCAGTGTCTTGGATGAGGGTGGAAGCTCAGATGAAATATGGCAATGTGTGTTTTGATAAAAGGTGGGGGGGTTATGTAGAGGGCATAAAGTTTTACTTAGCTAGAAATAGTAGCAGCAGACTGAAGCACTTTGTTCAGCTTTGTCCTTTGGGCCGGGGTAGGAGCGTCTGAGTGATGTCTCTGAACTTTTTCTCAGGCTGAATTGTGATTACATGTTGAGGTATGCACCTTAGGGCTTTAGAACCTTGAGACTATCCCAAAACAAGGCCTGTGATCCCATTCATCACTGCAGAAGGGAGAAAACTTGTCACACTTGACCTTATTAGACTGCTCTGTGTCCCTGTAGTCCTAACAGGTATCCAGGAGCTGCCTTTCCTAACACACTGTCCTAAAGCAGTTTATTCTCAACAGTGGGAAGTGAAAGTCAAAACCTTCTGCTTCAAAACCATGATCTTTTCTTGTACTTCCAGGTTTTCACATCTGACCAAAGATCTCCTTACCTACCACTGCATCTTCCAAAATTACTCAAACCCACTGGATTTTAACTTGCTATTACTTCTAGTGCAAATGAAAATGTGGCAGGCTTCCAATTCCTAAATTCAAGTAGCGTTGGGAGACAGATGTCTTTTTTTTCCTGTGGTATCTTACATGGAAAAACAAAAAGTGTGTGTGTTAAATCTGAATGGGAATTGGAAACAGATTGTCACCTTAAGGTGTTCTGCCTTTGAGACCAGCTGGTTTTGTCACACCTGTGGTTAAATTCTGACATCAGGTTTAATTAGTTGTTGGGACTTTACAAGATTTCAAGAGGAGGAAAATATATTTCTTTCCATGAATTGTGAAATGACATAATGATGCCTTTTTGTAGATATTCTTCACTGGAAAGGGAATAGACTCAAAGATCCTCTAACCCTAAGCGTCTCGGCCAATAAACCTGCACACAGGTATCAGTTTTACCTGGGCTCTAGAAACAGCTCTGAGTATTTCTCTGCTGCCTTAGTCTGAGGAAAAGAAATGCAATTTCTGTAACACATTCTTAGTGTGTGTACACACTTGTAATGCTGTTCCATTTTACCTCCTGTCCCCTTTGTTGAGCTTTTGTGTGCAGGAGGGTCCTTTATCTGTCTCCTGTACAAGTTAAGGAATTGCTCAGTTGTTTTTTCAGAAGGCACTGGGAGAAGGAATTCCTTGGCGTCCTTTGAAAGAAAGACTCCTGAGGCTACCTGTGCTCAGTCTGAGCTCTTACCTAATCTGCCCTTGAGACTGTGCACTGGCCTGTGGTTGCTCCTCTGTGCCCTGAAAATTACCTCTGTAGCTGGAGTTGTCACAGTGGCTGCTCCTAAGTGCCATGACCTGTTGGTGAACATCATGTAAATGAGGTAAATGCTTCCTGCAGGTTTTCCACATGCCACTGAACTCTACAAACTTGCTATTCCTCATACTCCTCTAGCCCAGTTTTCTTGGTTTTACTGCCAGCTCCTCTGAAGCATTCCTCTGGTGCCTCTACTGCCTTTCCAGATAAAGAAGAAAGTCTGAAACTAGACATAATATCCTTTTGCTGTTGCTTAAACTGCAGATTTCAAGTGTTCAGGTAAATAACCTGTTTATCTGAAGTTGCATAGACAATGTACTACTTTCTCACCTTCTACTCTGCAGTTTAAAGGGAAACCAAAGAGGCAGAGCAAACTCTGAGGTTTAGAGTAGGAGCAGTGAGTAGAGTGAACATGAAGGAATGAAGTATTTCATGACACGGAGTCTCACCAATCACCTCTTTGTGATGATGTAAAATCACTTTGCCAGCCTTCCCAGCTCTTTCTTTTCTTCCCAGCTCTCCACAGGTCCTGTTTTGGTTGCTGCCTGGTTTACCTTTGCTCTCCTCCAGCTTAACAGGGTGAGTTTCTAACAACCAGCTCAGTGGAGAGGAGGAGAGCCACTGACCTGTGTCACTGCAATAACTTTGGTAGGCTGGCCATTGGCAGCATTACCCTTGCATTAACCATTTAGACACACAATTACATGCAATAGGAAGATCACTGTGTAAATGAGAATAAAATTGTTCAGGCAGTATCAGGAGAGGACAGAGGCGTCAGTGAAGCAGTCACTTCCTGTGAGAGCTTTCTGTTTCAGATAGCACATTAAAGTCAGCTTTGGAAGCTTGGAGGGACAGAGAGAAAGAGGGAAGAGAAGATGGCAGGGATTAGTACAGGCATTTTCCAATGCAGACAGAAAAAGCACTCTTAAAATGAGCAAAGTAACTTCTGGCCCGAAGATTTTCTGGAGGTTTATGAATGACCCTGTAGTAGCTTAATGCCGAGAAGTGACTGGAAGGAGCCACAGGGAAAATCCCATGGCAGATGAGTGAGCTGATCCATTGCAAATAGCAGAGTTTATTAATTTTCACTCTAAAATGAAAACAAAATAGGAGTAATGTATTTAGTGTCCAATACATCTGGGCCACAGCTTGGGGTAAAATGCTCTCTTATCACCTACTGAGCAGAAGTGAAAAGGCTCATCAGTGCTGCATTCTGAAGACATTTAGATGAACAGTTGCTGCGAGACTGCACAGATGGTTTCACAGTATCCGAGTGTTACAGCTGCACTTCAGCCTCTGCCTTCAGACACTTGGGCTCCAGGGGAACCTGAGGCTGGCAGTGCAGGATGAGCACCAGCCTGACTAGAGAGGAGGGATGGTTAAATCTTAGGAAGTCAGGCTGATTGGACACATGGGCAACAGAAGATCCATTAGGGTTCCGCCATGTGCCACAGGACTGTGGCTGCTGGTAGGGTTGGGAAAGATTGATTTCTCTTCCACTAAAAATCTGATCTTTGCATTTAGAATTTTTTTCCCCTGGGTTCATGCTCCTCATTGGGTAAATACATTTTAAAGGTATGAATATTTGACAAAATTTCTCTCCAGCTCTACAAAAACAAAAGGAGCTTGTTTCAATCTTGTATCAAGATAGGAGTTGTGTTCCCTAGAGTGGAACACTTAAATACACAACCCTGGTTTCTCTGAATACTATTGTAGAAATTCCTGTGCAAAGGGGGAGAGAAAAATATGCAAAATAAGCATAAGGCCTAATTTAGTTCAGTTAGAGATGAACACCTTTAAGCACAGAGGTGGGGTTGTTGGAATTGGTGGAATTATTGTGTTTCTAAATCATACATTCTTCCAGGTCCAGCTGAGTGGGGTTTGGGTGGTTGATGAGAAATAGCTTCTTCGTGTGGGGAGGACACAAGCAAAAGGGAATAATCTGAATTATGTTTTGGAGTGGAATAGTTACTTCACACTAATCCTTCTGATAATTCTCTCAAACTTAATTAACTGCATTTTAATTCAGTTGGTGTTGATTCCCTTCCAAAGCCAGTTAAACTAAGCTAGAGATAAACTTTTACTAATGGCTGTAGCTCACATGTTTGTTTAGCAAATGCCTGTGTTGTGCTGTTGCCAAAGGCGACCATTCCTGTCCAGCACAGAGAAAACAAGTGTCTTGCAGCTCTATCAGTCCAGCAGCTGGAAGATGGGGTGATTTGCCCAGCCTGGTAAGATCTGCTGACACCTCAGCCTCAACTAAAAACCATTGAGATAAAACCATTATCAGTGGCTCACTTGCTCCTCAGCATCTATTTCACAAAGACTCTTCTGCAGCAGTTTATATGGATCCTTCAATTGGTGATATTAAAATGATGACTCATTCATTTAAGCATTGCATTCAGAATTGGAACAAAAAAAGGGAGACAGCATTTAAAGGAAGTTGGAAAACTTTACTGATACGTCAGATGTTCTCACTGATATTTTGGGAAAAGAACAATAATCAGTTTTTCAGAGCCTTCCTTCTCTGACTTCTGTTGCACCCCAGAAAAAACCAAACCACATATCTCATGTCTGGGACTGTCTGATTCTCTGCATTTTATATGCTGACATGAATATTTTGAGTTAAACATAGATTTTAAAATCTAAGCAATAATTAAATGGGGACATGAACAATCTGTTCTGTGTCTTTTCTATTGCATCTTGAAGTGGATACTTCTCATTTAATCTTTAAGTGGAGTTGTACTGCTTGGGAGAGGTAATGTGCATCGTTCTTAAACTAATGGCAGAATAAATAAAATTAACTAATTACACAATTCCACTTCCATTCTACAGTAGTTAAGAGAAAAATAACATCTTTCAACATTCTTTAAGAGGTTGTTCATCAAAGACTGATAAGCAAGTACTAGCAAACTGAGGCTGCTTAATCACGTCATAAAAATACAGAGAGAGTTTCCAGATGTGTACAATAAACACATTTGCAGATAAATACATAATTTTAACATTAAAGTATCAATCTAGGAGGAGTAAATTTCTTCAGTCTCTTGTTCCTGTGAAGTTGTCCAGAATGATGTTCATTGTCAGATAGTTTGCAAATAGAGCCCACAGTGTATTTGGGTGAGACACTATTTGCAAGTACTATTGTTGTTGTCTCCGTTTCTGTGGAAACAGAGGGACAAATGTCGTCACCACTACCACAGGGAAGGCAACTGGATCCTTTCAAAGCTCTGCTATTCTGCCTTGGTCTTTTACTTAAGATCAAAGTTTTGCCATGTCTAATGAACATCCAGTACATAAAACTGGAGCTGGGTTGAAGCTGTAGAGTAAAAGAAAACATTAGTGATTTACTTTTTTTTCCCCTTGTATAGCTTATGGAAGACTCTGTAATTCCTGTTTGGGTTTTTTCCCTTTAAGTGCTTGCAGTGCTTTCTCTTTCCTGGTTTTGTGGCTCTAGAGCTGCAGTCTCAGGTGCAAACTGAACCTGTATCAGTGCACATCAACTGTTGACCCTGTGACTAGAACCACTGACAAGGTTCTAAGGGAGATCACTGTGCAGAAACGGGCTCAATAGGAGGCAGAAATAGCATAATTTCTGAGAAGGGCAGTTAAGCCTCACAGTTTCGTCAATTTTTATTATTTTTTTAGTAGCTGGAAAACAAATGGATTGGACATTCCCAGTAATACAGATTGCCTTAATACTGAAAAAGTGCTTTATCTTCACTAAAGGAGCTTCAAGAAAGAAGATTCCCCCTGATTTGCCATAAGTTGCATGTTCCTTCCATTGCATGGATACAAAATTGGAACGAACATAGAAATGGATGATCAGTTTTCAAGTGGAGAATATTGTTGTTAGAGAGAAGCTTGTATTTGAGTCAGTGCTGATCAACACATAGTCTTCAAAATGGTCACTGTCAAAATAATTCTGGAAGTGCAGTGAATAGACAGGAGACAGTTTGTTGACTGTCCTAAGAATGTCAATATATCAGTGACAAAGGCCAACCTGAAAGAAATGCAGAGAAATCCTATGAGCTGAGGCCATTGAGTGAAAGGAATGTCAGATGTAACTGTGTGTAGATAAATACAAAATGATGAACATAAGAGAACAATAATCTCATCTGTGCATATAAAATGATGGATTCTGAGCTGTCTCTTTCAATTAGGAATCAGATTTTAGCGCCCTGATGGATGGTATTAGCTAAATTCTCATTACTCTCCTAGAAAACATATATGTTAGATACATTGTGGAAAGAATAGAGCAAATCAAACCCATCCAGAATCCTATGCCTATTCCCGGTTTTCTCTGCTCAATAGGCTTCTGGCTGGAAAAGTTACATAGGAAGGTGTAAAGGAGGTTCTGAAACTTCTGCACAATCAGTGATCCAGAGGAAGAGCCTTTAGGTTAGAAAAGAGGTTGCTGAGAGAGAATATAATGGAGAGGCAGAAATACAGAACAGTTTGGTCATTTTTTTTCCCTCCTCCAATAGAAAAAGTAAGGGATATCAAATGAAATCAGCAGGTGGTCAGTTCAACACTGATAAAAAGCGATAGTAGATTACACAGCTTGCAGAATGTTCTGCATGCTAAAAGCTTGCATGAGTTCAGAAAAGCAATGGGACAATTCCTCTGAAGACTTGGAAATATCAAGACATTGTTTCTGGCTCCAGAAAGCTCCAAACTGCTGTTTTCTGGAGACTGAAAGGGCACTTGGGGGAAGTAACACTGCATTTGTCCTGAACATGTAGTGTGACCTGCTCCACTGTCAGATAGGCTGGGCTGGCTACTGGACATGAGGGGTCTTTGATCTGTTCAGGGGTTATATCTGGTTGTATATGAAAAAAAAAAAGAAACAAAGTTCCCTGTGTTCTGCTTTGTCCCTTCCCTTTGCAAAAAATCCCTATATATCAAAGACGAAGAAAAAAAGCAAAAACTTTGGCTCGTTTAAGGAGAACAGATTGTACAGCTTCTTATGCCAATTCCTTTTTGAAGTGTTGCCAAACAGAGAACTATGGGAACAATGGAAAAGGCTGAGTCCAGTGATTTTTCTCCTTTAAAAGACACACTTCGAAAGCTTGTAAGCATTCCTGATTTGCTGGCTATACTGGCAAATGCTATCTTTAATGGATCGTGGATTAGTGTTTCATAAATTTAAGCTTAAAATTAAAACCTGAAAAGGTAATTTCTCCTATCTAACCCACAAGGGAATGGTGTTTTGTTCAGCCTGCTGGAGCAGTCTTTTTGTGAAAGCATAGCTAATCTGAAATACAATAAGCTGTATTATTTCCCATTCCCTCTGCTAACCATTTTGTTAGGCTGTCCATCCTTTCACATTTCTTAGCAGGCTAAGAAAAAAGAGTTTAATTCTACAAGGGAGATCATTCGCACACAATTGCTTCTCCCAAGAAAATAAATCATTTCTCTTCTTCCTGATCATTTCTTCAAGCCTTTCTCCTTCGTGCAACAAGCCTTGTGTACATGTTGGATTTGAACTCCAGAGGTACCAGCCCTCTTGGCCGGTTACCTTGGGTACGAGCAAGGTGTGTTTGCCCCTCACTGCCACCTGATCCTCTGGGGACCAGGCAGCAATTTCTTGTGGTGTGTCAGTATTGAGCAGGGAGAGTTTTTGCTAACATGGCAGGATGGTTCCTCTTCATCCTCAGCCAAGAAGGTGTTACAGGTCAGCCAGGGAAGATTCTCATCAGAGAGAGGCACTGGCTGAACAGAAGTCTTGCAGTGGTAGGAAAAGCCTGGTTTTCCGTTAGATTTCGGTGGTACTTCCCAAGTTCCCTGTGCTTGTTACCATTTCTGTGAGACAGCTGTTCTCTAGCTCCTCCATTTGTATTTTGTGATTTGGCTTGAGGAATCACAGCAAATGAATTAATGAAGAGCTAAACATTTGTCTTCACTATTTCTAAGTTTGCAGAGCAAAAGAATAAGCCCAAGAAAGCCAGGGAATGGCTATAATTTATTGCTGTTGTTATTATCTTTGCTTTCCAGACTCTGCAAACATTTGTCCTACCACAGGGCCAGCCTGTCCCTGCCTTCTTTGAGCTGCTCCGTGGGATTTATGAATTTCATTAGAATTGATCCCACTTTCAGGGGGATTTCTTGTTTCTGTGAATTATAGAAAGTGCTGTGAAGGGGCTTTTTGCTGAAGATTTTACTCTTTCAGTTTTTCTACATTTTCTCCATTTTCTCCATTTTTCTAGCTTCCTTTCATGTTTTCCTTTATCCGCCGCTGACTCACAGAACACACAGGAGAGGCAGCTTTTAAAATGCCTGTATGTACTTAAAGGGCCTTACTTTTTCCACAAAAATTCTAGCTGTATTTCAGCAAGGAATTAATAGAATGAAAAAAGGGAGTGAGGGGAAAGGTTGTCGAGTTTTGTTGCTGAAGTTGATTATACCTTACGTTTGGGTAATTTGTTGCAGTCTAAGAAGGCTGAAATGGACACTTTGTTCCTAGTTGTTTTTTTTTTTTCCCGCCATGGGCAAATAGTTGATTTCAATGACTGCAAGGGTAATTATATCTTTGTTTGCCGGGAACATTCAAATTGCCATGGTTTCCACAGCAAATGTGCTCAGACTCCCTGAAAGTAAGTACACAATAGGCTATTACAGCTGCCTTTTCTACTGGAATTGTTTTAAACAAAAATGATGCACAGCAATTAACCCTTTGTGCACATCATAGTCTCAATCAATGGGCACTTAACAGAATAAAGGGACAGGATGAGAAATTTCAAGATTCACTGCTGAAAAGTGTCTACTTGAACTACTGGGAACTTCAATAATAGTAATCTTTCAATAGCATATTGGATTTCTCAGACAGCTGTCTCATGGATTACATCAATAAAATACTTTTTTTTTTTACTCACTTTGAAAAATGTGGAGGTGAAGTTATAACTTGGAAGATTGAGATGCCACATGTGCTACTGGAGACAATTCTCTTGTAAGTGTAGGCTTTCCTGACTTACAGCCTTTGCCTGAAACCTGGCGAAAACACAGGCCTCCACCTAACTCTGCTAAAATCAACCTCCCCTCTTCATTTGCCACAGAGATAATTTCTGTTCCCCTGAGAAAAGGGGACCACTTGAACAAACACCTTGCAAGTGTTATTTTTCACTTGAAAAAAATGAGACTGAGATGTTTCAATCCAAAGCTGAAAATGGTTTTGAAAATTTCCAAGCAAGTGTATTAGGTTACTTCAGCAGTCCTGGATTAGAGAGCATGAAAAACTGGTGCTGAAATGCTCCTCTTCAGGGGTTTGAGGCAGGCAGAGAGTCCTGTGCTCTGCACAGGAATGCATCTGACATTGGTTAAGTTTTAAGTCCAAGTTAACTTGAGATAATGGAGAGATTTCCATGATTGGTTTCATGGGGATGGATGCAATATTTCCCTGCTTCTGGTACTGGTAAATAAGCAAGCAACTGAAAGGCAGTAGAGTCTCCTGGAAAATTCATCCTTCTTCAGTGTAGAAGTATCCTAATTTAAGGTATAATAAGGTATGTTAAAAAGATGCTTTCTATTACATTTTAATAGAATTCCTAAACCTGCAGAATTTTCTGTGGGTTTTTTTTAAAATCACTTTATGGTGCAAGAACCTGTAAAGAGACCTCCCTGTGATTGCACCTGCTTTATTAAGATCACAATGGATTTCTTCTTACCTGGTTAATTATGCTGAATGCAAAGAGAGAACCCCTCATTTTCCCTATTTATTGCAAATCACCGGTGGTGTTGGTAGTTGCACGTTCTTGTTTACACTTCAATTTCCTAGAGCACGTTTTTTACAGAGAAAGACTGAGTAAAGAAACACAAAGCCTGGTGGCTTGGCTGGAGTTTCTGCATTGTGTACACACGTGTTAAAAGTGTACTGACATTTTCACATCTGGTAACTGTAGACTTTAGGACTATGTTTGCAGTGACAGAATTTTTATTTTGATAAAAGAAAAGCACTAAGTTTAATGAATAGAGGGGGAAAAATGGGCAGGAAATGCAGCTGCTTTTGACAAGCATTTATCTTTTTAAGCTGAGTATATTTTCCTCTGTGCATCCCAATTCCTCAGCTCTGCAGTGAAATCTGACGCTGCTTTGACTGGTGAGGGAGAGAATAGGAACTGTACATTCATGGGCCCTGTCAAAATTAAACTATTAAATTACTTGATTGAATGTAGTGCAATGACAAAAAAAAAAAAATCTTTGAAAGCCTTCTGTGCTGTTAAGGTGCAGGAAAATAGTCAGGGTTCTCTGCATTCAGTATTCCTGCCTCTTCAAATTTAACTAAGTGTTGGCAAAATATTTACTTGATACCTGAGATTGTTCTGTGTTGAGATATAAATTGTGAGGCTATTCCTACTGATGCTGTTTTCTTAAAGACTTGAAACTCTTCATGATAAACAAACCCCTTTTACAGATCAGATGCGCCTTGCGCTTGACTGCATCAGTGATTCAGATAATGACTTTGATAGGGGATTTATTGTGTTTTAATGTAACTTACAGTTGGGGGTTCTTTTCCCTTCACTGGGTAATTTATACAGTGTAGTTGTAACTATTGTTGATTATCTGTCAGACAGGATCTTTGGTGATGATGGTGAGAGTGGGTTAGGAGAGAGCTTCTGTGAGAATATGTTGGTTTTCATGCTCTGTTGAGGGGGTTTGTTGTGTTTGATTCTGTTTGCGGCAGTGTGTGCTTGTGTTGGGGGAAGAGAGCAGGCAGAACAATCAGAACTCCTGTGATTAGGGCTTTCCCCTGGACAGTAAGGGATCCAGAAGGTCAAAAGCCTGTGGTAAGGACTGGAGAGACTTGCAGCTGGATCCTGAATAATACTGCGTATTCTTACTGGCTCTTCTAGAGTGTATACGGTTCTCTCATTATGAAAATGGAGAAAAGGTCTTGGGCTTACATGGAAAATTCAGTTTGTGCAGAAAAGCACTGAAAATATTAAACCTTTCTTGTCAGATCTAACACTCAGCACTCAGAAAATTGACTTGAATTGCAAGCAATAATCACTCCAGGCAAATCCTGGGAAGAGATGTGTTGGGGGAACCTCAAAAAGGTGTGCAGGCAGGATATCAAGAAGGTAGAGCCAGGCCATTTGTGCCTGGAAAGATGGAGGCCAGAGCCATGTGAAAAAGAAAGGCATGCAAGAAACTCCAGGTTCTGCTTGTCAGTGTGAGTGTTGCTGCTCTGGGGAGTCACTGTGAGGAGCAGCAGTGGAGGCACAGAAATCATGGAGACAGGAAGAGAGTAGGCAGGTGCTGAAGTACAAGTGCAGGTCCTGTAGCTGTGTAGCACATATGCCTTGGTGAAGAAGATAAAACACACCAGGATCTCACCAAGGTAACTTACTACAGCAAGAATTTCGAGGAAGAGGCTCAGAAGAAATGTTCCTGATAAAGCCTTTGTTTGTATCAGGTTTCTACCTGGGGTGCAGCAGATCAAAATGTGATGTGTTGGTGCAGCACAGAGACAGGGTAGTTCATGTGCTTGACGAGCAAGTTAGATTGCTCTTGGCATGTGTTTGTTACCTGGCATGTGTTTTACCAGACAGTCAGTGTTTTGCATGTGTAGTTACCTTAATTTCTGCATTTTGACTTACTTGCATTTCATTATCATGAACTGATGATAAAACTGAAGCTTTTCTGAATATTTTACTAAGCCTGAATTGCCTATCTCTTTGCTACCTTTCCTTTGCTATATTCCTCTTTTCCATCTTTAGATTGTTTTCTAATAGTTTAGGTATTATATTGCCATTTCATCTCCTAATTTCTATTTTTAGTTCTCATTAGATTCTGTCTGATTTTCTATTACTTTCCCTCTTCTCATATAACCTTTTCCCTATTAGATCCCTTCCTTTTTTTCTAAAGCAGCCTTAAAACCAATTCTGTGTAATTGGGAGCATCTCAAAATGCATCACTATTCACTCAGTGCTCTCAAAGTTGTGGCTGCTGTTCTCAAAGAAAGATGACTGCTCTAAGCAGCATCGGTGCTTAGAGATGTTGGTGAGGATATGTTGGTGTTTGGATATGGATTTGGGCCTTGAGATGGTATTTTATATCAAAAGGTAGGGTAGAACAGGAATTGTGAGCTCTTCTGAAGTTCTGCTACAACACTGTGCAGTGTCCTTCATGAGGCACTTTGCTTTAATTAGTTCTGCTGTGCTTGTCTCTCTGCAGTAACTAATCTCTCCCTGTATTTGCTGGTTAATGAAGAACAGGCACCAAACCTCACAGCCCAGTGGGTTTGGTTATACAGGAGCAGTTGTACCCTGTAAACATTCCTAATACTTGTGTGTCTGTCTTGCAGGGATTTACTGCAGGATAGAAAACTCTGTAGAGCAATAGCATTAGACAAACCTTGAATTTAGTTTTATGTGTGGGTATATATTTAAAGATGCAGCACCTTGATGCCCTGAACCAGCACTA
Source organism: Corvus brachyrhynchos (assembly GCF_000691975.1). Classification (NCBI taxonomy): domain Eukaryota; kingdom Metazoa; phylum Chordata; class Aves; order Passeriformes; family Corvidae; genus Corvus; species Corvus brachyrhynchos. Next base: position 4,557,868 of record NW_008246060.1, read on the forward strand.
TCATGCAAGACCAGCCTTGCAGACAATGAACAGTGAATGAGCATAACCAGCAAAAACAGGGAAGCCACTAATGGTTGCATTTAATCTTTGATTCTGTGAATATGGCTCCGCTTAATGCCAATTGAAACTGGTTATAAATGCAAACCCCAGACTGCATACCTGATTAGAGACTGGGACTGCAAAGAAGTGAGAATGTGCACTAGAAAAGACATATTAAGGTTTGTAATTTGATTGGGGCTGGGTAATCCAATCTAAACGAGATTTTAAACCAAACAACAAACACAACCCTGATCAAAACAACAAAAATCCCAGCAGAATAAGGAAGGAAATAACCTCCCCAGGCCTAAAATGGGTAGAACTGACCGTGAGTTGTCTCTGAACATTGTAAGGGTTACGTTTTTCGTTCCATCATTTATGTAGCTGCCTGCCCAGACTGGAATGGAAGCAATGAAACAGACTGACCCTCTGGAGAGAAGCAAAGAGTTGTGCTTGAGAGATGGAAACCAAGGGACTTTTCTGACAAATAAATTCAGTAAAGTACCTGGAGGTATTGAAGGAGCAGAGAGATGCCCCAATAATGCCATCCAATAAAGCTGCTGCTCATCAGACTCCTATTTTGTCTCTGTGATCAATGTCTTCTCCTGGGAGGGGTGTTGCATTTAGGTATCTTTCTTTCCATGCACGGCTTTTTGCACAGCAGCCACTTAACCACGCCAGGTAGATAAGACAAGTCACTTTAAATGAACTGCTCTGTGTCTGAGGTATGAAAATAACTCACAGTGTCTCACAGGTAGATGCATTCAGGTAGTAGATAGTATGAAACTCATTATGGGCCAGCAGGAAGGCTTTCATTTCCCCTCTCTATGGATTAATCTGTGTGTGAAGACTCACCAGCTTCTGCACATTTTTTTTTTTAGGGATCTGGAACTTCCTACGCAAAATACTCTAATTGTATTTTATGAAATAATAAGTTTTCACCTTGAAACCAACAAATACAGAAAAAAAGCAGCCCAAGTGTATATTTGGAGTTGACAAGATAGCTGATTGCTTAATCTCCCAAGAGTCCATGTGCTATTAAAGAATTTGTGTTTTGCTGTTCTTCTTTCAATTACAGAAATAATTCTCTCTTCCAGGCACAGAGCTTGAATCTTTTCCAGAGGTTTTTAATGACTCGAAGGCTGACAGAAATTATTTAACATTTTAAAGTCTCTTTCCAAAGCCAAGAGGGTCTTTTAAGAGCCTGTAATAATTTTTATGGTCATGGTATATTGCCTCTTGATTGAAAAATACTCTGGAAATGGAAGATTTAGGAAAGGAAGATACAGGCAGCAAAGGAGACATAATTTTTTGTATTTCCCTTGATTATAGAAGGGTTTTTATACTTTGGTACCTGGATAATTTAAAGATAATGGAACTGGTGTTGAGGAAGTGTCCTCTACCAGCCTGGGTGGCATTTTTGTACTTCTAAAGCTCTCTGCAGAAGAGAATGGATTTTTGCACGTCTTGAACATTTCTGTTTCTTGTGATATTTTATAATCTCACTGAAATGTGGTGAGAAATAACTTTGGGTGGTAATCTCTGCTGAATGGCATTTAAATATCTAGATACTTTGTTGGTATGGAGATTTATTCCATAAAACATTGTTCTGTGTGGATGTTTTGCTGATGATGTGAGTGGCAGGATACTGAGTGCTTAATCTGCTTTTATTACTATAATTTAAGTGATATTTTGAGATATCAAAGAGTTTTATCCCTGAAGTGTAATATTCTGGATATGGCACTTGCAATATGGAGATGTTTTTCAGGACTGATTCGTTGTGTGCTCAAGAAAATGCTGGCAACAAAAAAATCTTGCTTTGAGACAAAACCATCAGAGGCTGTTTGTATGCTTATAGAATTTTTTCTCCTGTCTACTTTGCCTACTTACTTTAAGAGATGAAATTGGTTTTTTTCAGTTTTAATACTGGGGAATTTTATCAACCCTTTAGACAGCTACCAAAAGGAAAAAAAAGAAAGCTGAGCTGTAACATTTAAAAAGTGTTACCAGAGGAATGGCTGTATTTTGTTACCTCAGTGAGTATCACAGTGTTTTGCTTTTCCCTTGTCTCAGGCATGCTTAGAATAATAAATAATAATGATACTTTGCTCTTACACGGTGCTTTTGTCCAGATATACCAGAGAAGTTTATGAAAAAGAGGTTGGTGTTATTGCCCTGTTTCAAGATGGAGAAACACAGAGAAGAATTGAGTTTCTGAAGGTTATCCAATGTGAGAGAGCTGGCAGAGAAATTTCTGTCACTGTCATTTTTCATTAGGAAAAGCTGATTCACTATAACTGAAACCTTTCATGGAAATTCATTAGTGTCCAGGAAATTCTGCATCTCTAGAAGCCAAAGAAAATGTCGCATGCTGTAGCACAGGAGCAGCTAGAAGCCCGGTGGCAAGGACATCTGGTGTGGACAGGGGAGACCTGGGTTTCACTTTTAGAACTGTGGTGAAAAGGGACTTGAATCTGTCTCTCTCAAGGGAACATCCCTGGCTGCAGATGTGAAATGTTGCTTAGTCATCCCCCCATTGGGCTCAGCATGGCCTTTCTCAGACAGCTCAGCCAGCAGTGGGTCTGCTGAAGGGTTTCAGTCTTCTAAAATCTGCTTCGATGGTTGATCCTTGGTGGGGGTTGCATTTTCCATGTGTTAAGGAGTGAGTGGATTTTATAGCTTGTATATCTTTCGTGTGTAGGGGAGAAAAAAAAATTCAGCTAAAACATGTATAGCCAAGAAACTTTTTGAAGGTGTTTATATTTCTACTTTGGTAATGGAAAGTTTTGGAAGAAAGGATGGAATGAGAGCAGAAGAATAGATGGGCACAAGCATACTGTAAGGTCATGTATGATATTTTCCTCAAGGACCCCAGGCAGAGTCATCTCAGGGTATTGATTTTACCATGACTCTTCTAGGAAACTTTGGAAACAAAAACCAACCAAATGTTCCACTTTCCAGTCCACTAACTCCACCGATGATCTTGGACAAGGGATCATGTTTACAAGCAGAGAGGGTGGTTGTTTTTTGCCAAGGAAAAGCTGAAAATAAAAATCCAGACTGAACCTCTCAGGCTGAGTTTTCATATTTTATGTGGCAAATTCAGTCAGACTTGAAAATACAAAGTTCAGACTGAATGTAAAGTTACTTTTGCATTTCATGCATGTAAGCCTGAAGACAAGAGAATCTGTTTTGCTCAAAAATGCTGGAGCAGCCATTGAGCTTTGGGATAGACAGCTGGAGGCAGCTTGGCTCAGCAGAGAACAAGAAGATAAATAAAAAATAGCAACTTATTTTCAATAATTTAGACTGAAATACTGAAGAAGGGCTTTATTTTTGTGCAAGTCTTTTGAAGAAGTGTTGGCAGTGTCACATAAGGAAATTGTCCTCCAAGAATTTTTAGCAACAGGTTCCCATCACAGGAAAATGCTGCTGACCCCTCTGCCTTTTAAGAGATCCTTGCTAGTACCTAAGTCAGTAATAAACTGCCCAAGATTCAGTCAGTGTAACAGCCTCCCTGACTGTGGCTGGGAACCTCATTATAACTTTTTTCCCCATACTGAAAGTCCACCTCTTCTTCATCTTTTTCATATATTTGTAAATCAATTCCTGTCATGGGAGAGTATTACACAAATTTTCAAAAAAAAAAAATTGTGCAGCTGCATTAATCAAAGGAGTAGTGTGCTGAAGGAAATGTCAGGCCTATTAGCTTGTCAGTGATCAGTGGCAGAAAAGCTGCTTTCAGCTAGTTTGCATTGTATCTTTGACACTAATTAACAGACTTGCTATCTTTTAAAATACAATAAAAGGGAGAGGAGGGAAGGCCCCAAGATGTGTGTTGCTGTAGTGGGAGTGAACAACAGGTCTGGCACACGTGAGGATCTTTAAGATGGATGTCCTGTGTCTTTTTTTGTTTGCAGTATGTGTGATTCTTAGGAAGTCAAAATCTTAGGCAAGTTATCAGACAGGTGTCACTTTTTGCTCAAAGAGGAATTTTGGGTTGCCTGGACAGATGGGGACAGCAGCAAAGGTTCACGACTTGCTATGATTAAGCCGTGTGGTAGCATCTGGCTGTGCTGTCCATGTGGACACTGTGCCATAGGCCTGGTCTCTGCTGTGCCCAAGCAGCAGACAAGAGAATGCTCTTTGATTCCTGTTCTCACCCAGCCTCACCCCTGTGTGAATGGTCTGTTCGGTGCATGCAAGGTGCTGTCTATAATCATCTCATCTAAGCAGACTAGAAACCTTTCTGTGATCCCGGGTGTTCTCTACGCTTCCTATTATCAGAAAACACCTGAGAAAGGTAAACTTTCCACCCTTTGTCCACCCCTGCAGTGGTTCATTCTCTAAGCAAAGACAGAATCATGCCTGGTTTCCTGAGCCCTGTGAGGAAAAAGAAATTCATGACCTGTTTGGGTTTAGTGAGTTACTAGGGAAGCACTGAGCACCTCATCCATCATGGGGCTCTTCCCTCAGCCACTGTTTAAATAAGATATCCACACACCTTCTCCCCAGTACTTCATCCAGTAATTCTATCCCAGCAAAGCAAAAGAGATGCTTGGTGCTTTACTTGGCTCTGGGGAAAGGCAGTGGCTGTAGCAAACCACAGCTGAACAGGACCTTGCTGACAAACAAACCAGCTTTTTCCCAGGAGAGCTGATACAGGAGAAGAAGCCAGGGGTGTCAGTGAGTGGACTTTAAGGTGACTTAGAATCAGAATTAGGAACGTACTTGAGAAAGATAATTACGAAATACTTTTATCACTCATTTTGTGGCCACTCAGGAGTCTCTTGTAATCCATGCCTCACTTTCCAGAAACTCTGGTGTTTTCAACATGTGAGTAAATGGGCTCAAGAATGAATATTTTTTGTATTTTTTGTTCTCTTTCACTGAGATACATACACACACACTGAAACTAATAGTTCAGAGATGAGGCAAATAATTTCAACCGTGAGAAAGTCACAAGGAAATCCTTCTTTTGCCTCAGTTAGGACATTCAGTTGTATAAATATTCTTTCAGAGAGAGAATTTTGTTCATGATTACTGCTTACTTTTTAGATGTTGTAGATTCCTGTGGGATTACTTAAAGCTAAGTATGTATTTAATTGCTTTTGCTGGATAAGGATATTCTCAACTCTGGAACTACACCTGAGCTATGGTGTGTACAGAATGGCTGTTATATTTTCCCATTCAGTTACTGCATTTATTCTTCACTCTGACAACTCATAAACCCACCATGAGTCACAAGAAGTTTCTACCATTAAGTTCCCCATTTTTCTGATATATTTCAGGGTAGAAATAGTTAGAAGTTGCATTACACATTACATACCTTGTAGCCTTGTAGTCCCTGTAAAGATAATTACCAGTTGAAATTCAATGGGAAATGAATCAACATATTTTTTATTACATCCTAAGAAAGGACAGTATGTGTTGATACATATTTAAAGCTATTTAGCATTTTTAGTAAAGATTGTACCTTTTCAAAGAGTATTGAAATGAGTCCTTCCCACCTTTTGGTGGTCTTTATGTGCCAGGCATTGTGAAGGGTGCTGAAAGTGTGACTGTGCTGACAGGTTTTCATTGCCTCTGCTCATGAGAACTCCATACTGCTCATAAAAAATGCTTCACCTCCGGGGCTGGCAATTTGGCACTTCTAGCTAGTTATTTTCAAATGGGCTTTTAATGCAAATAGACTGGGTTTGATTGAATTCAAGTATAAAAAAATCAGGAAAAGCTTCAGACCCCAAAATGTTCCGTAAGAAGATACTGAAATAGCTTGATTTAAGGGACATACTTTAAGAAGCCAGCCTTTCTCCTCTCCCTGGTTCCTCAGTGGGGAGAAAGAGCTTTATCAGAAGTGATACTCTGAGGGCCTGGTTACGGGTCCTGCTCTGAGCTACCCTCCAGGAGAATTCCTTTCTTTGCTTTAGCTGCATGGATATTAGTC
>NW_008246060.1:4563910-4583110 GCF_000691975.1 Corvus brachyrhynchos
AGGTGGGCAGATAGGCTCGCTTGCCTGAAAATAAAGAAAAAAATGAATGTCCACATCTGCTTCTGACTTGCACCTGGGCTTAAAGGGATGCCATGTGAAAGTAACCAGTGGTGTTACATGTAGTGCATTTTAGAAGCCTTCTCTAAAATCGTGCAGATTGTGAGTTACATTAAAACAAACACACATGGAGGTTTGTGTGAACTTTGTTATAGATACCAAAATGAGAAAATAGAGCTGGCATCCTTATTTTGCTCCATATGGTGCATTCCATGTGACCTTTCATTTTGGACATTTGCAAAAAACAAGAGTAGATTTGTTGGAAGTTTTTCCACCTGTGCAGCACATAGAAATGTAGAGTGTGTTCTCTCTTGAGAAGGCTGGGCTAAAGATGACCAGTCTCAAAATTCACCTTAGGCCCCTGATGCTAACACCAGTTAGGGATCAGACAGGGGTTGTATTTGAAGGCAGAAGAGCTTGTGTGTGAGCAGGAAATGTGCACCTTATAGGAATACCTAAATGAGTCTCGTATAGAAGGTGGCAGGATAAGCATTGCCCTATTTATCTCTTGGAATTAATATCTTTTTCCCAGCTTAGTGGCTACTACAGTTTTAATTTCCACTCAGCAGCAGACTTCTCTAGTGTCTGTCTCTAAAGCGTGAAGGGAAGCTTGTGTCCTGCTGCAAGGAGCAGCATGGGACTAAAGTAGATAAGCGTTGTCATGGAAAAGATGGTCTTGTGACTCTTGATGGGTAGATAGAAAATGGCTGTAATTTGGGGATGTTTTATCCTGGACAGTGGCTGCTGCCATTGTCCAGTAAGTGCTGAGTCAAGTGCTGTAGGTCGTCCAGCAAGTGCTGCTCGTGATTGCTGCCAGGGTTTGGGAGTGCAATCCAATCAATGCTGCGCTTCCAGCTCAGCACTTTCAGCCAGCTTCTCTTAGGGTCAGTTTTGTGATGGCCAAAGCATCGAGCCTCAGTGGCAGAAAAGCAGGTTTGACAACTTCCTCTGCTCCTGTCTCAGTAGGAGATTAACTGGTGGCCCGGTGCCTTGTTCCTGTAGCTCTGGCTTCTCAGCTGGATGAATGCTGATTCCTGGTAATCCTTGGTGAGCCTGCTGGGAGTGCAGGTTAGTCCTTGGCTCTCGAGGAGAATTTAAGATTTTCCTCAAGTACAGGGAGTCAAATCCATTGGCCATGACTGAAGCCAACTGTTTGGGATAATCCATTAATGTAAAACCAGTCAGCCCCACATCCCAGGGAGGAGTTCCTGAGTTGCTGCCCATGCTAACATCTATCTCCCATAATGGGCGTCGTTTCAGTAAAAAGGGAGAGAAACCCTTTGGCTACCTGCTGTATGAAATTAAGGGGCAGATAAACCCCTTTCTTGTAGAGCAGCTATGAAGGATCTCTGTGTTGTAAATTATGACTTAACGTTTCGGTGAAAGAAAGAAACATTTATTGCTTTTTTATTTGTCAGCCTTGCAGATTCAGCCCAGCTGTAGATGAGTGAGCTGGAGTCTGCTTGCAGGTAGCTCCCAGGATCGTTAACTATTTGTGCTCTTCACTGAGAATCATTAACTATTTCCTTGTCTTTACTGTTGCTGAGACTGCACAGACTCAGAGTCTCAGAAAACTCCAAGAGTTTTCAGGGCTGGCAATTAGGAAAAACATCTTTTCTTTGCTTCTAAATCGAGCAAGGTTGATTTGGAAGGCAGGGAAATAAACACGTCCCTGATTTTTCACAAGGTCATCCTAGAGAGTCTAATCATATTTTAATTTGGAGCAGTGCCCTTTGGAGGGTGGCAGGCAGCACTTTATGGTACAGTAAAGGGTGATTCCCTTTCATCAATGGCTTTGACTTTAAAAAAAAAAAAAAATCAATGAAGGAATGCTTTCATGAAGTCAAGACATGAAAGAAAAGTAAATAGTAGAAGTTCTCCACACCAATAATCTGTATTACTTTCCCTTTCAGAGTAAGGAAGAATGCCTGTAGAAGTAGCATTTGCTCTCACTCACAGGTGTTGTGTTGCTGAATGGAATGAGAGCAGCTTTCTGAAAGTCTGTGTTTTGTTCCAGGGTGCTAAACAGGTTGGCAAAGGATAAATCAATGACAAGTTCTCCTATACAACTTCCATAAATGTATCCAGCACTTATGCAGTTTATCTGTAATTGTAATGGATTGCATTACTGGTGAATTAAAGCTTGGCCTCTGCCAAGATTTCAGTGGTGACTTTGGCTCTCAGAGTTCCAAGGAGACCAGTGGAAGCAGGAAATCAAACTCAGATGTAGTCTGTTACTGAAAACAGTGCAAAGCTGAAGAGGAACAAGGAGCAGATGCACACTGGCAATCCTATTGTAAAAGGTATATTCCAGAGATCTCCTGCTAGTTAGAATCAGAATATGAATGTCTCACAAAATGCCATGTCTCCTTTGGATAAAGCTGGGGATAAGCAGCTAATTTTTAAAATCTTAACATGCTGAAGAGGAGGTGTAAGGAAGGTAAGAGATTTGCTGATAGACTTCAGCTTTGTCCTGCAGACAGTGTGGTACTTGAATTTTTTAGGGTAAAGCACAGCAGTTTTTGTTTTCAGAGTTGTCTAATAATTTGTTTCCTTTAGCTCAGAGTGCCAATTCTGAGTGCTCTGGTGGAGCCTGTCCTCAAAGCACTCGAAACATGGTACCCTTATAAGGCATACATCTTTCCAACTCGCCTTATTTCCCATTTCTGCTAGTAAGGAAAATGAGCTCTGTCTGCTTATCAGTCCTCACCCCCAAGTTCTCAGCAGATCCGTGAGCCAGGTGTAGTGATTTGGTGTCATCTCTTTCCTTACAGTGGGAGACTGCTTTCTTTAAGCTTTCTTGAAGTCTTAATCCAGGAGAAGCAGCAGAAGCTCAATTGCTCCAGTTCTTTTTAATGACAGGAGATGTTTTACCTGGGATAGTTGCTCAGATGATGTCCAGGTGGGGTTGGCCACGTCATGTGCTTATCTTAATGAGCCTGAACCATCCATCAGAGCAAGCAGCTCTCAATTCTGAGCCAGCACTGGCTGATGGAGCAGGGAAGGCTCTTCTCAGTTTCCATGTGTGCACACACTGGAGCACTCAGTGCTGAGCTGCACAGCAATTCCCTGCACACATGGGCAGGACTCTCAAACCAGGCTTTTTTCCTTCTCTGTGTTGCCAGCCTTATGCTCTCATCAGGCAGTCTCTTCTGACAGTGAAAGGGTTTCAAAAGAGTTTTCATCTCCAACTTCTGATGGAATAGGGAGAGAACTGTACGTGTGAAAATCCATATGAACAACTGGCACCACTGGAGGAAACTAATACGTGGGAAATTAGGAGCCTTTGAGAAAGAGAACAATTGGCTTACAGCATAGTATTGCAAAGAAATGTGTTTTTCAATAAATATAAGGACTTCTATTATGTTGCAGAGCATTTCTGTCTGTCCTGGATGGTGCCAATGGTGTTCTATTCTCCTGTGCTTGTCATCTGAATGCAGCACTGACCTCACTCTGACATTTTGCTTATCATCAGGGCATGCTCAGAGTTTTGTTTCAAAAGGGGATGGGAGTTGCAGGTCTTTACAGCAAAGCATTTTGACTCAGAGGCAGCAGGTGTAATGCCTCTCTGCTGGAGATACAAGACTTCCCTTTTTTTTTTAATTTCAGTTGTGATTTTTCATGGGGTTTGTCTCTGTTTTATTATCCCACACCTTTGATTTGGTAATAGAGACAATTAGCACATAGCATTAAAAACTGTTAAAGCATTAATGTATTTACCTTCTTTGCCAATTTTTTTTCACAGTCAAACAGATGGGCCATCTGTGTAAGGAAAAGAAATGGCTAGGGTTAAACCATGGAATCACAATTTTGAATGAGTTTTGACTGACTTTCAAAGCCATTCAAGTCCTTTTATGTCTTTGCAGGCATTTTCTGTGGTGGACGTCTTCAGTGAGTGTATTCTTTTTGAAGTTATCAAGCATTCTGATTGTCAGATGTCTTTCCTGAAATGCCTGGTAAGTATTTCTGTAGATCTGTGGGTTTTTTCACAGTGTCCTAGACCTTGGATGCCTTTCCTTATGTAAAGCAACCTGAAGCACTGATCCTGAAGGAACAATCTATATAGTTTAATGGATTTCCTGAGTACCTACATGGTGTTCAATTATAGATTAGCATTAGCTGATGGACATGTTGAAGTGTTATGTTGTGATTTGGGCAGTTTTGTGTGGTTCTGTATTTCCCCCTGCCAATAGGAATACCAATAACAGTAATTTAAGAAGAAGAAAGTGAATATGTGTTTTCTAGAGAGCACATAAACATTTCTGGGTAATGAATTCCCCCAACATAAAAATAAATATTAAATTAGGACCCTGTCACTTAATACGAGTGCAGACTTTGATGTCATAATTTATTCATTTCTTGGCTCACAGTTCAAGTCACTTAAAGTATCACTGATGGACTTTCTGCTAGAGCTTCTGACTTTTGCCCTTCCTCCTGTTTGCTCTGAGCTCCTGTCTGGGCTGATACCAGCAGAGATGTTCCCTTGGCACAGGTGTGAAGGTTTTTCAAGAACACTCTTGATTGCCAAGTTTTTATCTTGTTCCTTTGCTGCAGTACCTTTATTTTCACTATGGGATAACAGTCCAGGCTGCCCAGCCCACTGGTAGGTGCAGCTGGTGCTGTGTGATCCTTTCCCTGCTCACTGTCAGAACAGGGCCTGTGAAGCTGTAGAGTGTTCTGGTTCCTCAGACACACTGGAAAATCCCAGTGATGTAAAACCACTTTTCCTCTGATCTCTAGTTGGAGTAATAGCTGAAGTCTTTGAATTTTCTTGGATTGATCTTCTCATTAGCCTTAATTTTCTCTTCATTACATTGGTCAAGAGGATTGATCTTCCTTCAAGCAATGTCTCTGTGATATTGTTCCTCTGCATGAATGTGCAGCAGTGCATGTTCATCGAATGCTATACAATTTCTGCATTCTACATATGGATTATAAATAATTGTGCTGCTGTTCTGTGCACTTGCAGAGGTTTAAATGGGAACGATTATGAGCTGCGGATTTTAAAAATTTATGTATAAAAACACTTAGTGAGGGAAACTTGGATGGGTAGCTGTATGAAAATCTACCTTTTGCCCATAATTTGTGGAAAGACAGTAGTGATCATATTATCATGCACATATAACACCCAATGACTTTGTCTGCAGCTCAGCACTTCTCAGTAATCAGCCCCATGTTTCATGATGATTATGCCTTTGAGGCTTTCTCATCTCAATTTTTCTCTAACTAATATAATCCAAACTATATTATCCTATTAGGAGGCTCATTTTTTAACTCCAACAAGCAGCATGCACCTGTCTGCTTACCATGAGGGAAGCAGTGGCAGTGTTCTCCCTCTATTGTTTCAGTGTTAAAGGAGATAATTTAGGCTGTAAACAGAGAAGATTGAGCTTGTTGAGTTAAAATGAGCACATTAATTCTTGAACAGAGCCATGTTTTATGTTTTTCCCCTTCATTACTCATTTTACATATCTTGGCTATCTCTGTGGTGGATGGGGAGAGAGGCTGCCTCAGACTACGATTTGGAGCATCTCTCTGAGGCCCCTGTTTGGAATAAACAGGCTGTGCACCAGCTGGGGAACACCGCCCCAGAGCTCGGTGGTGGCATCTCCACTTAGGCACGTCAGCTCCTCAGGGTAGAGTGGAGAGAGAGCAGTAAAGAGGAGCTGCTGTGATTTAAAAAGTGCTCCTACTTTACAGTAAGTAATGAATTGCCAGTCAGGCACAATGCCAAGTTTGAGCTGATGGGAACTCTCATCACAAGTAGATATAAATGCAGCTGTGTTGTCAAAACTTGGAGGTGTCACACAGCCTTTTGAACAAGGAGTAGTGTGTTACAACAAAGCAGTTCTTCTTCTCTCCTTTCCCACCTCCAAGATTACATCCTTTCTATTCCTTCAGAGCCAGGCAGCTTGAAATACTCTGCACTATTTCCATCTACATCATAGCAAGTTAAACTTGCAAAGAGAAACAATGCTTGGGAGGTCAGAATTTAGACAATTGAAAAAGCTGAGAGACAAAAATGTTAATTTTAGCTAACATGATGTGCATCCCAGAGCAAACGTTGTTCAGGTTTTCACAGAAGGACTCTGAAAACAGGTCTTTTTCAGGTGTCTAAATAGCCCAGTGTCAGGTTGACAGATGACTTGCCAATAAACAGCATCATTTAATGAACTCCTATAGTGTCTGCATTTCTTCTTCATCTTTTTATGTGAACGGTTAAGCGATCCTGATCTTTGGGCTTTGGATGTTTCTGTTAAACAGAGCACAGGCTGCTCAGATAAACCTCTGACTGAGAGACTGAAACACCCCTGTTGAAAACTGTCTGCTTGCACTGGCCATCTGCTCTCTACCTCTGTGTATGAAAACTTAATGTAGAGATAGAGCTGGTGCCTGAGGCAAAGAACTTTTGAAACAGGTTTGGATGTTTTCACCTTGCAAATTGTTCACAGAAATCTTGAAATACCTTCTTGAACACCCTTGGAAGCATGGATGGTGTTTGAGTTTGTTCTGTGTATAATTTAAACACACATTTCAGCTGCAGCTTATAGCCAACATTATACTGTGTATTTGTTTGGTCAGCAGTGACCAGGTTTTTTAAAGATTTCATCCTTCACAAGCAGGACTACAACTTAAAAGGACTGATACTGTTTTCCCTGCTTGCTGAGGTGGAAAAGTTACAACCAGGCTGTTACCTTGTGAATTGGGCACCTGGTGCTGAGGGTTAACACCTGAGAATCTGTTTCTCTGCACAGTCTTAAGAAGTGGTCTTGAATTTTTTTCCCCCCTCCCCTTTCTCACAGGTCAGTGCCCCAGTGCTGTAGAGAAAGCTACCCTGGATTTTGCCTGTTGACCAAGTTTATTGCCTTGGCTTGATTTTACAAACCAGAGTTGTATGTCTGCAGCATCCTTCGTGTGACATTCCAGGCGGGTGTTCCTTGGGGCTTGAGAATAGTTGTGAGTCATCTAATGAGACTTCAGATAAAAATCTCCTGAGTGAAATAGTTGGTTTTGAAGTTTGTTGTTTTCTAATAGACTTCATCTTCCTTAAATTTACCTCTACACAGTGTCTAGTAAAAGTGTGTGTCCCACTGAAAGTTTCAAGCTAAGGTTAATGAGAGCCTCATAAAAACTTACACATCAGCTCCTGAACAGAAAATTTCACCTTCAGAGTCCAGGATCAAAAGCGCCATGGAAATCATTCCTCTGATGTCTCCATCAAAAAGACAGTATCATTAGTGCATTTTTCTAAGTGCTATTTCTCTCTAGTGTACATTACCATTAAAACTTCCAGTACTAAAATGTATATTACTTTCCTTTTGAAATGAGGTTTCCCTCAGCGCCATCCCTGGTTGCTTGAACTGTGAATGATTGGCTCTGCATGGAGCATTTTGTAACCCTCCTCATGGAGAGAGCCACATAAAAATAAGCATTACCATCAAGTCTGTTTTGCATACTGTAGCTTGCCGGAATTCCTGAGCCTGGAATTCACCATTCTGCTGACCCTGACTGCCCCAGCCTGCTCTGGGCAAGTTTTGTGACAGTTTAAACAAATGTAGTGTCAAAGGATTGCAAAGGTTGCAGTTGTTATTTCTGTTATGCAAGACAGAAGAACAGGAAACTGCTATATAATATATACACTGTTATTAAAGTGCGTCCTTCTTTGAAGGACAATCACTTAAGGGCCTGTCCTTATGAAGTTATTAACTCATCATTTTCAGATTATTCTCTATGGATCCCTGTTGGTCTATTAGCTGCTTCTAAGAGATCTGAGAAAGGTAATTAAGAAAGGCAAGAATATTAATATTGTGCTGACATTGGGGGATCCAAAGGGAAATGCTTAAGGGTCTGCAAATCAGCAGAGAGGAAAAATAAACCCTGAAACCCACTGAATGAGAATTTCGAGGGAATACATGGGCATACCCTGTATTTTTCAGGTCATTCTAACATGAAATGTTTCATCTGCCTCAGCAGATTTCAAATTTTGTAATCCCATCATAGCTTGGAGGCATCTTAAGGATAGATGTTGTAAAAGGTCATATTAACTTGTATATTCCTGGCAGAAAATAACACTAAATGACTGAAATACTGGCCTGGTAACTTATATAGGCTTTTGTGAATAATGAAAACTGTTTTTTTTAGTAATGCTCCTTATAGCTGTTCTATAAAGCACAGGCATCTCAACAAGGTGCCTGGTATGTCAGTGGTAAGGATGCATAAGGGGAAGAAAGAAACAGTGTCATATGCCCATCTGACATAAATCTGCTCTTCTTTGGTGGGGCTTTGTAGTGAAGTGTACAGATATACTCCAGCAGGATTTAAGCAGGCAGACTGGAGATTTTTGATTTCTGTTTGTGTGTTGAGAATGTCTGTAAAGAACAGGTCTTACAGAGACTTTGGTTACATCATGTACTGAAGCAGGAAAGTATCAAATTGCTGACCTTGGTTGTGATCCGTGGTGTTGTCTGCCTAACCCAGAGCAGGTTAGGTGTGGTGGTTTGTAGCTCTGGCAGTGGGATTCCCAGTGATTCCTGAGAACAGTCTTGTTATTTCTATGGGTAATTTCATGAGGTTCTGCACTGCTCATGTTAATGAGTGGCAGAAATGGTCTGGACTTCTCCCAGTCAGCATCAGTCTGGGCTCCTCTGTGGCCTTGGGAAAAAGGTAGATGGAAGTACAGCACACACAGGAGCCATCTGTTTCCAGATTTATAAAAGACTCCCTCCCGCCAAATTTAAACTTCTTGTGTTCTAGGGAGGCTGAGCAGTTTGTGTAGCCCCTTAGTGTGCTTTGCTGGCACAGCTGAACCCTCCTCAGCTTTGTCCTCTCTGTGTTTGCTGTTCTGCACAGGGCACATTTACCAAGAAGCTCAGCTGGGGCTGGGAGTAACTCCTCTGACTTGGAAAATGCCTCTGAATAAATTACCTACTGTGAAAGAACAATATATATTCTGCCCAAGAGCCAGAAAAGTGAGACAATAAAGGATATTCTTAGAATAGTTCTTAGGAACCTGGGTACTCCAAAGGGAAATGGGACTTCTGGAGGGTGTTACAGAGAATCCATGTTAGGAACCTGCCTCTCTTTTCAGTAACTGTACATGGAGGTATCAAACTGGGAATGTCTGAAGTTAAATGGTGTGAACACCTATCAGTGCGCAGCTTTCAGGGTGTTGAGCAGCACAGGGACACCTCTTTGGATAATTTTTGGATGATTATCATCTCTTCTTGTTCCCTTCTGAGAGCAAGAGCATTCCCAGGAGCTCAACGCTTCTTCCACTGCTTGGGCCATGTGAAAGGGCTGTAACATTTCATTTGTTTCCCTCTGTTGTTGTTACAACATTTGTGTAGCTGGATTCAAGCCTGTTTCAGTGCTGAATGCATATGTGTGTTTCTACTCAAAACCCAAGAAATGTTCTGAGGAATACAAGCACTTGTGGTGAAATTTGTATCATTTTTATCCAGGAAACAAGATTAGATGTTCATAGGAGCATCTTTCGGCCCTGCAGCCAACAGATATGTAGGATTATCAACTCAACCCTGCAAATAAATAGTTCATTTTTTGAGACTGATACTGAAAACTCCAAATTAAGATGCTGAAAACAACATCTTTATTTTGGGCTATTTAGAAGTCTGCCTCATAGAAAGCTGACTATTGCCAAATGTCACGGGAATGAGGGACTTAAACACGTCATTGAAGTGTGTGCTGCAAGTTCCTTCATGATGAAGTCTCAGATAAATTGGAAACATCTCAAACGTACATCTTGGGAAAGCCAAACAAATTTCAGATGAAAATGAATGGAAATTAATTCAGGGTGTAAACTTAAACCCAGCCTCTAGGGGCACAGTAATTGTGCCTTTTAGGAAATGTCCTCCTGCTCTTTGCATTTTAACTGTCTGTAATTACTTTTGTGGTTTGTTGGTTGTGGAAGAGCTTGACAAGCTGGGAATTGGCAGATTCAGTGTTGCCTTTATTTACAGTGCCTTTGCCAAGTTATTAAGTCAGCTATAGGAGGTTTTGTCCTGACAAAACTAATCCCTCGGTATGGCCAGACACCACATTTTCCTTTTAACTTTGTGGTACCATTCAAAACTATTTTGGCTGAGGTTTGGGTTGACACGAATTGTAAGAAAACCACCAAAATCAGCATGGATAAACCAGGTTTTCTCTCCTCCATTCGTGTCATATTTTGTCTTCTCTCACAATGCAAAGCTGATTATGTCTCGGGCATTCTGTGGCCCTGGCTGACTGGAGTTGCTCCAGTGAGGGTATTCTGATAGTGCCAAAGGGACAGAGGGCAGGAAGTCGGTCCTGCAGGAGGCTTAGAGAAAGCCAGGTAGCCCCAGGAGCTTTCAGAGGCTGTTGGATTCTCTTGCCCCGTAAATGCTGCAGTGTTGCACCCTGACCACTCCGTGTGGTATGCCTGGCTCTGCCAGTGCTGCCTGGGAAGGAGGAGGAAGGGCAGATGCACAAAGTGCTGCTGACCTCCAGGATTGCTGGATGACCACGGTGGGGCAGAGATGGGCTTTGTGAAGTGCTATGGGGTACTTTGACACTAAGTGTGATACAAATGCTAATCGCTGCTATAATTCTTCCTTAAGAAATCAGGGCATGTTTTTATCATTTATTCTTTAGGTCTCAGTGTCCTTGTACAATTAGGCCCTGACCTCATCAGAATAACATTTGAATTGGTAACGAGCAAATATCCAACATCCTTACACTGGAATTTCCCCAATTTTATTGACCCTGGATACATTAAAAACCGGCATTAATGGTGATTCTCTGGCACCAGCAGAATCTAAAAGTGCTTTACACTTTCTGCAAAGTGACTTTTAAACTCTGGGATAAAACCTGTACAGGCTGCTGCAACTGTGCCTCTTGTCCTTTCTGCCACAGATCATAGAATCAGTTAAGCTTCAGACTGGGTCCAGGCTGAGTTAGGGAGAGGAGGAGCTTGCTGAAGAACTTTCCTGTCTTCAGGACTAAGCAGTCTTCATGAGTTTCATACAGACCCAGTTCTGAAGCCTATCCAGGTCCCTCTGGATGGCATCCCTCCCCTCCAGTGTGTTGACCACACCTCACAGCTTTGGTCATCAACAAATCTGAGGGTGCACTGAGCACACTGTCCATGTCACCAACAAAGATATCAGTGCTCTGCTCCCAGTGCCAATCCATGTGGAATGGATTTGTCACTGCTCTCCTCTTGGACTTTGAGTCATTGAGCAAAACTCCTGGAGTATGACCATCCAGCCAATTCCTTTTCCACACATCAAATCTATGTGGGTGTGAATCAACACATAGAGCCAATCTGGTTGAGCACCAAGCCCCAGGTGCAATGCAAAGAGCAGATTTATTTTGTTGCCTCACCAACAACACCAGGAGGCAGAGGCATACAGGGACACAGGATCTCTCAGGCTTAGTTTGTCCTAGCAAATACTAGTTTTCCCACACTGATATTCTTAGCATTCCCAGATGCGAGGTCACTTCCAGTGAAACTGTTCCCTCCTCGCCAAATCTTCAGGTTTTAATCCTTTTCTCCCAGCAATGTCTCTCTCTGTTTCAGACACGAAGACATCAAACAAGACAGTGTCAAATGCTTTGCACAAGCCCAAGTAGATGACATCAGTTGCTCTTCCCTTATCCACTAACACGATAACTCTGTCACAGTTTGCCATCCAATTTGTCAGGCACCACTTGCCCTTAGTGAAGCCATGGTGGCTGTCACCAGTTACATTCCCATTACCACTGACGTGCCTTAGCATGATCTTGCTGGGCACCAAGGTGAGACTGTAGTCCCCCAGGTTTTCCTTTTTTCCCCTTTTTAAAAGTGGGGTTATATTTCCCCTTTTAAAGTCAGTAACTGTAAAACTGCCATGGCTTCTCAGATATGATGGATTGTGGCTTGGCCACATCCTCTGCCAGCTCCCTCAGGACCTGCAGATGCATCTCACCAGGTTCCAGAAGAGATTTCCATGATGCAGCTCCCATTAGCTTGGCTTGTATCTCAGTGGTAAACCAGTGTTTAAGAACAAATTCGTTTTGATTGATATTTAAATAACCCACAGTTTTATCCCTGACTTGGGGATCTTGCACTCTGGGGTAGATTACTTCTGTGAATATTTGATCCTCATTTTCTCAGTGAAATAAAGCTTTGTTCATGCAGCTATGAAGCATTATTAGGTGGTAATCCCACACAGAGTGGTCTTCATTAGAGAGCACGGTTAATTACGAATGCTGGGCAATTTGCAGACCATCTATTCTGATGGTAATTATGATGTCGCTTGCACACCTGTGTCTTGAGAGTATTTTCCTCTCTAACAAGAGCTCATTCTTTTGACTCAGCAAGGAGCCTCTCCTGATTGTGGAAACAGCTCGTTTGTTGTCTCCATGGGCAGAGAATAAGAAGGGAAGGAAAATTTGGGAAACAGCCAGCAGCTGAAGCAGGCAGTGAGCCCTAAGTGACTGTGTGGGCCTACACAACAGAGGGAGCATGTCTTGAAATGTAATATGATTTAAAAATAGGGTAAGAACAGGCCTGTTTGCTGGTGTGCTTTTTGCTCAGTGCAACTCATGTTAATTAGAGCTTTAGCACAGCTTCCCAGTAAACAGCATTTTCCTTCAAAGAGAGAAAAACAAGGAGAGGGAAAATTCTGATGCTGGGAATAAGGTACTATGAATATGAATCAGGAACAATGGGTTTAGTTTAAACTGAACTGGAATTTATTGCAGCTTTATGTTTTTATAAAAAGGAAACCTGTGTGTCAGCTTCTAGTGGTGACAGGGATGCTGAGAGTTGGCATGTGAGGATAATGTGATAATACAGAGACACCAGGGAGCATGTTTACACAAAAATGCATCTCAGCCAGCCAGAAGGCCATGCTGTGATTTCAGTAAAGAGTTGTGACAGAAAATCAATAGCTTTGAGAAAATGCTGTTGCCTTACCACGGGCCTATCGGTGCTTTCTGCATTCTGCTTCCCCCTTCCTTCCCTTCACAGAGACAGAGCTGCATGAACTCATGTTTGAGTTTTGTTAACTCTGTGCCTGTGTAGCTCAAGCAGCAAGGCAATTCAGGGAATACAAAGTATCTGCAAACCAGGTGGTGGGGATGGAGAATAGGGAGGGAAGGGTATGGCTGGGTATTGGTTTATTGACGGGCTCTGATTGCCTGGCAGGCAGGCTGGGGACTGCAATCTCCTGCTCAGTGCTTCCAGCACAGCTGTGTTCTGGTCTTTAGAAAAACTTCCCACTACCTCAGAGCAGCTTCACTCTGCTCTGTATTTTGATGTGTGGATCAACAGCAAGTCCCTTTTCCAGGTTTCCATACGGGGCAGGGCGTTCTGGAAGGATGATCTGGCCATGTAGTCCCACGTTACAGAGTTTACATTAGGCACCAATGTCAAGTGAAGTTTTCTAGGATTCCTTTTTTTTTTTTCCCTAGTTCTTCTCCAACTCCTTTTTCATCTAAAAAGGTAGAGTACGAATTGTTAATGAAAAGTAGAGCTAAGAGTGGACTGCTCAGCATTAGCTGAGACGTAGTTTGTAATCATGTTATTGTATTTCAGTTTGTGATACTACCTCTGTATTTTGTCCAAAGGCATGCAGTACACTCAGAGGGGATGCTGACCTTTGGGCAAAAAAAGTCCACCAGTAACATTCAAAGAGAGGAGACTTTTATTTAAATGCATGTAAGCCAGAATGTGACGTACAGGAAGTCTGCAGGAGAGGGGAAGTGAAAGGGATGAATCTGTTACCTGATTGGTGAATAGGGCATCGACAGGATTGAATCTTCTTTTCATTGAAGATGATACAATATCTCACTTGTAGATGATGTTATAAAGCCAGGAAAACTTTAAGATTTCATTATTCTTAAATATTTCCATGTGCTTGGGTATATAAGCATTTTTGGACTAGGAGACCATTTCCACGTTGGCACAGAGAGGTAATGTTAGCAATCCCATAGCATTAACTAATAATCCACTTGGTTTCTTTTGCTAACTGATAATACTGAGAAATGTGTGGTTTTCCAGAATTAAACTGACACGGCAGCTAGGAGAAAGTGTGTTGTTTTTGCTGACACTTCTGATTGCTTCTCACCTCATCCAAGAACTTGGTTCTTCCTCTATGGAAAATGATGAGAAACAGCCATAGACACAGGCTCATTAAAAAGAGATGATTCTAATTTGATTTTTTCCATGAAGCCTTCTTTTTGTCAGAGCTTAGTATTTCAATACCCCAGAGCATAAAAGATTATTCAAAGAGCTCCACAGTGAAAAACTCAGAGGAAGGAGGGGGCATTCTCTCGCATCTAGGAAAATCTTCCATAAGTAAATAGAACTTAATGACTGCTTTTTGCTAGTCTATGAACACTGAAGCTGAGGCAGGTATTTGTTAGCTGCAAAACGTACTTGTAAGCCAAAGTTTGTTAGGGTTTTGCCCTTAGTGCAGCTGAGCTGCATAAAACACATGAAGTACAAGAAAGTAAGAATATACTATGTATTTAATCACTGAGCTTTCAGGGGTGCTGGGGTTAGCTGGTATCTTAATCGCCCTCCAGTCATAGTTATACCATAGTGTGGGTCACAAATACTTGGAGAAGTGTTTGAGAGACAGAAACACCTTCACAGTACACCCTACAAAAGGGTAGGGCTGGGCCTGTGTGACTATAAATTACTGATCAGTGCCACATTCAGGTTTGCTTGGGCACTAACTGAGCAACTTTTCCAGTCTCCTAAATGCTCTGAAGTACCCCTGCATCCTAGCTGGGAGAATGGAGCCTGCTCGATTGACTGATCATTTCCCTCCTCAGCCTCCAGACATCATAACTCACTGCTCTTGAGCAGCAGTGGCATGAGGAAAATTAGAACTTGGGAATTATTGTAGCAGGGGAGAAGCACTGTGTGAAAAGTCTTCCTCAGAGATCCCATCACCACAGGCTGCATCACAGCTCAGGGGAATGCCAGCTATAGCAGCCATGAGAGCTTCCTTTGGGAAATGGAGCGCTGAGGATTAAATGCACAGAGAGGCAGCATACAAATCCTCGATTTAACTGTCATGGAAGCCTCAGGGCATTGGAGCATGGCATGCCAGCAGGGTTTAGAGGTCAGGAGGTACTGTGGTGGGACACTGCTCCCTGAGGATGCCCACAGTCCCCTTGAAGGTCCCTTGGGTTTGTTTCCCTGGTCTGTGCTTGTTCATTCATGTTCGTGGCTGAAAGCAGGGACAACTTCTACTGCATGAAATCAATCACAACTTCTGCAAGCTGTCCTAAAACTTAATGTTTTATTTCTTTTCTTATTTCTCCTCTTTCTGGATTCCTAAACGTTCCGTAATTCTTATCCTTGTCCCTGGTATCTTGCTGCTTCAGACTTTTAAAATAACTTGAAGTTAATATAGATGTATGAAGTTAATATATACCTAGGTTATGTTATGTTGTTATTAATTTAAATAATACACTCTTGTGCGTTTCAAGGCAAATGATTTCTAAACAAGGAATGCCAAGCTGAAATCTGAGGCTGGTTCTTTAATAACAGCCCAACACTTTTAGAATCAGTGGCAGTTCTGAAACACTTATATTTCTCAAAATAGAAAATGTATCAAAGTGGATTGTGCCCTTGGGGGAAAATTACTTTTGACAATTTGGTTTCTGCCAGCTCACCAGAAAGCTCTGCCAGTGAGCACTTTCTACAACAGCACTAAATAGCATGGGTAGGAGTTGCAAAATCTTGCACTAATTGGCTTGCCAAGGCCCCAGCTCACTCAGTACAGAAAACTTGCTTTCATTAGGTGAGCAGAGCACTTCATTAATACTTAAAAAGTGAGTGAGTTTGTTCAGAGACTGCAGGCTGGAAAGGAAAGACTGTCATTTCTGTAGCTGCAGAGCTCCTGAAACCATCTGTGGGGTCTGAGGTAATGTACCTGCTGGCTGGATACCAATACTGAGCTGCCAGTGTCCTTCCTTTGTAGTGGTTACACAGACAGAAGGAGCTGTTGAAATTCCCCATCATTTGGGTTTTTTCACCTATATTGTGAAGGTGGAGGCAAAGCCACAGCACTACCATCCTTGCTGATTCTAAAAATAGAGGTGAAGGGGTGCAGGGGCATTGCAACAGCTTCTTTTGATGTGTCACCACGTTTGACTCCACATCCAGAGCAGGTCCGACACATCCAGGTGGATCTGCCCCAGCATGGCCCCACATCAGTGATGTACAGCCAAGGAGAGCCATGCATGGTAATCACTCTGGTTTTATTATGGATGTGAGGGTTTCCTAGGAGGTGGAATCTTCAGGTCACTTATGCCAAGTTCATCACTTGCATAAGTTAACTGCTGAGCTGCAGTTTTCTGGAACTGTGCTGTCTTTGCTAATTTGATACTCTGCCTCTTAGTGGAAACATAGATTTCCTGTCAAAGTTGGCATTATATATTCAGCAGAACTCACCTTTCTTCTTGATGAGTCACAAATTCCTCTGTGCAAAACAATCTCTTCACGGATGTTGTCATCTTATGCTGTACATGGCACGTGTTGGGTGAAATATGTCTTAGGGAAACAAAAAAAATACAGTCTGCTCCATGTTTTATCAGTTTGAGGAAGACCCCAACCAGGAATGTACAGCCACCAGAAAATGGGGCTGTGCTGTTGGCCAGCTTGCCTACAGATTTTTGGTTGTACATGCAGGCACTATCTCATCTCAGACATCCTGATGTGCTGCTGTTCAGGTGGAGGACCTGCAGCCACAGCCAAATGATCAAATTAGAGTCCCCTAACTGAATCCATCCTGGAAGCTTTGGCTTGACACTGAATTTGCATTATGGCAGTGAAAAATGTTGCTTAGAAATCTACACTGCAACGTCAAGTCTTTGAACTGCATTCCATTTACCAAGGGTCAGGCAGGGTCTGACTGCAGGAAATATCAGCCACTTGCTCACGAACAAGAATGGACTTACTGAAGCATATTAATTTACTGATCTAAGGAATTCTCTCTCCCTCAGAGTTCAATGCTGTAGGTCTTTATCCATGCCTTGCAAAAGTTGTTAGATCTAATTGCAATATAATCTGCTTAAAATGAGCTTTACTTGAAGTCAAGCAGTCAAAAAATAATAAACAAAATAGTTTTTTATCAGAAAAATCCTGTTGTGTTTAAAAAAGCCAACTGTCAGGAGCTGGCAGCTTTCAAAGAATTTTTCAAACAAACTGTTTGGAATGCTAACTGACCTAACTAGAGCTTTCTCATTTCTGTGATTTCTTCCTTTTTTCTTTTCCATTTCTGAAATATTTCATTTTGATTCATTATATTTTACAATAAAATGAAATTTGAGATGGCAGATTTTCATATACAGTGTGTTTTAAATTATGAAAGGCAGGAATAAACAGAGGTAAGTACTTCAAGAAGTTTATGATGATATTTTTGACTCGTGGAGTTTTTATTCTCAGGCATTTTTGAGACCTGGAAGTTGAAGACAATGACATTCTCTCTGTGTCTCTGTATCCTTCCTTATCCCGGCAGATGTGTTGCTTTTTTTGTACCATGATTTCATTTGGTCTGTCTTTAGTTGTGTTCTTACCTACACACTGTTCTGATCCCTGTTTCCATCTGCTTCTCTCTAAATAACAAAGATCATCATATTTGTTTATATAGTTAAAAATTCAGAACATCACCTGAGGCCTTTAGATGATAATGCTGTGTTTTTAGTAGGAACTTCCTAAGTACATTTTAGTTCCTGTCCAGGCTGCCATAAACCAGTGCACAAAGTGCCTGGAATTGCTCACTGGGAGTATGAAGGGCTTGGATGTGGTTTGTATCTCTTGTACATATGATGGGCAGTGATTTTTTGACTTCCCTGCACTGTAATTGCACTGAGTTACATCCCTTTGAAAAGGAGGTGACCAGGCGGCAGAGGAAATACTTGCCTGTTTTTTTTTTTCTCCTTCAGCCTCTGCACTTTTGGCTCACTGGGGTCTCAGAATGGAGGAGATTGCTCTTCCACAATGAACAGCTTTTTGGTGGCTGGGAGGAAAAAACCTAACTCCCCTGGAATTTTATGAACTTTTGAAATCTCAGGCAGTGCTTGTTGTTAAGAGATATGTGGATAGTTCCACTTAATTCTCGCCTATTTATGTCACAGCTGTGTTTTGGTGGCTGCTTGCAGAGTGTCTGATGGGAAAGAAGAGCCCAAACATTGGTAAAATATCCACCCATGGTGTGTGCTGAGGGTCCTGCATGGTGTGAGACATGTCAGCCCCAGAACACATCCCACCTACTGCCCTCTCCAAACCCCTCATCCTGGTCAGACCTGTTCCATTTGGCTAACCCAGCCATTTCTTCTGAAGCAAGAAGGGCTCTTCCAAGCAGCTCTGCCAGGAAAAGTGAGGTCCCCCCAGTTCAGCAACAGCTCAGAGATGGTGGCAAGAAGCTGAGGGCTGAGAGCACTAGATGAAATACCCTCTTTTGTGGTAGCTGATGGTACATCTGCAAATAAAACAATGGCACAAAACAAAAGCACATCTGGATCACAGAGCTGTCACGTATTTTGACTGTTCCTGTGTAGAAGATGCCCAGGACCAGTGTGTGTTCAAACCAGTTGTAGGAGAAACAGGTTCAGAACAAGAGACAGCCTGCCATGATTCTGCAAGTTTGGTTTGAAACAAAAGGCTTTTGCCCTATGAATGACTCCTTTGTTTATTGTCAGGCCCTGCACTTCCACATGCAATCAACTCCCTCAAACTTAAATCAAATATGAAAATGAGTGGCTCATAAGCCATTCAAGTGTTAACTGAGCAGAATCTTTTAGCTTGCCCATTTTAACAAACTGTCATCCTGATGCTCCTGGGTTTGACACCTCCATGACAAGTAATTCCAGAAGATAGATGTGTGAGTCCAGGGACCCTGGAGCACTTAAGTTGCCACTGTTACGTTATAAATATAGAAATTCCCAGTACTAAATAGCTCTAATGTGATTCACCTGAACACACACAGCTCTGGTCCATTGCCATGGAGGTGGCTGCAGGGCAGGTTTTGGATACAGCAAAGCCTGGAGCTGCCCAAGGCACTGGGCTGCCTTCCCTGCCTCAGCTGGGGTAGGGAGAACAGCTGGGAGAGCAGCACAGGGATAAGCCACCCATCCCTGCCCACCCCTGTGCAGGGAAAG